>NC_135815.1:19691471-20016471 GCF_964213995.1 Mustelus asterias | reverse complement strand
ATTAGGACATCATACTGAGTCCGGGACTCCTAACTGCCCTCCAAGAGCGACTAGGAATGGGCAATAAATGCTGGCCAGTCAGCAACGCCCAGGTCCCATGAATGAATAAAATAAATGTTGCCACTGTTGTAAAGTAATGGTACATGATCTCAGACTTTTGTATCCTTTTCCCGATGGAAGAATGTGGAAGAGAGAATGTCCGGGCTGCTTAATTATGTTGGCTGCTTTTCCGAGGCAGTGGGAAGTGTATTCAGTGTCAATGGGTGGGAAGCTGGTTTGAGTGGCAGAGATCCTGAACCTGGCCAGCAGTGATAGCCCAGCGATTAACTAACTTTCAACTTAGCCACAGTTTTCTGTAAAGCCAGCTCCTATATTGCCTTAATGTGTATACCTATAGACCAGACAGAAAGAAAGAGCTTGAATTTATAGAGTGCCTTTTTCGGCCTTAAGACAGTGCTTTGGAGCCAATGAAGCAATTTTTGGGAGGCGATAGTCTGGTGATATTATCACTAGACTAATAATCCAGAAACTCAGCTAATGTTCTGGGGACCCAGGTTCGAATTGCACCAGGGCAGCTGGTGGAATTTGAATTCAATAAAAAAATTTGGAATTAAGAATCAACTGATGACATTGAAACGATTGTCGATTGTCAAAAAAACCCATCTGGTTCACTAATGTCCTTTAGGGAAGGAAATCTGCCGTTCTTACCTGATCTGGCCTACATGTGACTCCAGAGTCAGAACAATGTGGTTGACTCCTAACTGCCCTCCAAGAGCGACTAGGAATGGGCAATAAATGCTGGCCAGTCAGCAACGCCCAGGTCCCATGAATGAATAAAATAAATGTTGCCACTGTTGTAAAGTAAAGATATATGGTGGCTGCCTCATGCACAGCTGGATTCCAAATGTAACATTGTGTTCCAGTCTGCACTTCCCACTGCCTCGGAAAAGCAGCCAGCATAATTAAGGACTCCACGCAGCCTGGACATTCTCTCTTCCACCTTCTTCCATCGGGAAAAAGATACAAAAGTCTGAGATCACGTACCAGCCGACTCAAGAACCTGTTGCCATCAGACTTCTGAATGGACCTACCTTGCATTACGTTGATCTTTCTCTACACTCTAGCTATGACTGTAACACTGACATTTTGCCTCATTACAGTCAGGTTGGTTGAGCTATATTGGCTAGGACATTGGGGTTATCCTTCAAAATGGCAGCATGGGGTCTTTTACACCCACCTGGTAGGGCACCCAGGGTTTGCTTTGTTGCCTCATTGGAAAGTGGCATCTCAGAGGGCAGCACAATATCAGTCCTGCAATGCAATGCACTGAAGTATCAAAGGATAATTTTAGACCAAATGCAAGGAAGTCATTCAGACCATCGTGCTCGTGCCAGCTCTTTGAAAGAGTCCAATTGATCCTGCTCCCCTACTCTTTCCCCATCACTCTGCAACTTTTGCCTTTCCGAGCATATTTCTGATTCCTTTTTCAACAGTTATGGTTGAATTTGCTTGCAGCGCCCTTTCAGTAACTTTGTCCCAGACCGTAAAGAAATTCTCATCACCCCTCTGGTTCTTCCGCCAACTTTCTTAAATCTGTATCCTCTGGTTACTGACCCTATTTTGATTTTTGACAGGCGAGGGTTATGGTGGGGTGTGGGGAGAGACAGGAAAGTGGAGCTGAAATCAAAACCAGCTCAGTAATGATCTTATTGAATGGTGGGGCAGACATGAAGAGTTGATTGGCCTATTCCTGTTCCAATGTTCCTTTCTATGTTAATCAAACAAGATCAACAATAGCAGAAATCTTGCATAACAAACAATGGCCCGTGACTTCCTCAGATGGAATCACCGGTGGATTGCCACTCTGCAGAGACTTACCTTTGCTGGAATTCCAAAGCTCCTGTCTGGTCAGACCCTTCTTACTCAGGCTGGGTGAAAGTGAAGGTGCAATGGGCAGGCCTCCATCAGCGACATGTAAATGGATTTGATTTGATTTACTATTGTCACCTGTATTAACATACAGTGAAAAGTATTATTTCTTGCCCGCTATACAGACAAAACATACTGTTCATAGAGAAGGAAACGAGAGAGTGCAGGATGTAGTGTTACAGTCATAGCTAGGGTGTAGAGAAAGATCAACTTAATGCAAGGTAAGTCCATTCAAAAGTCTGACGGCAGCAGGGAAGAAGCTGTTCTTGAGTCGGTTGGTACATGACCTCAGACTTTTGTATCTTTTTCCCAAAGGAAGAAGGCGGAAGAGAGAATGTCTGGGGTAGATGGGGGTCCTTAATTAGGCTGGCTGCTTTGCCGAGTCAGTGGGAAGTGTAGACAGAGTTAATGGATGGGAGGCTGGTCTGCATGATGGATTGGGCTACATTCACGACCTTTTGTAGTTCCTTGCGGTCTTGGGCAGAAGAGAAGCCATACCAAGCTGTGATACCAAGGAGTGCAGCGAAGGAGGGCACACCCTCTTTTTAACGCAGGTGAGTTTAAAGGGATCATTGAAAGGGAGAAGGTAAGTTTCAAAGCTAAGTCCACGGGCTGTGGGGGTAGGGGTACAAACATCGGCGGGGGCCGGGGGAGGGTTGTCGGGTCAGGGGGTGGGTGGCGTTGGGTCGAGGGGTGGGGATCAGGCTGGGTGGACTGTGTCTGCTTCCGGGGGCATCAGGCTGGTATTGGGGGAGGTCGGGTCAGGTGGGAAGGGGTGGGGTCAGGCAAGGGCCAGGAGGAGGGCTGGGGAAAGGGAGCAGCAACACTGTTGTCAAACATGTGTGTTTCATAGGAGAACAAAAATGCAGAAAAGCAGCAGATGGAGCCTCCTGGAGCTCCCCTCATTAGGTCAGAAACAACAGTCCAAAAGCAACTCTCGCTATTTCCTCTTTTAATTAGACTTGGTTCACTTGCTGGTGAAATTAAACAACATAAATAAAACATTCTTTCTTGCTCAGCTGTAGTTGCCCTTGAGAAGGTGGTGATGAGTCTTTCTTTTGAACATTTGCTGAAAATGTGGGGTGGGATTTTCCGGCTGCGCTCAGCCCAAAACCGGAAAATCTCGCTTGAAGCCAGCGGACCTTTCCATGGTCCACCCCTGCCCACTACCATTCCCGTGGCGGGCAGGATGAGAAAACCGCCCCCCCATGGTGAGGACACTCACAAAGTTCTGTGCAATGTGTTTCAGGATTGATATCCAACAATATACATCCAAGCTGAGGTAGAATCATGGAATAGAATCCTTCCAGTGCAGAAGGAGGCCATTCGGCCCATCGAGTCTGCACTGACAACAATCCCACCCAAGCCCTGTAACCACACATATTTACCCTGCTAATCCCCCTGACGCTAAGGGGCAATTTAGCACGGCCAATCAACCCAATCCACACTCCTTTGGAGTGTAGGAGAAAACTAGAGCACCCGGAGGAAACTCACACAGACACGGGGAGAACATGCAAACTCCACACAGACAGTCATTGAATATCATTGAATCATAGAATCCCTACAGTGCAGAAGAGTCTGCACCGAATCTCCGACAGAGTGTCTTATCCAGGTCCTCTCCCATCTTATTTGTGTAACCCCACACATTTACCATGGCTAATACATCTAACCTGGACATCTTTGGGCACTGAGGAGCAATTTTGCATGGCCAATTCACCTAACCTGCACATCTTTGGAGTGTGGCAGGAAACCGGAGCACCCGGAGGAAAACCACACAGACACAGGCAACCACCCAAAGCTGGAATTGAACCCGAGTCCTTTACGCTGTGAGGCAGCAGTACTAACCACTGTGCCGCCAAGTGTGACTTAGAGGGGAACTTGAAAATGATGCATGCTCGTACACTTTTCGCCTGTGTCCTTCGTGGGGCAAGGAAAGGCGAGAAATATTTTCCCCCAATCTTTTTTTATCATTTTTGCACAAAAAATAAAAACTGAAAAAGAAACTGGATAAAAACAGTTTTAAAAAATGCTGGTAAAAATGACTTTAAAAGTCCTTAAATATGGGCTTCATCGTAAAGGATCTGTGTGGGATTATGAAGGTGATTCAGCAGTGGAAAAGGGACCGGAAACTTCAATCTAAGGCTCCAGGATCATATAAGATTTGTGCTTCATTGTAAAATATAGGCCCCTTCTGTCAAAAAAGAAATGAAAAATTAAACTTGCTGCAATTGCTGGAAACACGTTTCCACGAAGAGCTTATTGAAAAGGCTGCACAAGTAGTCTTTGTGCAGGTGGAAGTATAACACAATAGTTGATGGATAATGTTTAGTGGTTTATTTGATCAGTCAAGTCCTGAAAGTCACTACTTTTTGGTGAGTTGTGTTGGGCTTTAAATGGACCAGTGTTTACCTTGAACCTGGGAAGGCTGTCAGGTGTGATCCTTGAAACCATTTGACATAGCCAATCATTGTTCATTATTCATGTAAATATTTAACTGTTATTGTGTATTTTATTTCTGACAGCACACATCTTCACTTTATTTTCATTTCCATTTCGAGTCCCCCTCACACACCAATCCCCACTCGTTCTCCATTCCTCAGTCCCATCTCCCTGTCGTACAATACAGACCTATCTTCATGTTTACATCTCTTTGAATTGTTTTTGTAGAACTCAGATATAGATAGGGTGAACAGTGGGAAGCTTTTTCCCAGGTCGGAGGTGACGATCACGAGGGGTCACGGGCTCAAGCTGAGAGGGGCGAAGTATAACTCAGACATCAGAGGGACGTTTTTTACACAGAGGGTGGTGGGGGCCTGGAATGCGCTGCCAAGTAGGGTGGTGGAGGCAGGCACGCTGACATCGTTTAAGACTTACCTGGATAGTCACATGAGCAGCCTGGGAATGGAGGGATACAAACGATTGGTCTAGTTGGACCAAGGAGCGGCACAGGCTTGGAGGGCCGAAGGGCCTGTTTCCTGTGCTGTACTGTTCTTTGTTCTTTGTTCTTTCCTTCTGTTAGTTGCTGCAATTTTTTTTAATGCTCACATCTACGGCATCTGCAATTCAACAGAAGACCCCACAAAATGGCCACTGAATATTTCCGCCATTATTCTTGATACTTACTGTCCAATTTTTAAAAAGACCACTTCATAAAAGAACAAACATTTGAACAGAAATAAATCTTCCCCTTTTAGTCATCATGTATACATACATGTACACACATGCAGACACATGCATGCACACAGAGACACGCAAACACCCACATATACACACATACACACTCACAAACACACTCACCCATGCACACACATAGAGACACACATACACATGTACACACAGAGGCACACAGACACACATACACATGCACACACACAGAACCATACATGCATACACAAACATGCACAGACACACACAAACAGACACACACATGAACACATATAGAGACACACACACACATACATTGCACACACAAATACATACATGCGTATGTGCACACACAGACACATGTACACACAAATATTCACACACACACAAGCACACATGTCCACATGTACAAACACGCACACAAACACACACACAAAATATATTTTAAGCTTTATGGTAAGAGATGTGTTTGAGTACCATTAGCCATCATTGAAGCAGAGACTGCAAATTCTTTTAAAAACAGAGTCAAATATTTGCTTGATGAAACATGATGTTAAATGGTTCAGGGACCAACCTGGAAAGATGGAGTGAATTAGACAGCTAATTGGGCCACCATTAAATCTCTCTGCTCGAACATGTCCTCACCTTGAGCTCCCTCATTTTGTTTATCATCCAGTTCTTCCAGACCAAATGTTTTGCTTTAAGAACCATATGGGTTACAGCTACACCTGCCTCTTTTACAACGCATTGAACATTCTGGGTTCCAGTCTTGCTTCGGCCTGCCACTGCAACCCCATCCCTTCCTTTCATTACATTGATAGTTCCGTGGATGTTATTTCTTGCTCTGGCTCCAACGTTGGAAACATGTCTCTGTTATTTCCATCTGTGGCTCATCTTCACATGACCCCATCTCTGACCCCTCCCTTCCCTTGGACATTTCTCTCTCAAGGTGGGGTTTCGTCCCAAAACCATAAAATCCCACCCAAGGTCAGAGGACCTTTCCATAGTCGCCCCCCCCTCCCCCTCCCCACCCCGCCCGCTCCCATTCCCGTGGCGGGGGATGGTGAAATCCGGCCATCTCTGGTGATGAACTTTTAATGCAGGGTCCAGTGACTCCCAGAGAGAACTACTTGACCCCAGGAGAGTGGCAGTGGATTCATGGGCAGTCACGTGTTCCTGGCACAGTCAAGGTCGGTTTAGCTCGGTTAGCTGGACGGCTGGTTCGTGATGAAGAGCGATGTCAACAGTGCGGGTTCAATTCCCGAACCGGCTGAGGTTATTCATGAAGGCCCCGCCTTCTCAACCTTGTGCCTCACCCTGAGGTGTGGTGATCCTCGGGTTAAATCACCACTGGTCATAGCCTATGGTCATCTGGGACTAGGGCGATTTTACCTTTACCTGACTGACTCCAAAGAAAATCGATGTGTTTCCCATTGGCACTGGCTGCACTACTGAGGTACGATTCAACCACTTTAAGACTCAAAAAAAACCTCCCACATGAATATGGCCAGGCTCAGTCTACCATGCATGTGAGGCTCCAGAATTGGTGATCGGCTGTTCAGCTGACGGCAGGGTGGCACAGTGGTTAGCATTGCTGCCTCACAGCGCCAGGGACCTGGCTTCAATTCCCAGCTGCGGTCACTGTCTGTGCGGAGTCTGCACTTTCTTCCGGTGTCTGTGTGGGTTTCCTCCGGGTGCTCCGGTTTCCTCCCACAGCCCGAAAGACATGCTGGTTAGGTGCGTTGGCCGTGCTAAATTCACCCTCAGTGTACCCGAACAGGTGCCGGAGTGTGGTGACTCGGGGATTTTCACAGTAACTTAATTGCAGTGTTAATGTAAGTCTACTTGTGACACTAATCAATAAACTTAAATTAAACTTTGACATTCAAGAGCTCTTCCTGCTTTTTCTTCTTTCATAAAACTAAAGGAAGAGTAACCCAGTCTCAGATTAATGCAGGAAACATTTCATGTTAGATCTTTTATGAGGCCAATCCTTTTACGTTAAAACTATGGATTTACCTCTGACAGTCTCTGCTGCAGCAAGAACCCAGAAAAACATAATTGAAGCCTGTAGCTGAACTACCCCCAAATATTTAGCTCATCACTAGATTAATTAGATGTTCCATGCAATGTCCATTTCAAATATGTGATATAACTGAATTAAACCTATAGTTTTCATCTCAAAGGTTCTACTTTTCACACATATCCATGGTAACAAAATGAGGTGCAGTTCTGAAATTGAACCTAGTGCAGGGACATCAGGATGGCACAGGACACTAGGGTTTTGAGCTTGTATACAATAAAGCAGAGAGATAGAGATTAACAGATATAATGCCTTATGAGTTTTCAATCCCGTCTAATCCTTGGAAAGCAAACACTCCCTACACAGGGAGGGAGAGTTACTCCAATACCAGCCCATGCAGACCTCCTAGTGACCAGTTGCCAACCACCTTACTTGTAGATGCTGAAAATGATGAGAATACCATCAAAAAAAGACTTGCATTCTTGTACAGTACCTTATCATGGCCTCACAACGTCCCAGAGTGCCAATGTATTATATTGAAATATTACTAACATTGCTTAAGAAGGCCAACATTGATGAGGAGAAAGCAATGTAGAAATGTGGCGCGGTAGCACACTGGTAAGCACTGCTGCCTCACAGCACCAGGGACCTGGGTTCGATTCCAGCCTTGGGCGACTGTATGGAGTTTGCACGTTCTCCCCGTGACTGCGTGGATTTCCTCCGGATGCTCCGGTTTCCTCCCACACTCCCAAGACGTGTGCAGGTTTGGTGGATTGGCCACGCTAAATTGGCCCCTAGTGTCAGGGGGACTAACAGGGTAAATGCGTGGGATAACAGGGATAGGGCCTGGATGGGATTGTTCTTGGTGTAGACTTGATGGGCTGAATGGTATCCTTCTGTACTGTAGGGATTCTATGATCTCTTCTTTGAGTCTGGTGCTTTAATTAACAATTCTCACATGTAGGATCTGTCATGTTTGCTAAGTGTGGTATTGTCCTAGCACTAAGGCCAATTTCAAGTCCAAGGTAGCCATAACAAAAGTCAGACTTCTGAAACTACTAAGAGCCAATGAAACACCAAATGAGCCAATGTTCAAATGAAACTTATGGGGTCAGTGAGAAGCTTTTCAGGCAAGAGACAAAGCCAATAGTAAAATAAAAGTGGGATGAGAAAGCATATCTCCTTTCTAGGAAGGTTCAGAAACGTGAAAAGAAAACGGCTGTGTTAAAAAATGAGGCTAGGCAGAACAGGTGTGGTGCAAAGAAGAAGCAGTTCAGGCTTAATGGAGTGTGCACTGGTTGTATCAACAATGAACTCTTTGATTTGCCTGGAGATGTCAGTCAGAAACGGTTTAACACCTAATGGATGATTTGTTCCTTGGGTAAACAGACTTCAGCTAATCCCCTCTTTGATCTGCCCTGGAGCTGTCAATCAAAGCAGTTCAAAGAGGTATGAAAGTAGCTGTAGCTCATTCTAGAAAGGGGGCTCGAAAGGGGGATGGACCTCCACAACAAAACCGACAGCTCCTGTCAATCAAAGGAGTATTAAAATTTCAGGAAGGACAAGACAACAGAGAATCAAAGGAAATCAAAACAACCTGCTTACAATTATGTGAGAAAAGCCGGGAAAAGTATTGCTGAGAAGGAAAAAACAAGATTTCCTCCGGGTGTTCCGGTTTCCTCACACAGTCCAAAGATGTGTGGGTTAGGTGCATTGGCCATGCTAAATTGACCCTTAGTGTCTTGGGATGTGTAGGTAAAAGGGATTAGTGGGGTAAATATGTAAGATTACAGGGATAGGGCTTAGATGGGATTGTTGTTGGTGCAGACTCAATGGGCCGAATGACCTCCTTCTGCACTGTAGCGATTCTATGATTCTATGAACTGCAAATGGTCATGTATCATACAGACTAATATGCAAAGCAACCAGAAATAGTAATGTTTTAATTATGCACGATTATACATCTACTCAGATGTAAAATGGAGTTTAGTTAGTGCGAGAAGTAAGCAGAGTAAGGAACACAGTAAGGGATGGTTAAGAATTCAGTGCGTAAGGGAAGGGGCAAGGAAACGATAATGCACTCAGCCTAATGCTGTTTAATAGACAGGATAGAGGTAACAGCAAATAATGATCACCAGCATGAGGAAACTGCAAACGGCTTTGCAAAATTAGACAGGGAAAATCTATTCTCACTGAGTTACAAGGCTTGGCAGCACGGCATCACCAAAAGAATGAAGGGAGAGGTCAGAAGAATTTTCATGGATGCAGAGTGTTGCTGGGCATTGACTGCCTTATCAGAAGCTGGGAGGGAGGCTGAATCCATAATCCCCTTTAAAAGAGATGTAGATGAATATCTGTAAACCAACAATCAAAAGGTGATGAAGAAAGGGTAGAGAATGACAGCTGACACTGACTTAATGAGGCAAATGGCCACCCCTGCTTCCAGAAAGTTCTATAATTCTACATAGAAGAAACTGTATTAGAGCAATAAAAATTGAGAGTGCAGGCTTTCAGACAATCCTAATGCCAATTTCCAGATAATTAACAGGGCAGTAGGTGTGTGTATAACTGGGTAATTAAGCGGGCAGCGATGCTGTGTGCAACGAGAACTCACACGGGAAACAGGGAGTAAAGAGCACCAACTCAAAGATAATAATAGATGTCAGAGGTAAAGGAAGGATATTTGCATATGCTAAATCGACCGGGATAGAGACTAGTGAAGAGCAGAAAGAAATAAACCTCAGACTATAGAAGGACTGTGAAAAGGACAAAGCATGCATATGTAATTTTAACTGCTAAGAAAATAAAATTACAATTTTCCCCAATGTTCAGGTTCATCAGGAGAAAGGAACTAAAGGAATTATGGTGAAATATAGGAACCAAGATCAGTAAAGAAAGTAGATATAGTTGAAAATTTATTGGGTGTTATTTAGACCAACGGGTGAAAATGAGTGCTAATGGGTGCCATATTTGAAAGCCTGGACTTAAAGCAAAGGTTTGGTCTTAATTACTGATTATTTTAACTTGCAGGGAGCTGCTAAAATGGACACCAAAAGGTATAACATTTAGGTGTTGATGAAGCACCTAATATTCATAGAACACGTTCGTAGAAGTCCTACAGTGCAGAAGGCCATTTGGCCCATCGAGCCTGCACCGACAACAATCCCACTCAAGCCCTATCCCCGTAACCACACGTATTTACCCTGCTAATCCACCTGACACTGAGGGGCAATTTAGCATGGTTGGTCAACCTAACCCGCACCATCTTTGGACTGTGGGAGGAAACCGGAGCACCCAGAGGAAACCCACGCAGACACGGGGAGAACGTGCAAACTCCACACAGACAGAGGCCAGAATTGAACCCAGGTCCCTGCATTGTGAGGCAGCGGTGCTAACCACCATGCTACCGTGCCACCCTTACGATGAAGTTGATGAAGAATTTTCGTGGAGCATATGAGTTTGCACCTACACCCACTGAAGCTGTGGAGTGAGCTGACTGACTGACAGCCAGTGGCAGCAGCAGGATTTCGGGATGGCTCAGGGGCCAAGTGAGTGCACAGATGCTGTTCCGATGGAGGTCCCTGCAGAGGAGGCCCAGTGAAGGAGGGATATCCTGTACCCACAAAGCAGTGTCAGGAAAACCAAGAAATTATAATATTATTCGGTTGGTAATATTTTTTGTCATATTTAATTTTAAACTGTTGGGGATGTGTAAATAGTAATTGAAGCAAGAGACAGGGTGATTGTGAGAAGCTAACCTGACAATGAGAAATGAGTTTGATATGGTAATGAACCCGGAAGGGACTTCAAACAGATGCTTATAAAAGGCAATAAACAGGATTAGATTTGAATGGGTTGTTATGGTTCAAAGTAGACGATATACAGGTGTCAATAGATAAACAAGGGCAGGGCAAATTTACTTTCCTTTTCAATCCAAAGAGGTAAAGTAAAGAAATGAAATTAATCAATTCTGGCAGAGTGCATTTCTCAAGAGACTGGGTGAGACAATGGGGAGATCGAATGGAAATAATGTATTTAAGGGGATACTGAAACCTATGGGGGTATCTGTTTTAGATCTCAGCAGGAATAGCTGGTCAATTCCCAGCAAGCAGCATGAACAAAGCCAAGCTTGAAGACCCAGTTGCTGTTTACACTGGAGGACACCTGAAGAGAAAATAAAGGCAGTATCTGGCAAAAATGGCTGGATTTTAATCAATTTTAACATCTATAAGGAGTTGTTGGACATATACAGGGAAGGCTAAGCCTGAAGGTAGTTACATTAAGATTGTTTGGAACTGTTTTAAAGTTTTGTTCCATGTGAAGCCATTGTTTTGTTTAAGTATACTTCCATTATTCTTTTATCCTTTATTTCTTAACAAACATTTACTTGACAATAAAATCATCACAAGTAGTTGGGGACATCATTTCTGAATTTCAGAACCTCTCCTCATACTATACAAATTGAAAAAAAATGTGTTGGCAGTCATTTCAAGTTTTTCTTCTGGGACTTGAGCAGCTTTGCACGTACCATCAGCCATGTCAACACAAGGGGAGGAATCCAGCCAGCCTCCTGTCTCTCTCTCGGTGCTACTCTGCCTGGTTTCATCTCTTCCTCCCACTTCTGCAACAGACCAAGGTGAACCATGAACAAAATGTTCACCACCAAGCATTCCCTTTCTCCTAATGACACCTATAAGTGTCCAAAATGGTAGTAGAGCAGAGCACTCAATCTCTTTGAGTGAACTTTCAGAAAAGGTCTGAAGAAGATGCTGATCGAGCACCCAGAAAGTCTCCTAATGTATGTATATAAGTGTTTGAAAGCCTCAGCAAAGTCTTGCTTACTCCCGACATCTAGTGGATGTTTGGAGGGGGCATTAAATCAAGTGCAATCCATCAACATGCTGTACAGCCTCCTTCCTGAGTGCAAATGGGTAATTTAAGTGGTAATCAACTCCTTCACAATGCTTTGGGCAGCTGTTCTTCATGCTGACTTCCACTCCCTTATCAAGATGGCAGCTGGGATTCTCTGACCTTGTCCGTGGCTGTATTCTCCAGTCTCGCTGCTGTGAATGGAGATTTGGCTGAGCGCCAAACTTTCTGTTCTCGCTGGCAGCGGTCCGACATCAGAGAATTCCACCTGGCATCTTGAACTAACCATGGGCCACGCCCGTGCATGAGCTGAAGACCTGATCTCGGAGGCTCTTTAGTGCTGAAAGATCCCAGGGAACTCCAGTTTACATTTCCTCAGGTCAGTACATTCAGGTGAAGAAGATACTGTCGGGATAGCAGCAAAATGGGCACATCGGGAGAAACAGATTATGGAATGCAATAGGACTAACATTACTACTGAACTAGCAGCCGGATACTTGAATAAAATCCAAGTAAATAAAACACTTAGACCACTTGGAATTGAATCAAACATTCTTAAAGAACTCAAGGATGAACGAGCAACACCAATGGCCAATGGTATCACACTGGTGTTTTTGTCATTTGGTCTAATAATCTCACCATCCCAAACCCACAATAATAGTTTTTCAAGTAACTACCCTGTTCCCTTTAAAATAAACAAAAATTCTGCTCCAGCAATCCACTTTTGGCAACGAATTTAACATTCCAACCTCCACCAAATCAAAAATATTGACTAACTTTCTCTCTCGCCAACCAGTGGAAACAAACCCATTGCACGAGATGCAAAAATTCACTTCTATGCTGTGATAACCCCAATAACTTGCATGAGGAATCACTCATTGAACTCTCAGTAGGACTCGTCGAATACAAGCTCCCTGAGGATTGGTAAGTAATCAACCCAGTGGAGCTCATGTACCAAGCCCTATATAAAGCAGGACTCTGAGTGGCTCCATTATTTTTAGTCCCCGTTGGGACCTGTTGTGTTCAACACAGGTTGTGATCTTTGTTTATTTTATTTTGTCCAATAAAAGCACTGTTCCTCAACAACTGACTCCTGGAGTTATTATATATGCAATGCTGTTAACATGGGAAAACAGGTCAAGGTATTTTGTAGAAATGTAACCGCATATGGAGCAATGGTGAGACGTCGAATGAGATAAGAGAAGAGGCAATCTAACCTTTAGTCAAATAGTTGGGTTCAAGGAGGAGAGGGAGGAGGAGAGTTGGTATGATTTAAGCAGGGAATTACAAAGGTTTAATCGGAGGGAAGAAGACGCCATCCTGAATAAGAGTGAAAGGAGAGAGAGAGATGTAAAAAGGCCATAGTTAAAAGAACACAGCTCTCAAAGGGTTACATAGTTGGAGTAGATTACAGGGATATTGGGTGGAATAATACAATGGGGGTGGATGGTACAGCCTGCCCTGAAAACCATGTTGGCATGCAGCTGATGTGCTGCAACATAAAGCACAGAAATCCTGCCCTCTGGAGCTGTCGGCCAATCTGCTTTGCCCATGGGGCTCAACCTGATTATGTTCAGGCTTCCGCCAGACACGGAAAGTCCTCCTGCCAGCCGAAAAATTGAGGCTGGGTGGGAAACAGCCTATAAGTGGTCGAGAATTGGTCACTCAAGGGCCTCACCAGCCCCGGGGTAAAATTTCAGAGTGGTCAGGGAGGGAAATATGTGGGAAGGCCATTGGAGGAATTTTACTGCTCACCCCTCTACAAAACCGCCAGTTAACAGCGCTGCATATATAATAACTCCGGGAGTCGGCTGTCGAGGGACTGTGCTTTTATTGCACCAAAGAAAATAAACAAAAATCACACCCTGTGGTGAACCCCAACTGGGACTAAAAATAATGGAGTCACTCAGGGTCCTGCTTTATATAGGACTCAGTACATGAGCTCCACCGGGTTGGTTAATTACCAATCCTCAGGGAGCTTGTAATCAACAAGTCTTATTGAGAAGTCGATTAGTGATTCCCCATTCAAGTCATGGGGGTTATCACAGCATAGAAGTGAATTTTTGCATCTTGTGCAACGGGTTTGTTTCCACTGGTTGGCGAGAGCAAAAGTTAGTCAATATTTTTGATTTGGTGGAGGTTGGGGTGTTAAATTCACTGCCAAAAGTGATTGCTGGAGCAGAATTCTTACTTATTATAATTCAGGTCCACATTGTGAGCCAAGGAAGGTGGACAATCTTACCTTTAAAATTGGCTCAAATGTTACAATCAGAGAAACGTTATGTCATGGGTGCGCGGATATTTTTCCAACTCAGTTACCAAGAATACTTTTATTGTGAGTAATAATAACCTTGGCAAACCTGATTCTTGGATGGGCTTTTGCAAACTCTCCTGGGGACAGAGAAGGATAACCTTTACCCAGATGGAACACCGCAGGTGCCTACTAATGGAAAATCACAACAGGTAGCAACCTCTGTGAATGCCAGGAATAATAGATAGCATGCTGGGAAGAAATGCAAGAACTTTGAAGACATAGGAACAGAAGTAGTTCATTCAGCTCCCTTGTTTTGTTTATTATTCGTGGGACATGGGTATCACTGGCTGGCCAGCATTTATTAAGTAAGAGTTTTAACAACACCAGGTTAAAGTCCAACAGGTTTATTTGGTAGCAAATGCCATTAGCTTTCGGAGCGCTGCTCCTTCGTCAGATGGAGTGGATATCTGCTCTCAAACAGGGCATACAGAGACACAAAATCAAGTTACAGAATACTGATTAGAATGCGAATCTCTACAACCAACCAGGTCTTAAAGATACAGACAATGTGAGTGCTCCCTCCACTCACATTGTCTGTATCTTTAAGACCTGGTTGGCTGTAGAGATTCACATTCTAATCAGTATTCTGTAACTTGATTTTGTGTCTCTGTATGCCCTGTTTGAGAGCAGATATCCACTCCATCTGACGAAGGAGCAGCGCTCCGAAAGCTAATGGCATTTGCTACCAAATAAACCTGTTGGACTTTAACCTGGTGTTGTTAAAACTCTTACTGTGTTTACTCCAGTCCAACGCCGGCATCTCCACATCAGCATTTATTACCCATCTCTAGTTGTTCTTGAAACTGAGTGGCTTGCTAGGCCATTTCAGAGGGCAGTTAAAAGTCAACCACATTGCTGTGGCTCTGGAGTCACATGTAGGCCAGACAAGGTAAGGACGGCAGATTTCCTTCCCTAAAAGACATTCGGGAACCAGATAGCTTTTTTCGACAATCGACAAATAGTTTCACGCTTATCACGTAGATTTTTAATTCCAGATATCCTTTATCGATATTAATGACACTACAGTTAAGAAAGCCCACCAACCCCTCTACTTTCTCAGAAGATGGAGGAAATTTGGCATGTCCGATACGACCCTCACCAACATTTAGAGATGCACCATAGAAAGCATTCTTTCTGGTTGTATCACAGCTTTGGTATGGCTCCTGCTCTGTCCAAGACCACAAGAAACTACAAAGCGTCGTGATCGAAGCCCAGTCTGTCACTCAAACCTGTCATTCATACTGTCTACACTTCCCGCTTCCTCAGAAAAGCAGCCAGCATAATTAAGGACCCCATGCTTCTTGGACACACTCTCTTCCACCTTCTTCCGTCGGGAAGAAGATACAAAAGCCTGAGGTCATGTACCAACAGGCTCAAGAACAGCTGCTTCCCTGCTGCCACCAGACTTTTGAATGAACCTATCTCGCATGAAGTTGATCTTTCTCAATGACCCTAGCTATGACTGTAACACTACATTCTGCACTCTCTCCTTTCCTTCTCTATGTACAGTGTGCTTTGCCTGTATAGTGTGCAAGAAACAATACTTTTCATTGCATACTAATACATCTGACAATAATAAATCAAATCAAAACAAAATGAACTCAAATTCTATCTGCCATGACGGGATTCAAACCCAGGTCCCCAGAACATTAGTGGAGTTTCTGAATTAATAGTCTAGTGATAGGCCATTCCCTCCCCTACCCTCTCAACCATTCATTGAGATCACAGCTGATCTGTACCCAAGTTAACCTACCTACCTCCGCTCTTTATCCCTTAGCTAGCAACAGTGCATTGATCATAGGTTTAAAAATTATTAATTGAGCTAGCATCTACCGCTTTTTACGGAGAGAGTTCCACACTTCTACCACTTTTTCCGTGAAGGAGTATTTTCTAACTCTCTCTTGAATGGCCTGTCTCGGAGTTTAAAGTAACCTGTATTGACTCTTTCTATATTCTCTTTATCTAAACATATTATAATTCCATCCTTAAAATGGTGACCATAGATTCCCTACAGTGCAGAAGGAGGCCATTCGGCCCATCGAGTCTGCACCGACCAACCTCGAGCATTTTCTCCAGAACAGCCATTAAACAATGTGGCCGATAAGGACCCACAACAGCTGCCTCCCTGCTTAAAGATCCAAGAATCCCCATCAGCAGAACAGGCTTCTCTCTACTTAACTTACCAATTCCTTTAAAAATCTTAAACACCGCGACAATCACACTTTATCCTTGGACATTCCCGAAATTACAAACCGCGCTTTGTATAAATTCCTCCACAGAATTTAACCTGACAACATTCCAGTGAATCTGTGCTGAGCTCCCTTATCTTCCCCAAGGTAAAATTTGCCAGTCCCTTCTGTTAATCTGGTGCAATAAACATTCATAGTATTTTGAGGTGAACGAATTAAACTGAATTAAAAAATTGAGGGATGACTGACAGGTCAGAACTTTTAAAGGGAGACTGCATCAAACAAAAGAAAGTTTCAAAAACAACTTGCAACATCAAACCAAACTGTGATTAAAGGGGTCAGTAAAACACCCCAGCCCCCACAGTGCCCACCAGGCATGGAAGAAAATAAGCAGTTATGGGGTCCAATATGTTCTTATATTATCTAAAATGTAACTTCATTGCAGTGTTAATGAAGCTTTAAGTTAAAGTAATGTCCAAGACTCCCCATCAGCAGAGTAGGTTTCTCTCCAGTTACCCTATCAATTCCTTTAAAAATTCTAAACACCTCGACAAATCACACTTTATCCTCGGATATTCCCGGAATTACAAACCTCGTTTTGTGTAATTCCTCCTCAGAATTTAACCTGATAACATTCCAATGGTGATAACATTCAAGGCCATTACTTGTGACACTAATAAATATATAAACTTTCATGTTCACCGGGAATACCTACTATGTAGCTGAACTGTCAACCTGCTTTCATGTCCCTTTCATTTCATTCAATCCAAACTAATCCTGATGCATGCTTTTATCATACCAATACAGACTGCCTGCAGACACCTGGCCATTACTAAACATCATTGTGATAATTGTGGCATTTCTTCCACAATGGTTTCAGGAGGGGACAGTCTGTCATTTGCCATGATGGGCACAGTGCTCAGAGAGGAATTTCCATTGTGGTCACGTGTATGTCAAGGAACTCTGATTTCCATCTGTCACCAAAACTAGCAGCAGTAAAATTGCGGAAATGAAGCCTTTTCCCTGCCTCTTGCTGCTGGTAAGGGCAGCACAGTGGTTAGCACTGCTGCCCCACAGTGCCAAGGAACCGGGTTCACTTCTAACCTTGGGTCACTGTCTGTGTGGAGTTTGCACCTTCTCCCCGTGTCTGCGTGGGTTTCCTTCGGGTGCTCCTTTTTCCGCCCACACTCCAAAGATGTGTGGGTTGAGTTGTCTGGCCTTGCTAAATTGCCCCTTAGTGTCAGAGGGATTAGCAGGGTAAATATGTGGGGTTATGGGTGTAAGGGACTGAGGAAAATTTGTGGGGAAGACAGTTACCAGTGTTCTTTGTCCTTTGTGGGCTTCAGTGTCCTGTTTGCCGGGTGGGTGCTGTGAACAGGATGCTATTGGTTAAGTGATGTGGGCTGGGCCAATGGGATTGCTCTGGGGGCGGGAGAAAAAAAAGGTGCCAGGAAGTGAAGCAGAGAGCTGGAGAGGGAGAACTTTTTCCAGGCAGAGAGAATTCGGTTTGGAGGGAGAGGCAGCCAGGCGTTCCCCTGCCTGTTCTTTTCATTACTGCCGAGGAGGACAGCATTCAGCACACTGGACCTACGTTGCTGCACGGATAGCTCGCGGCACCTCTGCCTCCTGCAGCATCATCTTCCACACGTGTGTCTCTCCTGGACTGTGTGTGGGTGTCGTGAGTAACTGGTGGGGACTATACAGTCCAACTGGATCAGTATCTACGAATGTGTTACGGAGGATGAGTTTCCCTATATGTGCACCAACGGAGGGCCCCCAACGATTATAGATCAGAGCTCACTATTTTATGTCTGGTAATTATATGTGTTATTAAATTTATTTTTGATATCCCGATTACAGCACTGACATTTATGGGTAAACAGGGAATTAGCCAAATCAACATCAACCGCTAGGAATTTGGGATCCTGTTGATTGAATATTTAAATAGTAGCCCCATATAGTGGTCAGCAGGGGGTTACATGGGGATAGGCCTGGGTGGGATTATCGTTGGTGCTGGCTCGATGGAATACATTGATGTTAGCTTAGACGGCTAGCGTTTGGATTGGATTAATGCCAACAATATAGGGTTGTTCTCTGTTCCAGTTGAGGTAGTGCTGAGGTCTGCCACCTTGTTCTGCCCATTGTAAAAACTCACGGCAGTTAGCTATCATTCTGCGAATAATTGGCAAGGACCTGTCTTCTGGCAGTCATAGAAGTGAAGGAGATCTATTGATCATGAGAATCATTGTGATTCTTTAGGGTGAAATTCAATGTCAGTGGTGGGACAAAACATAGGATAGTGGGGCGGCACGGTGGCACAGTGGTTAGCACTGCTGCCTCACAGCGCCAGGGACTCGGGTTCAATTCTGGCCACAGGTAATTGTCTGTGTGGAGTTCTCTCCATGTTCTTCATAGGTTTCCTCCGGGTGCTTCTGTTTCCTTCCACAGCCCAAAGATGTGCAGGTCAGGTGAATTGGCCATGCTAAATTGACCCTGAGTGACAGGGGGACTAGCAGGGTAAATACTTGGGGTTATGGGGAGAGGGCCTGGATGGGATTGCTATTGGTGCAGACTCGATGGGCCAAATGGCCTCCTTCTGCACTGTAGGGATTCTATGACGCTATGATGAGGGCCAGGTAAAATTATCCTGTATTTTTCGGGCCTTTGATCATTGTGGATGCCGGCCAGAGTATGCGAGAGTGGTGAGTGAAGAGCCCTTCTTTCAGCAGGGCGGCAGCTGTTGTGGGTCCTTATTGGCCACATTGTTTAATGGTCTTGTTGGGGAAAATGCTGGAGGAATACCATTTTAAGGATGGAATAATAATATGTTTCGATAAAGAGAAAATAAACAAAGAAGAAAGAAAAGTACAGCACAGGAACAGGCCCTTCGCCCCTCCAAGTCTGCGCTGACCATGCTGCCCGACTTAACTAAAACCCCCTACCCACTTATCTAAAACCCCCGAAAGTTAAAGTTTATTTATTAGTCTCAAGTAGGCTTACATTAACACTGCGATGAAATTACTGTGAAAATCCCCCAGTTGCCACATTCCGGCTCCTGTTCGGGTACACTGAGGGAGAATTTAGCATGGCCAGTGCACCTAACCAGCATGTCTTTCGGACCGTGGGAGGAGAAAAGGAGCATCCGGAGGAAACCCACACAGACACAGGGAGAACATGCAGACTCCACACAGACTGTGACCCAAGCCAGGAATTGAAGCTGGGTCTCTGGCATTGTGAGGCAGCAATGCTAACCACTGTGCCATCCCCAGAAATAGTCAATACAGGTTCATAAAGGGTTACTTGTATCTGAGACTTGGAGAAAGAAGTGTTGACATTTTTAGGAGGTTGAAGGAAGCTGCAAAGATACTGATGATATCAGAGAATCATAGATTCCCTACAATGCCGAGGGGGCTATTCAGCCCATTCAGTCTGCACTTACTCTCTGACAGAGTATCTCCCCTGCCCCATTCCCTTAACCCCATACATTTACCCTGCTAATTCTCCTAATCAACACATCTTAGGATGCTAAGGGGCAATTTTGCATGGTCAGTCCACTTAACCCGCACATCTTTGGATTGTGGGAGGAAACTGGAGCACCCGGAGAAAACCCACGCAGACACGGGGAGAATGCAGACAGACACACAGACAGTGACCTGAGGTCGGAATTGAACCTGGCTCCTTGGACCTGTGAGGCAGCAGTGCTAACCACTGTGCCGCCCTGCTTAAAGAAAGGCTATTCGCTCACCACTCTCGCATACTCTGGCCGGCATCCACAATGATCAAAGGCCCGAAAACTACAGGATAATTTTACCCGGCTCTCATCATAGATGTGGAGATGCCGGCGTTGGACTGGGGTAAATACAGTAAGAGTTTTAACAACACCAGGTTAAAGTCCAACAGGTTTATTTGGTAGCAAATACCATTAGCTTTCGGAGCGCTGCTCCTTCGTCAACATAGACTCCTTCCTCATCATAGAGTCATAGAATCCCTACAGTGCAGAAAGACCTGCTGGTTAGGTGCATTGGGCCATGCTAAATTCTCCCTCAGTGTATCCGAACAGGTGCTGGAGTGTGGTGACGAGGGGATTTTCACAGTAACTTCATTGCAGTGTTAATGTAAGCCTACTTGTGACACTAATAAATAAACAAAACAAACAAGCTATTTTCAGCCGTTGAGGTCGAGAATGAACAGCTGCAGCAAAAGATTAAATACAAGAGACTTGGAGCAGAGAGAAACCTGTTCAATGCAGAGAGTTGGGAGGCCATGGGTTTCACTCTAATGATTCAGGCTAAAAGACTGAAGAAGGAATTCAGCGTATGTAAGCGTGAGATGATACTTGGCAAAATAATTGCAGCTGTAGTCATATTTTGGAAGTAGCCTGAGTGATATAATTGAGCAAGTTTGTGGCGGAGTTGGGGGTGGGTGATGAAGAGGATACAGATTCACAGCACATTAAGCCCCTGGGATAATAAATTTTTAAAAAATCAATGCAATTCTAGGCTTTATCTCAACAGGTGTAGTGTGGAATATAAAAGCAAAGATTCAGGATAAGCTAACATAAGATCTTAAGACCTCAGCTGAAGCAATGTGTATAGAAACGGGCCTGCACAGTATAGGAAGGGTAAGATGGCTTTAAAGAGGGTACAACATGGTTTACCAGGAAATTGAGAAAGTACAAATGCAAAGAAAGACTAGAAAAATTGGTTCTCTTTTCGTTCGCACCTTGTAGATTATGGGGCAACAGGGTAAAACTGCTTACATTGACGGAAGGATTGGGCAGGGTAGATAGAAGCAGACTGTTTTGGGCAGCATGGTGGCACAGTGGTTAGCACTGCTGCCTCACAGCGCCAGGGACCTGGGTTCGATTCCCAGCTTGGGTCATTGTGTGAAATCTGCACGTTCTCCTCATGTCTGTGTGGGTTTCCTCCGGGTGCCCAGGTTTCCTCCCGAAAGACGTACAGGTTAGGTGCATTGGGCCATATTAAATTCTCCCTCAGTGTACCCGAACAGGCGCTGGAGTGTGGTGACGAGGGGATTTTCACAGTAACTTCATTGCAGTGTTAATGTAAGCCAACTTGTGATAACTAATAAATAAACAAAACAAACAAGCTATTTTCAGCCGTTGAGGTCGAGAATGAGCAGCTGTAGCAAAAGATTAAATACAAGAGACTTGGAGCAGAGAGAAACCTGTTCAATGCAGAGAGTTGTGAGGCCATGGATTTCACTCTAATGATTGAGGCAGACACTATGGCAACATTCAAGATTAGATTGGAGGACAAGGGTTAGGGTGGGAAAGGGGGGTTTGGAAACAGGATACAGTAGATGTGATTAGAACTATTTGCTTGCATAGGGAGTAAAAACAATGGTGTGGTTGGTCTGAAAGCTTTGTTTCCCTGTTGTAACGCCTATGTGTTTCTGTGGGCAGATACCTGGCAAAATGGTTCTCCACCCCTTTGCTTGATTAATTTTGTTTGATAATTGGGCGTAAACAATTAGTTCATCTCAGCTTCACGTCGAACACGAAGGAGCAGATTACATCTCGAGCTGAATTACATTGAATACAACAATATCGCTATGCTTTCAAATTTCATAGAATCTTACAGTGCAGAAGGACACCATTCGGCCCACTGGGTCTGCACCGACCAAAATTTCACCCAGGCCCCATCCCCATGACACCATGCATTCACCCTCCTAGTTCCCCTGACATGAAGGGTCAATTTAGCATGGCCAATCCATCGAATCTGCACATCTTTGGACCATGGGAGGAAACTGGAGCATCCGGAGGAAACCCACGCAGACAGGAGGAGAATGTGCAAACTCCACACAGACAGTAACCCAAACCGGGAATCGATCCCAGGTCCCTGGTGCCGTGAGGCAGCAGTGCTAACCACTGTGCTACCGTGCCGCCCAGATAAGTTTCTCCTCTTTCAGTTTTGTTCAATGAATCTCACACCTGACTCGATGTTCAGTGTATGTCGCAATAATGCACTGCACAAGTCACCAATCTTTATTCTTTTCTTCTTGCAGTTATTAAAATTGAAGTTTAAAGTTTATTTATTAGTGTCACTAGTAGGCTTACATTAACATTGCAATGAAGTTACTGTGAAAATCCCCTAGTCGCCACACTCCGGCATCTGTTCGGGTACATTGAGGGAGAATTTAGCATGGCCAATGCACCTAACCAGCACGTCTTTCAGACTGTAGGAGGAAACCGGAGCACCCAGAGGAAACCCACACAGACACGGGGAGAACGTGCAGATTCCGCACAGTTACCCAAGCCGGGAATCGAACCAGGGTCCCTGGCGCTGTGAGGCAGTATTAAACAAACAATGAGCTCCCTTTGTGTGAAAAGGAAGCACCTTGATCCTAGAGTAAACACGGGCTGGTCTTTGAATGTCAGGTGAAGGTAGAGTGTACAGGGGGAGTGAGACTTTTATTTTCAACACACATGCACTGCGCTGGATTTTCCTGTGGCTTTGGGAAAACCCGAAGTGTGCACAGTTGTGCATTCCGAAATGCACACCCGACCCATGTGTGACCATGCCAGGAATTTCTGTCCTTTCGCACAGGGGTCAGACTCACTGGGCATTCTGCAAGCCGTATTGAAGTTCATGATAAGTGTTGCTGCAGAGGTGAATCAGTGTTGGTGCGGAAGTGAATCAGTGTTGGTGCGGAGGTGAATCAGTGTTGGTGCGGAGGTGAATCAGTGTTGGTGCGGAGGTGAATCAGTGTTGGTGCGGAGGTGAATCAGTGTTGGTGCGGAGGTGAATCAGTGTTGGTGCGGAGGTGAATCAGTGTTGGTGCGGAGGTGAATCAGTGTTGGTGCAGAGGTGAACCAGCTCCCCAAAGGCCCCCTAACCTAATTTCTCACCCCTCCCTTGCCTCCCCCTTATCCACCCCGAATGTCAGCCCATGCCCCTGCAAATCACCCATGCCTTCCCATACCCCCACAAATCACCCAGGCTACCTGATGTCCCCTCACCTCCCCCACCCACCCCCATGTCACCCCATGTCCCCTCAGATCCACAATGCCACATTCATGCCCCCCGAATAACCCAGAAAGTACAGTCTTCAGGAGCTGTGCAAAAGCAATGTGAATTATTTCAAAATCATTAGAAAAATATTAAACCTCTCACATCCTAGTAAAACATCTATTTTACCATTTTGATTCACGGTGCTGGACGGACTTGAAACTGGGAATGTTTCAGATCCGACTTTTAGACCCGTTCTCAGGCGCCCCAAAACGCACTCAGCATGCAACAATATCAGCAAGTCTGAATCACGCTGCACAAGCCTGTGGGTTGTGCTTAACACGCCCGAAACCCTGCAGCTCCGATCAGTGTCTCCAACTGTGCATGCACAGAAAAAAAGTTATAGAATGACACTCCCCTGCCACATCGCTCCCAGGCCGACTACTGCCTCCCCCTGGCTCCCACAGACATTGCCCCATCTCCACAACATTATTGACCCCCTTATCTCCCCACCCTCTCTGCCACCCAGACCAATCGCGGGCCCCTCCCCCCTTCCCCATCACTGACCTCAGGCAGAGTGGCAGCGGACCCCCTTCCCCCTCACTGATCTTAGGCAGAGTGGCAGCGGGGCCCCCCTTCCCTCCCCACTGATCTCAAGCAGAGAGCCGCCGGACGCTGGGCACTTACCTCCTCACTAACTGGAGCGTCCGAATCGGACTTTTGTGCAGCATGTCTATTTCACGCTGATTCTGGATGGGCGAACGCAGTGGTAAAGGGGGAAGTGCCGGTAAGGTTGGGTGTGCAGCCCATTAAGTCAATTTAAATGCATGCAAATGCATTTCAATGGCTGTCGTGCCCGTTTCGTGCGCGGTCCCGATTGTGGCCATTTTCGGGCCTCGGTAAAGGGGGAATTGGCACGGAGGTGGGCGCAAATCGCGCTACTCACCTCACACCCGACTTTACCAAGTTTTCACACCTGAAAATGTGCGCAACTTGATGGTAAAATCGGGTCCATCATCAATGATTTTGGAAAATAACCAATTTAGTATGTGGTAACCTCCATGATCCGCATGGGGAATCACTAATTGTTGAATACGAGCTTTCTGGGATTGGTAATTAGCCAACCAGGTGGAGCTCGTATACTGAGCCCTGTATAAAGCAAGATCCTGGTGGGTCTATTATCTTTTTAGTCCCAGCTGGAACCTGTTGTGTTCAGCACAGGCTTGTGGTTACTGTTTATTTTCATTTTGTGCAGTAAAAGCACAGTTCCTTCACAGCCGACTCCTGGAGTTATATAGCGCAAAAAAAATTTAATCCTTTAAATGACTATTTGGTTTGTAGACAAGTGAGAAACCACATCAAAGGCACATTCTGTTATTATAGCCTCTTACAAGTTTCAATCTTTCTTGGATCAATAGACCACTTGCTGAGCTAACACCATTAACAGCTTTTGAAACACAGCCAAACATTCCTCACGGCTGCAGCTGTCATAACAAACACTTCCAGTTACATTGCTTGAAATTGACAGAGCGATGTCCCATTTCCATTTCAAAGCAGAATGTTTGTCAATCAATGAAGAGGAGCAGGTGCAGAGATTTCTTTCTATTTTCAAAAGCCTGCATGGCAGACAGAACTAAATTGAAATCAATGGCAATTTTCAAACATAAAACCAGGCTGAAAATCAAGTTTCCTTCAAGGGTTTTTGTCTATGTCCATGACAGTAGTTGGCTGGAGAAGGACTGAAGTCATAGAATAGGCACTCTGGTGGCCTATGAATAGAACACAGCTTATTATTGTGGGACGTGTTGAGATCCTACGTAACCAATGGGATCAAGAGGCACCTTTCTAGAAATAAGACCCACATTGCAATTATACAAAGGAGAAGATTATGGTGGCATGGACAGCTCACCCTGAGCCCCAACCCCCGGAAGCAGTACATCAGCCCACTCTGCCCTCATCAAGTGGTTTCGGCAGGCTAAATTGGGGTACTGTCTGACTTCCCCCCTCACTGCAGAGGAAGTCCCATGCTCCAATCAAATTGGCTGGCTGCTCCAATAGTCCCAGCAGCGCCCAAAGTGTATTAGTGGCCACTGCCGGTACTGCAACCAGAAAGGAGCAGGCATCCCAATGGATTCTGGGGACAGGCAAATTTGGAGTCTTGGGCAGGGAAGGTTCGCGCAGGTCAGGGAATGGGGCAGGAGTGTGGAGCTGGTGAGTTCAAAGTAGCAAACGTGTTACCAAGCCAATTAACACTTGATTATTTACTGAAATAGTGTGGGCAGGCTGCCAATTTCCCCCAGTATTATGGGGATGAACTTGAGAGTAAGTAGGAAGGTGGTCGGTTGGCTACCCACTCTACTTTACATCCCCTCACCCCAAAAACACACCCTTCAGGAGCACGTAAAATACAGACCAAAGGGCCCAGTGTCTGCAGTTCAACTTTCAGATGTGTGCCTCAGCAAGCCATTTAGGATCATGTTCATTTTGAATGGAATAGGTAGATGGTTGGCAGAGAAAAAGTCTTCAAAAAGGAGGGAAATATTCAGGCTGCCCCGCTTGACACTGTGTACAGTTTATGGCTCCTGCTCTGACCAAGACTGCAAGAAACTACAAAGGGTTGTGAATGTAGCCCAGTCCATCACGCAAACCAGCCTCCCACCCATTGACTCCGACTACACTTCCCGCTGCCTCGGAAAAGCAGCCAACATAATCAAGGACCCCACGCACCCCGGACATTCTCCCTTCCACCTTCTTCTGTCAGCAAAAATATACAGAAGTCTGAGATCACGCACCAACTGACTCAAGAACAGCTTCTTCCCTGCTGCCATCAGACTTTTGAATGGATCTACCTCGCATTAAATTGATCTTTCTCTATGCTCTCGCTATGACTGTAACATTACATTCTGCACTCTCTCCTTTCCTTTTCTCCTATGTACTCTATGAACGGTATGTTTTGTCTGTATAGCATGCAAGAAACAATACTTTTCACTATCTCAATACATGCGACAAAAATAAATCAAATCAAATCAAACGGTTTCAAATTGTGGGGGTGCTGTTAATACACAAAGTGTCAACAGAGTGCTCAGAAAATGAGGAATATCTAATTCAATGGACACAGTAAGAAGTCTCACAACACCAGGTTAAAGTCCAACAGCTTTATTTGGAATCACGAGCTTTTGGAGCACTGCTTCTTCATCAGGCTCCTTCATCATCCTTCATCTGATGAAGGAGCAACGCTCCGAAAGCTCGTGATTCCAAATAAACCTGTTGGACTTTAACCTGGTGTTGTGAGACTTCTTACTGTGCCCACCCCAGTCCAACGCCGGCATCTCCACATCATAATTCAATGGAAGGAGAGGAAGATGATTTGCTGTGGAGGGAATGATTCTGAAATGGAAAACACCAAATCTGATCCAGTGAGGGATCCTGATGTCATTGCCCAAGTGAGTCAGAATGAATTTGATGAATTCTTTCTGTTGGATGCTGACAAAGTTTTAAAAAATGTTTTGGTTGTGGTTAAAGATATCTTGGTAAAATTAATTCGTTCATTAAAATGTATCACATGGATTTAGATTCAATGATCAGTGTTATGTTTTCTTTCACATTCCAAAATGTCAACCACACACAGCAACACTGACACTTCACATTATGTACTCAGCATAGAAATCAACCCTCGTTTTTGTAGGGATTTTGTGAGCCTTCAACGGTTGACTTATAAGCTGAGATCAAAGGTAGGGGATAATGCAGAATGTGTGGATCGAATTCTCTGCTGGTGTAGCTTACTGTAGCAAGGGACCGTTATCTGAAAGCAGTAGGATCAATCCCAATTTTTATGATTCTTTGACAACATTATGCAAGCAACCTTCCGCTAGTGTGATTAACATTGTGTGTGAGCCATGTGACCGGAGGAAAAACCAATGATAAAATCATAGAATCCCTCCAGTGCAGATGGAGGCCATTTGGCTCATCCAGTCTGCACCAACTCTTATCCAGGCCCTATCCCTGTAACCACACATATTTTATCCCACTAATCCCCGAACCTGTATATACCTTGGGACAATAAGGGTAACTTAGTATGGCCAATCCACCGAGCCTGCACATCTTTGGACTGTGGGAGGAAACCAGAGCACCCGGAGAAAACCCCCACAGACATGGGGAGAATGTGGGGGCGGCATGGTGGCACAGTGGTGAGCACTGCTGCCTCACAGCGCATGGACTTGGGTTCAATTGCCGGCTTGGGTCACTGCCTGTGTGGAGTTTGCAAGTTCTCCCCGTGTCTGCGTGGGTTTCCTCCGGATGCTCTGGTTTCCTCCCACAGTCTGAAAAATGTGCTAGTTAGGTGGATTAGCTATGCTAAATTCTCCCTGTGTGTACCCAAACAGAGTGGATTTTCACAGTAACTTCATTGTAATGTTAATGTAAGCCTATTTGTGATACTAATAAATAAACTAAGCTAAAAAAAACATGCTATCTCCACACAGTTTTCCAAGACTGGAATTCAACCTGGGTCCTTGTCACTGAGGCAGCAGTGCTAACCATTGTGCCACCGTGTGATTCCAATGTCAGGGTCTGAAAGCTGTCACTTTACCATGACTTTTGCAAGTTAATGACCATAAGATTATAAGACCATAAAACGTAGGAGCAGAAGTAGGCCATTCAGCCCATCGAGTTTGCTCTGCCAGTTAATGAGATCACGACTAATAATGCGACCTCCTGGAGTGAAGGCTTTGCTTGTTGCTTAAAATGCACCTGCCAACAATAGCGCAGTACGCAAGTATGGCATGGGCAGGTGCCATGTTCCTGGTATTTATGGAAGAACCAGTAAAACTTGGAAATGAATCGTGCTGGCCCAAATTGGAGTTCTGTTTTTATGTTAGTGCCAGTCATTTCCCAAATTTTATTGGTGTTTCCATCATGCCTCATTCACATGGGGGTTAATATCTCTTTATTACAAGTTAGCGAGAGTATAGCTCACATATCACTGAGCTGTAACACATTGCCAACGGCATAATCTCTGAAATATTAATTGTAGATAGTATAATGATGTGAATGCCCATCACGTCAAACAACCCAAAAGTCTAAGATCACGTACCAACCGACTCAAAGAACAAAGAGCAAAGAAAATTACAGCACAGGAACAGGCCCTTCGGCCCTCCAAGCCTGCACCGACCATGCTGCCCGACTGAACTAAAACCCCCTACCCTTCCGGGTACCATATCCCTCTATTCCCATCCTATTCATGTATTTGTCCAGACGCCCCTTAAAAGTCACTATCGCATCTGCTTCCACTACCTCCCCCGGCAGCGAGTTCCAGGCACCCACCACCCTCTGTGTAAAGAACTTCCTTCGTACATCTCCTTTAAACCTTGCCCCTTACACCTTAAACCAATGCCCCCAAGTAATTAACTCTTCCACCCTGGGAAAAAGCTTCTGACTATCCACTCTGTCCATGCCCCTCATAATCTTGTAGACTTCTATCAGATCGGCCCTCAACCTCCATCGTTCCAGTGAGAACAAACCAAGTTTCTCCAGCCTCTCCTCATAGTGAATGCCCTCCAGACCAGGCAACATCCCAAGACTCAAAACAGCTTCTTCCCCGTTGCCATCAAACTTTTGAATGGACTCACTATATATTAAGCTGATCTTTCTCTGTACCCTAGCTATGACTGTAACATTACATTCTGCACCCTCTCCTTTCCTTCTCCCCCTATGTACTCTATGAACGGTACGTTTTTTCTGTATAGTGCACAAGAAACAATATTTTTTACTCTATCCCGATACACGTAACAATAATAACTCAGATCAAAAAAACAACAAGGCATTCCTAGACTACATTATATAGGGCGGGATTTTATGGCCTTGCTTGGGCGAGACCGGAACATTTCTGCCTGAGGTCAACGGAGATTTCCCCTATCGGATCCTCGCCACTCCGAATCCGTGGCGGGTAAGATGGTCGAGTTCCGGCGATAGTGTTTGATAATGGCATTGTAATGACTTTAATTAGGCCATTGAGGTTGGCCTATTGGAATATGAACTCCCTGGTTAAGGGGCCAATTGATGGGCCAATCAGGGAGACTTTACTTTGTATTTAACTAAGAGTGTCAGTTCCTCTGGCACTCCCGAAGGTGGACTGCTGGATGACAGCGCTCTGTGTACTGCTGTAGGAATTGTAAATAAAGGGATTCTGGTGAAGGGGCTTCTGCCTCTGTGAACTTAATACAGGTATACATGCAATATTTACAAGGAGCAGCTTGAAACTTTTTCATACCTATAGCCGAATCATAAATTGTCAGAATACCTTCAACACATTGGCGTAATGGAGGCTAACTTAGAGTTCCAATGCTTAGCGGATGGGAACATTGAGCTTCTATGCCAAGACTGTCAAGGTCCTTCTTTTTATTTACTATTATTTAAGCTCTTCAGATGCCAGGGGTTAGCTGAGCCATTGTAACTAACCAATTAATTTTCTGGACACCTCTGCACTTTTCATTTTCAAAGATGTTCAACATCTTTGCGAACATAAAACCTCAAAAGACAGTACCGTGATTTATGCCAATGAGAGGATTTCTCAGGCGTGAGGGTTTAGTTAAATCTGGCTGTTGAAATCCAAAAGGATTCACAACGTTTCTGAAGGAAGACAGCCATTTTGAAGGGACCTCAATTTGCACAAGGGTAATTTTACCTTTTGGTGGGAGCTGTATGTGGGGCTGTGGCACATTGGCTGCCTCTTTAGTCCAGCCCCCACCACTTGGTTCTCCATGCTGTCATACTGCCTTAAAAGGGAAGGGCTATAGAGGGCTGTCATTTCCAAACCTCCCCTATCCTGCCTCTGCCAACATTTAAATTTACCCTCATTGAATGTTAGTTGTAACAATTGTTTTCATGCAGTTTTATGGAACGTAATTTTATTCCCATGTCTCTGGTTTCTCTCTGATGGCTAGGTTAAATGGGTTAACATTTGTTCTGATGCTAGACAGCGGAATTTCATATGTTTGTTGTATATTGTGTGTTAGGTAGGTCTCATGAAGATGTTCTGAATCTTATATTGAACATTAAGCGCTGATTGATAACACATAATATAAATATATCCGGGGACATGTAAATATATAGCCCCAGCTATGAGTTAACTCCATGCTTGTCTCTTTCCAGTCCACAACTGACCCTAGTCTCAGGTCATGTCTTACTTTATATCACACTGTTTCCCAGTGCCACATTAACCCTTGCTATGCCAGATACTCCGACACTGCAGAAATGCTATGTAATTGTTACCATTACTGCACCAACATGATTTTGATCTTGATCAAGTCTCTGTCAGGCTGAACCGGGGTAAAGTCAGTCTTTAAGAAGAAGCCTAATAAAAAAAACATACATTTAAAATCATTGAGCCCATTTTATGGGCCTAAAAGAGGCACATATAACCAAGGTAGCAGGGCAGAAACTTGTGCCTGTTCCATGCCAGGGACCCAGGTTTGATTCCCGGCTTGGGTCACTGTCTGTGCGGAATCTGCACGTTCTCCCCGTGTCTGCGTGGGTTTCCTCCGGGTGCTCCAGTTTCCTCCCACTATCTGAAAGACGTGCTGGTTAGGTGCATTGGCTATGCTAAACTATCCATCAGTGTAGCTGAACAGGCGCAGGAGCATAGCAACTAGGGGGTTTTCACAGTCACTTCATTGCAGTGTTAATGTAAGCCTACTTATGACAATAATCAATTTAAAAAAGTACTCGGGCCACTGCTAAGTTAGTTGGGATTATATGTAGACAGCCCTGGTGGCAACTTGACATGAAGTCCCTCTGCCCATTTCAGTTGATTCAATTTGTTTGCTCTTGTCCAATTTTACTCTTTGTAAGTGGCATTTAGTATTTCTGGTCTTGAGTAGCATGGTCAGAGATCCTTAAAGGGATTTCTGAGGGCCGTTCAGAAAGAACCCTTACATTTCACAGGAGTGTATGTTCTTGCAGAGTTGGAAGAGCTGAGTGAACCTCTCCCTGTCTTGAAATTGGTGAGGCAATGAGTGGCAAGCTGAAATGGGGAGCCTGTTTGACAGCCACAGACAAAGTGAGTTATTACTATGAGGACCAAGCATAAATTTAGTTTAGTTCTTGGGCATACCTGTTCTGTACATTGGCCTTGCGTGTGACATGGGATCGTGCTTGGCTCCAGGCAATAACAAACTGAGGGGTCTGTGTCACTAGATTTGAAACAATTTGATATTTTAAATTAATGTATACCTGATTACTGGCACACTCATATTAACACCCTACATTCCTGAGGTATTCGATTTTGGCACAGATATCTCTGTCATTCAGTTTGTTTGGTTAAGTGCATCTTAAAATGAGAGTTCAGCAATCCAAAACCCAAAGCAGGAAATGATTTTTCACACAAAATCTGGAACTCTCTCCCGCAAGAGGTTGTGTGTGCTGGGACAATTGGAGCGATCGAGACTGGGATCAATAGATTTAAGTAAAGACATCAAGGAAGGTGAAGCAATCGCAGGAAAATACAGCGTCCTGATTTAATTGAACGGCAGAATAAGTCTGAAGGACTGAATGACCTGCTCTGAATTTTGATTTTTGAAACTGAAACTCAGACTCCGTGCAGTGCTGCATTGTTCAGTTGTCCAGTGTCTCATTATGTGTGTCTGGTATTTGTTCTCTGTGACGAATCAAACCTGGGTGTTATTGTGTGTCCTGTAATAACATAAAGGCACCAATCACTCATAAGGGATTGTGCAAACATGTTGTGGCTCTCTTATTAAAGTTAAACATTTAAAGTTTATTTATTAGTCACAAATAAGGCTGACATTAACACTGCAATGAAGTTACTGTGAAACTCCCCACATTGCCACATTCCGGTCAGCGCACCGAACCAGCACATCTTTCAGACTGTGGGAGGAAACCGGAGCACCCGGAGGAAACCCATGCAGACACGGGGGGAATGTGCAAACCCCACACAGATAGTCACCCAAGCTGGGAATCGAGCCCAGGTCCCTGAAGCTGTGAGGCTACTAACCACTGTGCCATCATGCCGCCCCCATTTTCTGCCCATGTGAACAGACACAAATGGACAGAAACAGTGACGATATCAGCAGCAGAGCTGTGAGTGCTGTGTTCTGCTCCAGGTCAAAGTGAAACTGAGACTGGATCACATGACATACTTCCCCTAAAGTAATGGAATGCTGCTATCCCTTAAAGGCACATTACATCTCCTTTCTTTATAAAGATGTTTTCCCCCTGTCCAAAGAAGTATAGAACATAGAACATAGAACATAGAAAGCCACAGCACAAACAGGCCCTTCGGCCCACAAGTTGCGCCGATCACATCCCCACCTCTAGGCCTATCTATAGCCCTCAATCCCATTAAATCCCATGTACTCATCCAGAAGTCTCTTAAAAGACCCCAACGAGTTTGCCTCCACCACCACCGACGTCAGCCGATTCCACTCACCCACCACCCTCTGAGTGAAAAACTTACCCCTGACATCCCCCCTGTACCTACCCCCCAGCACCTTAAACCTGTGTCCTCTCGTAGCAACCATTTCAGCCCTTGGAAATAGCCTCTGAGAGTCCACCCTATCCAGACCCCTCAACATCTTGTAAACCTCTATCAGGTCACCTCTCATCCTTCGTCTCTCCAGGGAGAAGAGACCAAGCTCCCTCAACCTATCCTCATAAGGCATGCCCCCCAATCCAGGCAACATCCTTGTAAATCTCCTCTGCACCCTTTCAATGGCTTCAACATCTTTCCTGTAATGAGGTGACCAGAACTGCGCGCAGTACTCCAAGTGGGGTCTAACCAGGGTCCTATAAAGCTGCAGCATTATCTCCTGACTCCTAAACTCAATCCCTCGATTAATGAAGGCTAGTACGCCATACGCCTTCTTGACCGCATCCTCCACCTGCGAGGCCGATTTAAGAGTCCTATGGACCCGGACCCCAAGGTCCCTCTGATCCTCTACACTGCTAAGAATGGTACCCTTCATTTTATACTGCTGCTCCATCCCATTGGATCTGCCAAAATGGATCACCACACACTTATCCGGGTTGAAGTCCATCTGCCACTTCTCCGCCCAGTCCTGCATTCTATCTATGTCTCGCTGCAACTTCTGACATCCCTCCAAACTATCCACAACACCACCTACCTTGGTGTCGTCAGCAAACTTACCAACCCATCCCTCCACTTCCTCATCCAGGTCATTTATGAAAATGACAAACAGCAAGGGTCCCAGAACAGATCCCTGGGGCACTCCACTGGTCACTGACCTCCATGCAGAGAAAGACCCCTCCACAGCCACTCTCTGCCTTCTGCAGGCAAGCCAGTTCTGGATCCACAAGGCAACAGCCCCTTGGATCCCATGCCCTCTCACTTTCTCAAGAAGTCTTGCATGGGGGACCTTATCGAACGCTTTGCTGAAGTCCATATAGACCACATCCACCGCTCTTCCTTCGTCAATGTGCTTGGTCACATTTTCAAAGAACTCAACCAGGCTCGTAAGGCACGACCTGCCCCTGACAAAGCCGTGCTGACTACTTTTGATCATACTAAACTTCTCTAGATGATCATAAATCCTGTCTCTCAGGATCCTCTCCATCAACTTACCAACCACTGAGGTTAGACTCACCGGTCGGTAATTTCCCGGGCTGTCCCTGTTCCCTTTCTTGAATATAGGGACCACATCCGCAATCCTCCAATCCTCCGGAACCTCTCCCGTCTCCATCGACGATGCAAAGATCATCGCCAAAGGCTCCGCAATCTCCTCCCTCGCCTCCCACAGTAACCTGGGGTACATCCCATCCGGTCCCGGCGACTTACCAACCTTGATGCCATTCAATAGTTCCAACACATCCTCTTTCTTTATGTCCACATGCTCGATCCTTTCTGTCCTCCGCAATCCAGCAGTACAACCACCCAGATCCCTTTCCACCGTGAATACCGAGGTAAAGTATTCATTAAGCACCTCCGCCATTTCTAACGGTTCCGCACAAACTTTTCCCCCTTCACCTTTTAAGGGTCCTATGCCTTCACATCTCATCCTTTTACTCTTGACATATTTGTAGAAAGCCTTGGGATTCTCCTTAATCTTACCCGCCAAGGTCTTCTCATGACCCCTTCTCGCTCTCCTAATTTCCTTCTTAAGCTCCTTCCTACATCGCGTATACTCCTCTAAATCCTTAACACCTCCTAGCTCTCTGAACCTTCTGTACGCCTCTCTTTTCTTATTTACCAGGTTCATCACAACCTTCGTGCACCACGGTTCCCGTACCCTACCAACACCCCCCTGTCTCATCGGAACGTTGTCATGCAGAGCTCCAGACAAACATTCCTTGAAAATCCTCCACTTTCCTTCGGCACTTTTCCCCAAGAATGCCTCCTTCCAATTTACCCGTCTAATTTCCTCCCTGATGACACTGTATTTCCCTTTACTCCAGAGAAACACTTTCCTAGCCTGCCTGACCCTATCTCTTTCCAATGCTATCGTGAAGGAGATAGAATTATGATCGCTATTTACAATACTTGTGCACGTTTAGTTACCTGTATTTGTTCCATGTATTGGACTGGTGAATCTATGAATCGCTAAAATATAAAGGTAATCTACAGGTACACTCAGATCCTGTAATGATCACTTTGCTTGGAGTTGTCTTTGGTTGCTCACAGTGATCTGGGGAATTGTCATTCTTGGATGTAGTTCCTGTTGCATTTTGGATCAAGTCCTTGATGCAATGGGACTGCATGGAAATTGAGGAGCGAGAATGGATCTGATTTGTCCTCACTTATGCTTCACTGTTGCACCTTTGTGTGTAATGACTTCATAGGACCTTGACTAAACTCCTTGTCACCTCTGACATATACCTTCAATGGGATAATGGTTGCAAGTTTCTTGTTCCAAATGTAAACTTGGCAGTTCTGAACCCACATGTTATTTTGCACATTGATCATCTCTTGCATTTATAAACATTGCTCTCGAGTTTCTGAGAGAGTAGAAAAGATAAGAGTAGAATCATAGAATCCCTACAGTGTCGATGGAAGCTCTTATGCCCATCAAGTCTGTACTGACTCATACTCAGGCTTACCCCGTAACCCCACGTAATTACCCACTAATCCCCCAACCTGCACATCTTGAGTCACTAAGGGTCAATTTAACATGACCAATCCACCTAACCTGCACATCTTTGGAGTGTGGGAGGAAACCGGAGCACCCAGAGGAAACCCACGCAGACATGGGGAGTGCTTCTTCAGACGGAACTCTTCAAATGCAGACAATAAAAATATAACAAAACTTACTCCAACTTATAAATCAAAGACAAGGTTTAATAAAGTAACTTCATTACTCCAAACTTGGAGCCCCATCCTGAGCCATTCAAAGCTTCCCATAGTTCCCAACAAGTTTTTATTTATACTGATTCAGCTGGTCAACTGACCATCACATCATTCTGCAATTGGTTCCATGGTTTAGTGGGTCAGCTGACCCTGACAACTTGTTATCATTGGTCACATTACATCCAATACAAAGTTGTCACTAGTTACATTCTAGCAGAGAAAACATGCAAACTCTACACAGACAGAGACCCAAGCCAGAAATTGAACACAGGTCCCTAGCACAGATCAGGCACAAGTCTCTGCCCAGCTGACTTGGTTACTTGTGCCTCTTTGAGGCCCATAAAATGGGCTCAATGATGTTGAAATCCGAGGCCGGAATTGAACCCGGGTCCCTGGCGCTGTGAAGCAGCAGCGCTAACCGCTGCCCACAGGTAGGCAAATTGGTGCAGACCAGCTTGGTGAATGGCATGCTGCTATCCCTTAAAGGGATATTACAACAGATGTGGTTACTGAGAAAGGGAAACTAAGCTGTGGCTAAACAGCTGGAAATGTGAGAGCAGACATATTAAAGCACTGCATAAAACTATTTAGACATGTAATCTGGAGTAATACATTTCTGCATATCTCCAAAGTCATAAAACACAACAATTCCTTTAGCAGTGAGTGGTGTCAAGTCGATAAACACAGCCTTTGTATTGGTGTTTCCCAGAAAGAAAGCAAAAGAAGCCAATTTTGATCAAAACATAAGAACATAAAAACTAGCAGTAGAAATAGGCCATCTGGCCCCTCGAGCCTGCTCCGCCATTCAATAAGATCGTGATTGATCTTTTTGTGGACTCAGCTCCACTTACCCACCCACTCACCATAACCCTTAGTTCCTTTACTGTTCAAAAATTTATCTATCCTTGCCTTAAAAACATTCAATGAGGTCGCCTCAACTGCTTCACTGGGCAGGGAATTCCACAGATTCACAACCCTTTGTGTGAAGAAGTTCCTCCACATCTCAGTCCTAAATCTGCTCCCCCTTATTTTGAGGCCATGCCCCCTAGTTCTAGTTTCACCTGCCAGTGGAAACAACATCACTGCTTCTATCTTATCTCTTCCCTTCATAATCTTACATGTTTCTATAAGATCTCCCCTCATTCTTCTGAATTCCAATGAGTATAGTCCCAGTCTACTCAGTCCCTCCTTACAAGCCAACCCTCTCAATTCTGGAATCAATCTAGTGAATTTCCTCTGCACCCCCTCCAGTGCCAGTATATCCTTTCTCAAGTAAGGAGACCAAAACTGTACACCACTCTTAAGTTACATGGAAATTATAGATACTATGAAGACAAGGATGTTATGTAACAGAAGAAACCAACAGGCTGAATTTAAGCAGATTAAACCTTATCTTTTGAAGAAAAGGAACTATAATTGACTTCTTCCTGAGGGGAAATAAGTTGCTAAACAAAATAATGCTCATTCTATTTTGTCTGTCTGTTGCTACCCAATTGTCTTCCTGGCACAAGAGATTTTTGAAAGGAATGGGATAATCAATGGAACAGACTCCCTGGCCAACTAATCTTACAGGTTCATGAGTGTATTTTATCTTGATGTGCAGATGAATATTACCTGTAGGGATTCTGAAATATTCACACAATTACTAAAAATGATGTATAAAAGTAGGTATATCACAGGGACCAGGATATTAAAACAATTTGAGCTCACACATTGCTGTGAGCAAGGAGCACAGCAGGAGTACAGTTAATCAGCGTGTTCTGATGTCCCTTGCTAAGAAAAATAGCCAAGGCTAAAGGGTTTGCGGCAAAGATTTGTCGAAAATACTATCAGTGACTTCCAAACATATTAAAACTACATAGCAGGGTCACGGATGTTAATTCTAAAGCATTGACCTGCAGAAGGGCAGTGGGGTGGGAAGAGAGGAAATGTAGAGAAGGGCAGCTAATCACAGTTAATTCAAACTGGAAAGCAATCCCTTGGTCTGTAGTTTCTAATAGAAAAAAGGACTTCGTAAAATGGTAGATTTTTTTAATGCATTTGTGGGACATGGACGTTGTGGCTGGCCAGCATTTATTCCAACAGGTTTATTTGCTACCAAATAAACCTGTTGGACTTTAACCTGGTGTTGTTAAACTTCTTACTGTGTTTACCCCAGTCCAACGCCGGCATCGCCACATCAGCATTTATTGTCCATCCCTATTTACCCTTGAGCAGGTGGTGGTGAGCCGCCTTCTTGAATCACTGCTGTCCATGTTCTGTGGGTTGATCCACAATGCCGTTAGGTCGGGAATTCCAGGATTTTGACCCAGCGACTGCGAATGAACGGTGATATATTTCCAAGTCAGGATGGTGAGTGACTTGGAGGGGAACTTGCAGGTGGTTGTGTTCCCATGTTGCCCTTGTCCTTCAAGATGGAAGTGGTCATGGTTTTGGAAGGTGCTGAGTAAGGATCTTTGGTGAATTGCTGCAATGCATCTTGTAGATAGTACACACTGCTGCTACTGAGCGTCGGTGGTGGAGGGAGTGGATGTTTGTGAATGTGGTGCCAATCAAGTGGGCTGCTTTGTCCTGGATGGTGTCAAGTTTCTTGAGTGTTGTTGGAGCTGCATCCATCCAGGCAAATGGGGAGTATTCCATCACACTCCTGACTTGTGCCTTGTAGATACCAGATAGGTCTTGGGGAGTCAGGAGGTGAATTACTCGCTATAGTATTTCTAGCCTTGCTTGGATAGATGTAAATTATCAGGAGCTTGGCAGAACTCCCAGTATGTGTTCCTGATGCGGGGGGAGGTGCGTGGGTGGAGATAATCTTGGCTGGGAATGTTTATTTTCTTTTATGATGACCCCCTCATATTTCAGTTCCATTGACAGCACTCTCATCAGTGAGAAGCCGTGATTATCTTCTTCAAGAATCTAAAACCTCTTGAAGAATCTTTTAACAATTGGTTACGGTGGTGGATTTGGATGAGAAAAAATGGGAGGAGGCACATGCAGAGCAAAATCCCCAGCATGGACTGGTTGGGCAGAATGGTCTGCCCCTCTGCCACATATCTATGTAATCCTTTGTAAGAATGGACAGCTGGTGCCCATCGTTATGCCAAAAAGAAATGTCACAGAGTCATTTCCTCTCAGCAAACAGTAATCTAAGCCAATTTATTTCATTCATTTTAAATTAGTTGGAATTCTGTCATTATTTCTCTTCACTCCATTTACAATTACTTATCTACACTTATCCATTAATTTACTCCTCAGCTGGATAGATATTTTTGACGGGCTGAATCCCATTGGCGTTGTGCATTAATGGACCAGGGAGAGGTAGGCTTGTAAAATGGGATTTTAAAAAAAGGAATTTCTATCGTGTTTTTCACTGTCAACGCAACAAAGGAATTTTGAAGTGTAACACCGGAAACACAGCAACCAATTTACCCACAGCAAGATCTCACCAAACAGCAGTGTGATCTTGATTGGATAATCATGGGGCGGCACGGTGGCACAGTGGTTAGCACCGCTGCCTCAAAGCACCGGGGACCCGGGTTCGATTCCGCTTGGGTCACTGTCTGTGTGGAGTTTTCACACTCTCCCCGTGTCTGTGTGGGTTTGCTCCGGTTTCCTCTCACAGACCAAAGATGTGCGGGTTACATTGATTGGCCATGCTAAATTGCCCCTTAGTATCAGGGGGACTAGCTAGGGTAAACGCATGGGGTTGTGGGGATAGGGTCTGGGAGGGATTGTGGTCAGTGCAGACTCGATGGGCTGAACAGCCTACTTCTGCACTGTAGGATTTAATGAATTGGTTTTAATGATGTTGGCTGAGGGATAAAGGGGTTTTTCCTCCCTTCACACCTTCCCAAGGTAGAGGTCTCCAACACTGTGAGGTGCTCATTAACCTGGTCAAGAACACCTCGTACACTGAGTCAAACTGGAAGGAAGCGAAGGATGAGATTTGAATATCAATGGTTTTCTGATGCTCCAAACCATTCTTACTGTCATTAATCTAACAAAAACGATCAGTTTGACAGTTGCTGATCTGTAAGTACACTGATAGAATGACACTCCAGGGCAAGAGCATGATTTTGTAAAATAATTAATAGACCTAAAGTTGCCAGGAGCACGTCTGGACTCCTATTATGTTCGTTTGATGGTTTAGACTCTGTGCTGGAATTTCAATTCTGTACACCTACTCCTTAAATCTCAGTTTTATTCACAAAATCCTTTCAGTCTTCTCAATGGCTTTGTTAGACTGACTCAGTCCATGGCTTGAGTGAACTTCAACCAAAGACATCATCAGTGGGGTTGACATTCAGAATGAAGGAGCAACATGAGGCAGTTAATTTGGAGGTACAGATTCAAAATGTCAAACCATTGAATGCTCTGGTCTACTTTGCAGTGTAGGGGGGTACATGCATGCCTTGTCCATATTAGTGATGCTCTATACAATCCTGTCGGCTCTACATCTCCTCCATTCCCATTGTGATATCAGACCATTTCCAGGCAGGAGCTCTGGCCACCTATTTTGAGGATGGTCAAAGAGAGGGATGAAGAGGCAGAGAGAGAGAGAGATGGAAAGACTGAGAGAGAGAGAGATGGAGAGACAAAGAGAGAGAGATGAAGAGGCAGAGAGAGAGAGAGAGAGAGAGAGATGGAGAGGCAGAGAGCGAGAAATGGAGAGACAGAGAGAGAAAGATGGAGAGACAGAGAGAGAGAGAGAGATGGAGAGGCAGAGAGAGAGAAATGGAGAGACAGAAAGAGGGAGATGGAGAAATTGAGAGAGAGAGATGAACAGCCTGAGAGCGAGAGAGAGAGAGAGATGGAGAGACAGAGAGAGAGAGAAAGGCAGAGACCAAGAGAGAAAGGGAGACAGAGAGAGAGACAGAGATCTAGATGGACAGAGACAGAGGGAGAGATAGACAGAGGGAGAGACAGAAAAAGAGAGAAAAAGAGAAAGAGAAAGGGAGAGACAGCGGGAGAAAGAAAGACAGAAAGACAGAGAGAGACAGACAGACAGACAGAGGGAGAGAAAGGAAAGAGAGAGAGAGGGAGAGGGGGAGAGAGAGAGAGAGACAGGAAGACAGAGAAAGATAAACAGAGAGAGAGAGACAAAAAGATAGAGAGAGGGAGAGACAGGGGATGGTCAAAGGTCATAAAATCTCAGTGCAGGGAATGCGAGTCTCACCAATTTTTACACCACTGCCGCTGCACTCATCGGGAAAGAGACCAGACAGCAGATGACAATTGCCCACGTTTAACTCTCAATTTTGAGCAACTAAACCCAATTTTTCTTCAAAAAAATACTGGCAGCAGTGGATATTTGAAATGACTATTAAATTTAAGCAGCAATGAGAGTCTGATCACATCCACAAACCTTTAGGCTATCCAGCTTCATAAAAGATAAATGAAACATCTCTGGCTCCTGTTTCATAGCAACCACGGATTTCACTCCATGCTAACATAGCCAAAACCGAACGCATAAATGACACATGGCCGGCCTTCCTAACCCTGGACAGGGAGAAAGGATTTGTATTACAGAGGAAGGGAAAAATAATGAACTGTTTGGATTTACAGTGAAGGGCATTGAACTGAATGCACTCACAGTCACTGTATCAAGGGAAGACAGAAGAGCAAATATAAGAAAGGATGATGATATAAGAAAGGATGACCTGAAACGTTAACTCTGTTTCACTCCCCACAGGGCGGCATGGTGGCACAGTGGTTAGCACTGCGACCTCACAGTGCCAGGGACCCGGGTTCAATTTCCGGCCTGGATCACTGTCTGTATGGAGTCTGCACATTCTCCCCGTGTCCGCGTGGATTTCCTCCGAGTGCTCCAGTTTCCTCCCACACTCCAAAGATGTGTGGGTTAGGTTGATTGGCCATGCTAAATTGCCCCTTAGTGTCAGGGGGATTAGCAGGGTAAATATATGGGGCTACAGGGATAGGGCCTGTTTGGGATTGTTGTCGGTGCAGGGACGATGGTCTGAACGGCTCCTTCTGCACTGTAAGGATTCTCTGATTCTAGATGCTGCCTTGCCTTGCTGAGCATTTTCTGCTTTCATTTCAAGTTTACAACAACTGCAGTATTTTTGCCTTTGGATCAGATAATGTCAGAAAGAATGGTGTGGCACATCAGATTTGCCCCTTCCACAGACCCTGCCCAATCTAACCAATTTCCTGAGCCCGTGAAAGGTCAGCAAGCCATCCACTTTGATGTCTATCTTCGACTAAGTTCAACCTTTCCTCTCGCTATGTGTTGCACTGGTGAGAGGGTCATCAGATACATTTCTCCTGATGCTTACCTGAGAAGCCAACTATTCATGAAATCATAGAATCCCTACAGTGCAGAAGGAGGTCATTCATCCATCGAGTCTGCACTGACCACAATCCCATCCAGACCCTACTCCCATAACCCCTCATATTTATCCTGCTAATCCCTCTGACACTAAGGTTAATTTAGCACGGCCAATCAACCTAACCAGCACGTCTTCTGGACAGTGAGAGGAAACTGGAGCACCCGGAGGAAACCCATGCAGACTTGATTTGATCTGATTTGATTTGATTTATTATTGTCACATGTATTAACATACAGTGAAAAGTATTGTTTCTTGCACGCTATGCAGACAAAACATATCGTTCATAGAGAAGGAAACGAGAGAGTGCAGAATGTAATGTTACAGCCATAGCTAGGGTGTAGCGAAAGATCAACTTAATGCAAGGGGCTGGAGTTTAAGAGCCGTGGGGTTATGCTGCAACTGTACAGGACCTTGGTGAGACCACATTTGGAATATTGTGTGCAGTTCTGGTCACCTCACTATAAGAAGGATGTGGAAGCGCTGGAAAGAGTGCAGAGGAGATTTACCAGGATCCTGCCTGGTTTGGAGGGTAGGTCTTATGAGGAAAGGTTGAGGGAGCTAGGGCTGTTCTCTCTGGAGCGGAGGAGGCTGAGGGGAGACTTAATAGAGGTTTATAAAATGATGAAGGGGATAGATAGAGTGAACGTTCAAAGACTATTTCCTCGGGTGGATGGAGCTATTACAAGGGGGCATAACTATAGGGTTCATGGTGGGAGATATAGGAAGGATATCAGAGGTAGGTTCTTTACGCAGAGAGTGGTTGGGGTGTGGAATGGACTGCCTGCAGTGATAGTAGAGTCAGACACTTTAGGAGCACACCAGGATGATAGGGAGTGGGATAGCTTGATCTTGGTTTCAGATGAAGCTCGGCACAACATCGTGGGCCGAAGGGCCTGTTCTGTGCTGTACTGTTCTATGTTCTATGTAAGTCCATTCAAAAGTCTAACAGCAGCAGGGAAGAAGCTGTTCTTGGGTCGGTCGGTACATGACCTCAGACTTTTGTATCTTTTTCCTGAAGGAAGAAGGTGGAAGAGAGAATGTCCGGGGGACATGGGGAGAACGTGCAAACTCCACACAGACAGTGACCCGAGGCTGGAATTGAACCCAGATCCCTGGCGCTGCGAGGCAGCAGTGCTAACCACTGTGCCGCCTGTAAGGCAGCCTCTTAATCTTCTCTGTATGGGAATAACTATAACCTCCACTGGCAACATCACCTGAAAGAGTTGGTTAAGACTTGGGTAAAGAAAACAAAAGCCGTGATTTTCCGACCCCTGCTGTGGTGGAACCATCCGCAGGAGATGAGGCGGGCTGGCCAAAAATCCATTGACCTCCGGCAAGAATGGATGATCCCGATGGGGCTGGAAAATCCCAGAAAATCCCGCTTTCAGCTCGGATTTACCAGTCCGCAGCATGCAACTGAGCGAGTTTTAAACTCCAGTCTGTTCTTATTTGACAGCGTTTGGATGTCGAATTTACATTTAAAGAAAGCGCCCTCACGTGTATGTTATTTTCCTATTTTCTTATTTCAAGACCTAAATGCATCTTGCGACACCATCGAACGCAAACCAGTGAATGGGATAAATGTGGTTTCAAACCAGGATCAGTTCTGCAACCTAATGACTGAAAATTCAGGCCAATTTACTTCTGAGGCGATGCTGCTTTTTTTTTGAGTTACACAGGCTGATTACCTTAAATGTCCTGCACAGGATGGCTTCAGACACAAACCTTTACTATTATTTTACAGCAGTTTTCAGATGTTAAAGTTATCCAAGCTTCACAGTATTGGATACTGTGGCCAAACGGACCACCTAAGATGGCGATTTACAAAGCACGCTGGGATAATTGGCCAAGTACAGAAACAGGCAGGCTGCAGCTTAAAAGATAGAGATAAACAGGCTGCAGCTCAGCCGACTGAATAAACAGGAAATAGGCCATCCCGAAGACAATGGATGCTCTCTGGTCAAACATACTTGTTTACCACACCAAAGGGAGCCTTAACCCCTTATTTGGGAGGGAGGTATGTGACCTACATGCCTCCAGCACCTACAGGCATGGCCTATGGGTACACACCCAGAGATCGGTGTGGCAGCACCTGATTGGACTTTATCGATCAGGGTGATCAAGCGCGGATCAATTGATTGACAATAATCAAGATAGCGCCCAAAAGGACAATAAACCAATGAGGGATAAAAGGTGCTGAACAACAGAAGAATCTCTCTCTCTCTCTCTCTCTCCCAACAAATGAACCACAACAATGGTGATCATCGCCAACAGCCACCAGCATGAGGAGAGCCACCACACCAAAGACGGAAGGAAGACCAGAGCCAGAGTATCAGATGAGACCGAAGGACCAGACTACGCAGAGGACTACGGAGACCAACGCGCAGGTTATGGCCAATATCTGCCTGGGTACTTGCCAGTCACGCAAAAGTTAAGTCAAGGTCTAGTATTGGACTTGAACTTTAGTATTCTGTAAGATAACTTAGCATTGATTGGGTGGATGATTAATAATTGTGTGTGAATAAATATTATTGTACTAACAAGAAGTCTACTCACAATTCTTTGTCCAACGTATAAGGGTTAAAACAGACTGTGCGGCCGGGGCAGCAACAATTCCAGTGTTTCAGCGCCCAGTTCTTGTGCCGCAGGAACCTATCCTTTGACACTAGATCACGAATTAGTTTGGACAAGGTAGTTTTAAAAGTGAATTCTATTATTTTTAACCAGTTATGGACACAAGTCTGAGTAAACACTTGGTGGTTCGCAGGGTTGAGTTATTAATACTTCTAATTTCTGACAGCCACCTACCCACACCATTTTCTGCCATTTCCTTTTTTTTTGCCATGTCCCTCCTTCATATTATTTTACATCTGTGAAAACCCTTTGGACTTGCATGGGGAAATCACTGATTGGCCTCCCTGTCGGACTCATTGAATACAAGCTCCCCGCCTGGGGATTGGTAACTAACTAACCAGGTGGAGCTTGTATACTGAGCCCTTTATAAAGCAGGCCCCTGAGTGGGTCCATTATTGCACTGTCCCGGTTGGGACCTGTTGTGTTCACCACAGGCTTGTGGTTTTTGCTTCACTTTATTTTGTGCAGCAAAAGCAGTTCCTTTACAGCCGACTCCTGGAGTTATTATAACATCCTATATTCACAGTCCATGGGATTACATCAGTGTGTACTAGAGATAAGTGACAGAGACAGTCATCAGTTCACCCACTGTCTAGTTTTTCTCCCCTTTCCTCCTCTCCTCTTATTCACCTTGCTATATTCCTGACCTAAGCTTCACAGGATGGTTACAGGACAGAAGGAGGCTATTCCACCCATTGTGTCTGTATCAACTCTCTGAAGGAGCAATTCGCCTACTGCCACTCCTTCTCCTTGTAGCCTTGCACATTCTCCCCTTCCAGATAATAATCCAGTTCCCATTTGATTGCTTCGATTGAAACCTGCCTCCACTATATTCTCAGATGGTGCAAACCAAATCCTAATCACTCATTGCATGAAAAAGATTTTCCTTATGTCTCCATTGCTTCTTCTGCCAATTACTTTAAATCAACGCCCTCGGGTTTTTGATCCTTCCATCTATGGTAACAGTTTTTTTTGCTTTACTCTGTGTCCCGATCCCCCATGAGGTTGTAGACCTCTATAAATTCCCTTCTCAACCTTCTCCACTCAAAGGAAAATAGTTCCAACTTCTCCAATCTAACTACATAACTGGAATCATTTCTGCACTCTCTCCAAAACCTTCACATCCATCCTAAAGTGTGGTGCTCAGAACTGGACAAAATACTTTAGTTGAGGCTGAACCAGGATTCCACACAACCTTAACATAACTCTCAAAGCATCCTTTCCGGTTGTATCACAGCTCTGCATGGCTCCTGCTCTGCCCAAGACCGCAAGAAATTACAAAGGATCGTGAATGCAGCCCAGTCCATCATGCTAACCAGCCTCCCATTCATTGACACTGTCTACACGTCCCACTGCCTCGGCAAAGCAGCCAGCATAATTAAGGACCCCACGCACCCCGGACATTCTCTCTTCCACCTTCCTCCATCAGGAAAAAGATACAAAAGCCTGAGGTCATGTACCAACAGACTCGAGGACAGCTTCTTCCCTGCTGCCGTCAGACTTTTGAATGGACCTACCTTATATTAAGTTGATCATTCTCTACACCCTAGCTATGACTGTAGCTTTACATTCTGCACTCTCTCGTTTCCTTCACTGTGAATGGTATGCTTTGTCTGTATAGTGCGCAAGAAACAATACTTTTCACTGCATACCAATGCATGTGACAAGAATAAATCAAATCAAATTGCTTTCATACTCTGTATCCCTGTTCATAAAAGCATTAGGATGCTGTATGTCTTATTAATCACACTCTCAACCTGCCCTGCCACCTTCAATGATTTATGTGTATAAACACCCAGGTCCCTCTGCTTATGCACCCCACTTAGAATTTACCCCAAAGTTACAAAGATCGGAGACCTCAAGTTGTTGGGGACTGGATTGTATGTTCCGACCCCACGAGAATCATTGAATCCTTACAGTGCAGAAGGAGGCCATTTAGCCCATCAAGTCTGCACCAACCACAATCCCACCCAGGCCCTATCTCCATAACCCCACGTATTTACCCTGCTAATCTCCCTGACACTAAGAGGCAATTTTAGCTTGGCCAATGAACCTAACCCGCACATTTTGTAGCGTGGGAGGAAGCCGGAGCACCCGGAGGAAACCCACACAGACATGGGGGGAATGTGTAAACTCCACAGAGACAGTGACCCGAGGCCGGAGTTGAACCCAGGTCCCTGGCGCTGTGAGGCAGCAGTGCTAGCAACTGTGCCACCGTGCCTCCATGAGGCAGCATGTTAGCATCCTTATTATTTTCAATCCTGCGAAGCAGCAGTCATAAATAACTCAGAGTGTACATTAGCCTTAAACTGAGCTCGTAGTGCCATCGATTACTTGTTCACCAATTGGCAGACGATGGCAATGGGATGCGTGGTTGAATATGGGCGGCACGGTGGCACTGTGGTTGGCACTGCTGCCTCACAGCGCAAGGGACCCGTGTTCGATTCCCGGCTTGGGTCACTGTCTGTGTGGAGTTTGCACATTTTCCCCGTGTCTGCGTGGGTTTCCTCCGGGTGCTCCGGTTTCCTCCCACAGTCTGAAAGACGTGGTGGTTAGGTTCATTGACCTGAACAGGTGCCGGAATGTGGCGACTAGGGGAATTTCACAGTAACTTCATTGCGGTGTTAATGCAAGCCTTACTCGTGACTAATAAATAAACTTTACTTTAGTTAATACTAACAGCGCGTTCTCAGGCAATTAAGTTTGCTGTGAGTAGTTATCTGTGGGCACAGGAGATATGGGAGTCTCAAAAGCTCCACAAATAAGGATATAGATAATCATACCAAACAGGCCGCTCTCAATGAACTGCAGTGCAATAATCTGGGACATGTTTCATTGGGTTATGCAGTTCTGGAAGCCACGCTGGCATCACACTGGAACAGCACGTACTGACAGTCGATGATGGAAATTCTGCGAGCAACAGCTAAATCCAGACATAAAACGCATGTTGATGGCTCACGTTGAACATAAGAACTTATCCATTGTGGAGTCGCGATAAGATTTAATTGTGGCTGATATCGCAACAGTTCAGTTGTTGTTTAATAAATCTTACAAGAAGAATCTGGAGTGTGCGTGTTGCCCTCGATTTAAATCTGGTAGTAACAGCTGGCTTACAACATTTATCGAGACCCGTTCGAATGTAAAACACCAGCGATACGGAAAAGGAATTGACACAAGAACAAATTTAATGACTCAAATATTGACTCAATTACCATTAATGTATTTGTGCTTTGGCACCAATCAGTATTTGCAATAGGTATGAGAATATGAGATTGGGCCTCACGTACCCTTTAGCAACATGTTTTTCCTCCGAACTGCGAGTATGTATTCTGTACCAGTTCACATCAGGGGAAAATTGAATTCTGAAAATTTCTGAGGGAGTGGACCTAATTTCCTGTAAATCAGAAGTAGGGGGAGGGAGGGGAGTGCTCTATTTGGTCATCTAACTGGTTCAAAATCACCGGTAAGACCATAAGATCATAAGGCATAGGAGCGGAATTAGGCCGCTCGGCCCATCGAGTCTGCTCCGCCATTCAATCATGGCTGATATTTTTCTCATCTCCATTCTCCTGTCTTTTCCCCATAACCCCTGACCCGCTTTTTAATCAACAACCTATCTATCTCTGTCTTAAAGACACTCAATGACCTGGCCTCCACAGCCTTCTGTGTGTCTCTCACTGTGATTGGCGGTACAAGGCCCAAACCGTTTTCAAGTTTAGGACTGTGAGGATTTCCCGCTGCAGCGGCAGAAATTCAGAAGCCAGCGGCTAAATGGGATTAGAATAGTTAGGTGCTTGATGGCTGGCATAGCCACGATGGGCCGAAGGACCTCTTTCTGTTTTGTAAGACCTTATAGAGTCTGAGAGGCTTACAGCATAGAAACAGGCCCTTCAGCCCAACTTGTCCATGCCGCCCTTTTTTAACCACTAAGCTAGTCCCAATTGCCCGCGTTTGGCCCATATCTCTCCACACCCATCTTACCCATGTAACTGTATAAATGCTTTTTAAAAGATAAAATTGTACCTGCCTCTACTATTACCTCTGGCAGCTCGTTCCAGACACTCACCATCCTCTGTGTGAAAAAATTGTCCCTCTGGACCCTTTTGTATCTCTCCCCTCTCACCTTAAACCTATGCCCTCTAGTTTGAGACTCTCTTACCTTTGGGAAAAGATGTTGAGTATCTCGCTGATCTATGCCCCTTATTATCTTATAGTCCTCTATAAGATCATCCCTAAGCCTCCTACGCTCCAGGGAAAAAACTCAAAACTCGAAGGATGACTCAAAGCATTCCTCCTGGCCCCACAAAAAACTCTTTCAAAGCAAGGAGGCCAGTGATCCTGCTCCACCATTTTTGCCTGATCACCATGGTGGCACAGTGGTTAGCACTGCTGCCTCACAGCGCCAGGGCCCTGGGTTCGATTCCTGGCTTGGGTCACTGGCTGTGTGGAGTTTGCACGTTCTCCCCATGCCTGTCCTTCGATATGTATTTCAATCCAAGACAACAACATTATAGAGAGAGTGAAATTCAACAAATGTGTCCAACTGCCTGAAGAACTAATTGACTCTTTTATAAATTAATTATTCAGATTGGCTGAAGGCTGTGTACACTGACCTTAAGGTAGAACTCATAAGATATAGAACTGTTGTTAGGAATGGCTGGTAATACCCTTTCAGACATATTAAGGGCCAAGGAAGCCCTGACTCTGGAAAAGGCCATCAGTTAAGAGAGTCTGAAATTCGCCAACCTCACAGGTCAGAACAATGTCCAGCACTCTCAGTGCAGTGTTTCAACTGGGACACTTTGGAAAACTATACAAAAACTAAGATGGAGAATCCCAAGACAATCAATGAGATTGAAATATCACATCAGGAATACGCCTAAGTGCTTCACTGGTAAGGTGAAGGATCCTGGATTCTCTCTTTGGAATGTGGGTATCTCACCAACTTTAAATTGGACATGGGGGCCAGTGTTCAGGTCGTCTAGGATAAGGAACCATGGCTGAGACACCTGTGGCTCTGAGCAATAGACGGACCACGCTACAGGCCTAGAGGAATCCAACTTCTAGTCATAGGCATAATCCTCAAACCACTAAGATAAGGCAACTGGCATATGTTCAAAGTTATGTCTCCTCATCTTTATTTGAAATGGACCTTTATTTTTAAAACAGAAACCTTCAGTTCCTACATTATTCCACATGAGAAAACATCCTTTCCACATTCACCCCCTCAAGACTCCTCAGAGGAAGGTCTTGGGGGATTGGGCCAAGGTCTTGGAGAAGGGGATAAAGCTGGAAGGGGGTGGCTAAGGTGTCGAGGGGGGGTGAAGCTGGGAGTAGGGAGGAGGGAATTCGGTGAGATTAAAGGTGTTATGGGGGAGAATGGTGCAGATTGAGAGTTGGTTGTAAGGGAGGAGGAAGATGTGAGGGAGTTTGGAGTGGGGAAGGTGTATGGGGGGTGGGGGGGGGGAGGTACATGGGGTGGAGGAAGGTGTAAGGATGGGATATCCAGGAGAATATGTAAGGGAGGGGTTTGTGGATTTGATGAGTGCCTCCTCAAGAGCTAACTCAGAGTAGGATGGAATGGTGAGTGTGAGAGGGGGCAGAGAGAGCCATGGGCCAGAGGCCATTCAAATGACCAGCAGCCAAAGTGGTGGCAACTTCTAGGGTTGTATCCGGTCCCCAACAATGAGCATCAATGGAACCAGAAGCAAAGTTGAGTGGGAGGGATAGAGAGGGGCTAATGCCAGGACCAGGCTGCCATAATCCGGTGAGAGGAAAAAGTGGGTAGGGGTGGATCGGCTGGTGGTGGGGAAACATGCCACAAGGACATCCAATGGGCCAACGAGCCACATAAAGGAGTTACCCCTGCCTTTTCAACTATCAAAGTAAAGTAAAGATTATTTATTAGTCACAAGTAGCCTTACATTAACACTGCAATGAAGTTACTGTGAAAATCCCCTAGTCGCCACACTCCAGCACCTGTTCGGGTACATTGAGGGAGAATTTAGCATGGCCAATTCATTTAACTTGCACATCTTTGGAATGGGGAGGAAACCAGAGCATCTGGAGGAAACCCACGCAGACACAGGGAGAATGTGCAGACTCCACACAGCCAGTGACCCAAGCTGGGAACCAAACCCGGGTCCCTGGCGCTGTGAGGCAGCAGTGCTAACCACTGTGCTGCCCCTAACTGCTGGGCTTCACGTTGAGCGCAGGCCTCGGCTCATCACTGGAAAAGTTGCAGCGGGGAGGGAATAATTGGCCACTTATGGGCTATGATTGGCCCGCAGGTGGGTGGCCTACACATTGCCTCCCCTGCTGTTTGTAAAAATGTGCCAGGGTCTTCTAGGTAGGTGCTGGGAGCGGTGCTCATCATAATCGAGACTTGGTTGAGAGCTTGAGGTTTTTAGGTGTCCAGATCACCAACAACCTGTCCTGGTCCCCCCCGCCATGCCGACACTATAGTTCAGAAAGCCCACCAATGCCTCTACTTTCTCAGAAGACTAAGGAAATTTGGCATGTCAGCTATGATTCACCAACTTTTACAGATGCACCATAGAAAGCATTCTTTCTGGTTGTTTCGCAGCTTGGTATGGCTCCTGCTCTGCCCAAGATCGCAAGGAACTACAAAAGGTCGTGAATGTAGCCCAGTCCATCATGCAAACCAACCTCCCATCCATTGACTCTGTCTACACTTCTTGCTGCCTCAGCAAAGCAGCCAGCATAATTAAGGACCCCACGCACCCCGGACATACTCTCTTCCACCTTCTTCCTTTGGTCTGAGGACATGTACCAACCGACTCAAGAACAGCTTCTTCCCTGCTGCCATCAGATTTTTGAATGGACCTACCTCGCATTAAGTTGATCTTTCTCTACACCCTAGCTATGGCTGTAACACTACATTCTGCACTCTCTCATTTCCTTCTCTATGAACGGTATGCTTTGTCTGTATAGCGCACAAAAAATAATACTTTTCACTATATACTAATACATTTGATTCTAATAAATCAAATCATCAAATCATCCCACAGCACCTAATATTATGCCACCTGCCAGTGTGCCAAACATGGGAGCGTAAAGTTCAGCTCACGATCTTCTAGCAGGTGTGGATAGAGGTTAAGAGTCCAATTGTCGGCAAATTTTCCCCTTTCTCCTGTTAGGGCCACTCAGACCAATGTTGATTCCTCTAGTACCATCCTACTGAGATTAAACCAGCAAATCCCTGCTCACTCTTTGAAACCCAGCGTCTCACTAACCTTAACTACCTGAACCTCTGTGAGTGCCCCACTTCAATGTTTGCATGCTCAGAAGTGAACTGGCTGAATAAGGCAAGGTGAACAAGTAGCTCTTTGCAGCAAATACATAATATTTGCATTTTCATCTGATGGTTAGCAGGCTGCACACATAATGATGGCAAATGACAAGGAATGGAAATGGTGCACTGTGAGGATTCCACTGGCACATGGAAGGTAATAAATGGGTAATTATCTAAATTATCTTTGCATTCAGAGGATACTTGAATTGTAAGGATCATTATCAAATGCAAGTTATAATGTGTTATTACCCAAACATTTGCATGTATAATTAACTTTCTAAATACAAGACTATCCATTTTAATTAATATTGCATTTAATTTGTATTCAACACATGCACTCACGAGAACTCACATCTGGTTCCTGTTTAACTCCTCCGGTACATATCATGTTTACTACTTTTCATAGACTATTAAAACTCTTTCCTCTGATGCAGCTCCTGATTCCAAGGGTAAGCGCACTGCGTTCTGTGATATTGAATGACATTCAGTGGAAAGGTCCCAATCTTTAATCTCTATTCTGGGCTTAATAGCTAATGTCTGCTGGGGTGATGAGAGGTCATGATGGGATATAGTATTTAGGCCAATAAGATAGGGGAAAAAAACAGATAAACTTTACACATCTAATTGCATTCCAATTTCCATTGTTACTAAGTGCATATGTGGACACTGATATTCCACTGGTTGATTAGCTGACCAATGTTCCATGTGACAAAAGGGTACTTGAGTTAAATTGCCAGAGGACAGCAGCTACCAGTGGAGCTCTTCATCAAATTAAGGGAGCATTTCAAAAGGGGAGAATGTGAAGAAAAGTGGGAAAACAGGATTGCTGATCTGACCTTGAAGTAACCAGGAACAATAGGCAACCCAATATTCAAGCATTAAGTTTAAAGTTTATTTATTGTTGTCACACGTAGGTTTACATTAACACTGCAATGGAGTTATTGTGAAAATCCCCTAGTTGCCACACTCCGGCACCTGTTTGGGGACACTGAGGAAGAATTTAGCATGGCCAATCCACCTAACCAGCACATCTTTTGGACTGTGGGAGGAAACCGGAGCACCCGGAGGAAACCCATGCAGACACGGGGAGAATATGCAGACTCCACACAGTTACCCAAGCTGGGAATTGAACCCATGTCTCTGGTGTTGTGAGCCAGCAATGCTAACTACTGTGCCACCATGCCTTAAATCAGGGAACTGTAGAATCCCTACTGTGCAGGTGGAGGTGAATTGGCCCATCGAGTCTGTACCGACTCTCTGACAGAGTATTTTAGTGACAAAATGCACTGCTAACATTTGTGAAGAGTTTTTTGCTTTAAAACACAAATTGTTCACGTTGATGTTAAAGTGGCACAGTTTCACCATTGTGAAACATAAATATTTTGAATTTTTGACTGAAAGACAAAATATTTGATGCCAAAATAGATGTCATTCAGACCATGAGTCAATTTTAACCCCAATATTGGGTCACCCACAGTGCTGACTACAGCCAAAGAGGCTGCCACAAGGTTCAAGGTCAAAGCGGACTCTTGCAGGACTTCCCAAGGCTCTATAAAGGATCCTTAGTCATGCCCTGACCTTCACTTTTCCTCATCAGTCATGACCTCCTGACTTTACCTGGGTGGGGATTCTTTCCTTCAGTTCCTGATAGCCTCCACCTGCCGCTCACAACCAGAATGGGGTTTAGTTTTAAGTTAAGTTTATTTATTAGTGTCACAAGTCGGCTTACATTATCACTGCAATGAAGTTACTGTGAAAATCCCCTAGTCGCCACACTCCGGCGCCTGTTCGGATACACTGAGGAAGAATTTAGCATGGCCAATGCACCTAACCAGCACGTCTTCCGGACTGTGAGAGGAAACCGGAGCACCCGGAGGAAACCCACCGGGGAGAACGGGCAGACTTTGCACAGATGGGAATTAAACCCAGGTCCCTGGCGCTGTCAGGCAGCAGTGCTAACCACTGTGCCACTATGCTGCCCAGGCGGGGTTGGGGGAGGCAGGCGGTGGGGGGGGGTGGGGGTGACGGGGGGGGGGCGGGGGGGGACTGGTGCGGTGGTGGTGTCAGTCCAGTCTATGTTAATGCAGCCCAGGTATCGAAATGATTGCTGGCTCTACACGCGTCACTCACTTCAGGTTAAAATCAGATCCCATGAGTGTCATTGTGTAGGCCGCACACACAATTCACTTATTCGCTTTGCTCTCTAATGCTGCGGTTGCCGCTTTGTTAATAGCTTATCTAAAGGCATTTAATTGCTGCCCCACTATTGCTATTAGTGAAGCATGTCGAGTGTAAATATAATTTAAAATGTCCCAATTCACTTTACTATTGTAATTGTAAACCAGTATTGCCCCAAATGTATGAGCTGAAATGATGCTGCGTACTTGTTATTTGTTTCTCTTATATCATGTTCACATTTAATAACCCGCTGGGAACTGTGTCTGTAGGATCAGGGAAGAAAATACCTAATGTTGTACTTTATATGACCAGACGTGCTATTGTTATCTCATTTACATAACAACAGTGCCCTAGAGCCAAGCTGGAGAGCATTAATGCAGTGGATAAGCAGCATTAAAAGACCATGATTAAAATCACTAACATTTCCAGCATTAATATTGTCTGAATATCTTTCTCAACCGTAGACTGCTGACAATTGAATAGAATACTTCCCTCCCTGTGCCACATGCCATTTAACGATTTCAGGCCTTGGTATGGAGAATCTGCTAATATTACACCAGTATTGCTCTTCAGTTATCAAAGCAACATCTTACAAACCACCGTCAGAAAAATAAACAAATGTGGCTGGAATTTTACCGGCATGCCCGCCCGAGGCTCCGAAGATCGTGCCCGAGGCCAATGGAGAATGCCGTTCTGTGAGCCTCGCCCGCCCAACGTCGGGGCGCACGTGCCGGTAAAATCAGGGCTAAAGAATCTGAACGTGTGATAGCTGCCGTATCCTGCGAGGGTAAGACACGGAACGGTAGACTTTCTGTCATGAATCTGCGGAATTCACCACCACAGACTGTAGCTGAGGCCAAAACGTTGTGTGATTTCACGAAGAAATTAGATATAGTACTTGGGGATAAAGGGATATGGGGGGAAAGGCAGGATCAGGATATTGAATTTGATGATCAGCCATGGTCACATTGAATGGCGGAGCAGGCTCGAAGGGCCGAATGGCCTCCTCCTGCTTCTAGTTTCGACGTTTCTATGATTCACTTACACATGACAGGTGGTGGAGTTATTGCAATAGAAACATTGAGCTATAGGCTAGAATTCTCAGGCTGATCATGCCAGCGGGATCTCCTGGCTCCACCGACGGCGTACCCCCGCTGTGGGTTCCCTGCCGGCGTAGTGTGGAGTCAATGGGAAATCCCATTGACAGTGGTGGGACCAGAAGATTCCAACTCTGGCAAATGGCACGGTGTCTCCCACCATGAGAAACACCCAACAGGGCGGCCAAAGGATCCCCCATCATAGAAACTAGGAACAGGAAGAGGCCATCTGGCACTTCGAGCCTGTTCCACCATTCAATCTGATCATGGCTGATCCTCTATCTCAATGCCATTTTCCCACTTTCTCCCAATACCCCTTGATGCTCTTGACATCTAAAAATTGATCTATCTCTATAATGCATAAATTCAGTGACTTGGCCTCCACAGCCTTCCGTAGTAGAGGTTCACTAGTGAAGAAATGTTCACTCATCTTAGTCCTAAATGGTCTACCCCGTATCCTGAGACTGTGCCCCCTGATTCTAGATTCCCCAACCGGGGGAAAGCATCTTCTCTGATCTAGTCTGTCAAGCACTGCTAGAATTTTATATATGTCAATCGGATCTCTCAGCCTTCTAAACTCTTGGGATGGTATGACTGTTACCTCCGACTGTTAGTATGACTGTAACGAAGTGGATTCTGAGCGGCTCTTCCCCCTGGCTGGAGAGTCTAGATATAGGACTCACAATCTCAGGATAATGTGTTCGCCGTTTAGGACTGAGCTAAGGAGAGACATCTTCACTCAAAAGATTGTGACTCTGGGATTTCCTATCCTGGAGACCGCGGATGCGTCATTGTTTAGTATACCCGAGATTGAGATCGGTAAGTTTTCTGGACACCACGGGAAGCAAGCCACAGGTGCAAAAATAGTGCAACTATAATAGTAGACGTGGTGCAATCGTACTGAGTGGTGGAGCAGGCTCGATGGTCGATGTGGCTTACTCCAGCTCCGACTTCTTAGGTTCTTACTGCAGATCGTTGGGACCCTGTGATTTACACCACAACTTCAACATGATTGTAGAGTGGAAATCACATTCCACTAGCTCTGATAAAACTGGTGGCAGTGATTTGTGACCTACGACTGTGCTAATAATGGCTCTTCTGTTTAAATAATATGCAGAGACAGATCCCTTCTCTGGCGTATATTAGAGAAGGAATAAAAACATTAGCCCTTAATGTGCAGTAATTTATAATTGCCACATGGTGGTGAGACAGTGCATGAGACAAATGTGCTGAAAGTTAAGCTCCGTCTGGATTATGCTCAGTCAGGGATAGCTGGTTGAAAAGGAATTCATTGGGTCGAATTTTACAGCCCGGGGCTGGAAAATGAGGCAAGTCGTTCAAAACTCCCCTGGCTTTCAGCAGCGAGACCAGAAAATCCTGCCGGTAGGAGGGGCTGTTAAATTCCACTTCATCAAATCATTTCGACTCACAAGGGTCAGGCTCATGTGCTGAGCTAGCATTCTTAGCCAGTTGAGCATCAATGATTAAAGTTGGTAATTGTTTTACTTTATTTATATTCATAGAATCATAGAATCCCTACAGTGCAGAAGGAGGCCATTCAGCCCCTCAAGTCTGCACCGACCACAATCCCACCCAGGCCCTATTCCCATAACTCCACATATTTACTCTACTAATCCCCTGATATTAGGGTTAAGTTAGCATGGCCAATCAACCTAACCTGCACGTCTTTGGAGTGTGGGAGGAAACCGGAGCATCCGGAGGAAATCCACGCAGACACGGGGAGAATGTGCAAACTCCACACAGATAGTGACCCGAGGCTGGAATTGAACCCGGGTCCCTGGCATTGTGAGGCAGTAGGGTTGACCACTGTGCCACCGTGCCGCCTATTCCCGAGTGTTCTTGGCTCTAGTTTGCTGGACTCAAACCTGAGTCAAAAAGCGATGGGTTCAAACCCTTCCTTAGGACTTGAGCGTGTAGTCCCGACTGAGCTATCCGGGCAGTACTGAAGGAATGCTGTATTGTAGGAGGTGGTGTTTTTTAGATGGGGATATTTGCTTTAAGGTAGATATAAGAGATCCCATTCTGCTTTTTGAAGAGCAGGGGTTTCCTCAGTATGAGAGGATTATAGGAAAAGAGTAGACCATTCATGCCCTCCAGTCACTTTATTAGAGCATGGCTGATCTCTACATCAAGTCCATTTATCCCCCTTTTCCTCATGGAGGAACATGAGTAGTAGACTGTGAACTGGTCATCAACCCAAATACTTCATAGAATCATAGAATCATGGAATCCCTACAGTACAGAAGGAGGCCATTTGGCCCATTGAGCCTGTACTGACAATAATCCCACCCTATCCCTGTAACCCCACATATTTACCCTACTATTCCCCCCCAAAACTAGGGTCAACTTAGCATGGCCAATCCACCTAACCTGCACATCTTTGGAGTGTGGGAGGAAATTCCCAAAGAAATTCAGGCTCCCAGCATGACAATTACGCAAAATTCCCTTATTTCTGGTGGTTCCCTAAACTTTTCCCTAAATGTATCGACGGGAGGAACTTTGCCTCCCACTGTTTTAGCACTGGGGCAAAACTTGGAGGTAGTGCAGTGGTAATGTCATCGGATATTAGATCTAGAGGCCTAGGCTAATTTTAATTGGAACATAGGCTCAAATCTCACCAAAGCAGTTGATAGAATTCGAATTCGATATACAAAAATAAATCTGGAATTGAAAGCTAATCTTCGTAACCATGACTTTAAAACTATCAATTGTCGTAAAACCTATCTGGTTCGCGAATGTCCTTTAGGGAAGGAAATCTGCCATTCTTACCTGCTCTGGCCTACCTGTGACTCCATGCCCGGAGCAATGTGCTTGACTCCTAACTGCTCCCAAGGGCAATTAGGGAGAGACAACAAACTCCAGCTCTGCTGATATTCCATAAAATAATCCAAAAAAAAATCTTGTCATCAAAATGCTCTAAAAATCATGCCCAAGCATCAGAGGAAAGATTAAATATAATGGATAAAATGATTGATCAGATAACTGATAGTTAAAGCCTTGTGTCTGAATGATCAACTCTCCTTTTGATTCATAGCAATGAGTTCCTATGGGTTTTGGACTTGTCATTTGCTGTGAAAATCTCCGACATAGCAGGCCCGCATTTCTGAAATAGAGATTTCATTTCCCACCCCCTTTCCTCATAAGTTCCTTTCCTTGTCTCATCCCCTGGCATCCCTCCCAACTGTACGAGCAGCAGGGCTTTTTTGCTTCTGAGATTAATCTTATCCTTGCCTGAGATTTGCAGATAATTGTTTTCGAGAAGAGGTCTTAGGTTAGTGATCAGAAGATGACCAATCTTCCACGGCTAACCTCGAGGTACTGAGGTCAGTTGCCTGTGTCTTAACCCCCATGGAGACTTGTTAATGCTGTCCAAATTAAACACTGAACTTGGGTTCATAGAATCCCTACAGTGCAGAAAGAGGTCTTTCAGCCCATCGAGCCTGCACCGACAACAATCCCATCCAGGCTTTGTCCCTGTAACCCTGCTAACACCACCCCAAAACACCCCTGCCCTCCTCCCCCCACCACCCACTGGGCACTAAAGGGCAAATTTGCATGGCCAATCAACCTAATCCACACATTTTCAGACTGCGGGAGGAAACCCACGGAAAAATGGGGAGTATGTGCATATTCCACACAAACGGTCACTCAAGGTTGGAATTGAACCTGAGTCTCTGGCGCTGTGTGGCAGCAGTGCTAACCACTGTGCCACCATGCCACCTCCCTGATCTATTAAGGCTATTACTGGTTGAGGAATAAACCATACATTTGTGCCGTGGTATTTCTATTGCAAATTATGAAACCTATCCACTGTAACAGGAATGACTCTCACCATCATCAGATATGGAAAATTAAACTGCACCGGTACCTGAGAGTCATAAATCACCAAGCAATATCTTAAATGATCCTTATGAGCTTCTCTGTTTCATTTTAATGTGAAAACCTGTTGTGTTTAATAAATTCTGGCAGCCTCCAGGCTTGATGGTCAATACCTTGAAATTTCAACTCTCACAAATAGTTTATTACATAAAGTCCCATTGGGTAATGGTGCCAAGTTTCAACGCTTGCTGGGTCATCATTAAAAATCATAGCTCCGGTTCGTTAATAAGAACATAAGAAAAGAACATAAGAAATAGGAGCAGGAGTAGGCCATCTAGCCCCTTGAGCCTGCCCCGCCATTCAATAAGATCATGGCTGATCTGACGTGGATCAGTACCACTTACCCGCCTGATCCCCATAACCCCTAATTCCCTTACCGATCAGGAATCCATCCATCCGCGCTTTAAACATATTCAACGAGGTAGCCTCCACCACCTCAGTGGGCAGAGAATTCCAGAGATTCACCACCCTCTGGGAGAAGAAGTTCCTCCTCAACTCTGTCTTAAACTGACTCCCCTTTATTTTGAGGCTGTGTCCTCTAGTTTTAACTTCCTTACTAAGTGGAAAGAATCTCTCCGCCTCCACCCTATCCAGCCCCCGCATTATCTTATAAGTCTCCATAAGATCCCCCCTCATTCTTCTAAACTCCAACGAGTACAAACCCAATCTCCTCAGCCTCTCCTCATAATCCAAACCCCTCATCTCCGGTATCAACCTGGTGAACCTTCTCTGCACTCCCTCCAATGCCAATATATCCTTCCTCATATAAGGGGACCAATACTGCACACAGTATTCCAGCTGCGGCCTCACCAATGCCCTGTACAGGTGCATCAAGACATCCCTGCTTTTATATTCTATCCCCCTCGCGATATAGGCCAACATCCCATTTGCCTTCTTGATCACCTGTTGTACCTGCAGACTGGGCTTTTGCGTCTCATGCACAAGGACCCTCAGGTCCCTTTGCACGGTAGCATGTTTTAATTTGTTTCCATTGAGATAGTAATCCCATTTGTTATTATTTCCTCCAAAGTGTATAACCTCGCATTTATCAACGTTATACTCCATTTGCCATATCCTCGCCCACTCTCTGCAGATCTTCTCCGTCCTCCACACGATTCACTTTTCCACTTATCTTTGTGTCGTCTGCAAACTTCGTTACCCTACACTCCGTCCCCTCCTCCAGATCATCTAATAAAAGCCCCAACTCTCATTGGTCAATACCGAGATGCATTGTTACCCACAGGCCAATGATCTGAAGTCCCAACTTCGACAAAGCAATCATTGAAAGTTATCACCCCTAATTAGCAATTCTTTGAAGCCTTGACTCTTAACAGACCACGACTTAAAGTCCTGGTTCCCTCAAGTCGATGGCCTGAAATCTTGAAATCTATCAGAAGATGAGATGTGAGGTGAGAGTGACTAGCCTTGACATCAAGGCACTGTTTGTCTCAGTGTGGCATCAAGATGCCCTGAGTAAAATTGAAGTTATGCTTAGCAAAAAGGAAGATGGTTGTGGTTGTTGGCGATTAATTATCACAGAACAGGCTATCACTGCACGAGTCCCTCAGGGTAGTATACTTGGCCAATCATCTTCAGCTGGTTTATCAACGATCTTCTCTCCAACATAAGGCCAGAAGTGCAGTTGTTCAGTGATGATTCTATTCACAACATCTCAGATAAGGAAGCAGACAAGGTGGCACAGTGGCACAGTTTCTCACAGCACCAGGAATACGGGTTCGTTTCTAGCCTTGGGTCACTGTCTGTGTGGAGTTTGCACTTTCTCCCTGTGTCTGTGTGGATTCCCTTGATTACTCTGGTTTCCTCGCACACTCCAAAGATGTACAGGTTAGGTGGATTGGCCATGCTAAATTGCTCCTTTAGTGTCCAAGAATATGGGACAGGATTCTCCGGCCACGCTCGCCTCAAAACCGGAGGATACTGGCTGTGGTTAATGGGCCTTTAGATGGACCATCCCTCGCCCGCAACAATTCCTGTGGCGTGCGGGACGGGAGAATTCCCCCCATGAATGTTAGGGGAAATTAGCAGGGTGAATACGAGGATAGAGTGGGGGGTGGTAAGATGCTCAGTTGGAGAGTCCGTGCAGACTCAATGAGCCAAAAGGCCTCCTTCTGCACTGTAAGGATTCTACGAAATGTCCATATGCTGCAAGATCTGGACAATCTTCTGACTTGGGCTGATTTGTGGTAAGTAGGATTCGTACCACACAAGTGCCAAACAATTACAACCTCCAACAAGAGAATCTCAAGTCATCTTCCTTGGGCATTGAATGGAGTTGCCATTGTCAAATTCCCTACCATCAACAGCATAGGGGTGACCATTGATCAAAAACTAGTCACACAGACACTGTGGCTACAAGGGTAGGTCAGAGGTTGGGAATTCTGTAGAGAATGATTCATGTCCTGACTCCCCAAAGTGTTTCCATTACCTACAATGCTCAAGTTAACATGCCTGGGTGAGTGCAGCTTCAACAGCACTCAAGGAGCTTAACACCATCTAAGGCAGAGTAGCCCACTTAATTGCCCCATTCACTGCCTGAAACATTCACTCCCTCCATCACTATTGCATTTTGGCTGCAGTGTGTACCATTGACAAGATGCAATATAGCAAGTTACAAAGAATCCTTTCCAAACCTAGACCTCTACCACTTAGAAGGACAAGGATAGAAGTGGCATGGGAAAACCACCCTTCTAATTTCCCTTCAAAGCTACACACAATCCTGACTTGGAAACATATCAGCTTTCATTCATTGTCACCATGTCAATATCTTTGTACACCCTAGTTAATAGTACTGTGGGAATGGCTTCACTACGTGAACTTCAGAGGTTCAAGAAGGCAGCTCAGTGTCACTTTTCCAAGAACAGTTACGGATGATCAATAAATGCTGGCTTTGTCAGCAACGCCCAGATCCCAAGAATGAATAAACAAAAAGGAAATCTGAAGGCCAGGCTCCTTTTGCTCAAGCTTTAATAGTTGGACTTTTAATGATTAAAGCACCAATACTGTGACTCCTGTTACGCAATGAATCAAAGTCCAGGCTCCCACTATTAATAAATGATTACCTTTGCAATTCACTGCTCCAATGTTCTGACTCCCACTGGCCAACCTGAAGTCTTGACCTCTGCTAGTCCATGACTCAAAGTCCCTAAACACGCAAGTCAACTACCCAACGTCCTAACATTCAATAATCAACTGGTCAAAGCGATGATGACTGCTGGCCAATGAGCCGAAGCCTTCTGCGAGGCATTGAGTTGCTCCTAACTTCTATCCAATACTGACTCACTGTGCCTCCTGCAGATCAACAACCTGATGTCCTGACTTCAAGTGGTCAGCGGTGTGAACCTATGACCCCTGTTGGTCAACAACCCAAGTTCTGCTGATCAATTATCTAAGAAATGGTTCTAATGTTCAACTGCTAAATGTCCCAGCACGCACTGGTGAATGACCGGAAGCCATGACTGCCATGAAAATACTAGCAGATATGAAGGGTACAGATAGTCAATAATCGGACCTTTCTTCAAGCTGACTGAATTAATCAATGCATTGTAATCAATGTGCGCTTGTAGATGTTAACTGATTAATTGGTGCATTACAAGTAACCTTTGCACTCTTGTAGATATCAAAATTGATTGTTGAATGGACAAATTCATTAGATCCCAGTACATCCTGTCTAAACATTTAATTACCTGCATCACTGAAGGTGGACACAGTAAGAAGCTCACAACACCAGGTTAAAGTCCAACAGGTTTATTTGGTAGCAAAAGCCACTAGCTTTCGGAGCGTTGCTCCTTCGTCAGGTAAGTCAGGTAAGGAGCAGCACTCCAAAAGCTAGTGGCTTTTGCTACCAAATAAACCTGTTGGACTTTAACCTGGTGTTGTGAGACTTCTTACTGTGTTTACTCCAGTCCAACGCCGGCATCTACACATCATCACTGAAGGTGGACAGAGGTTCTGTTTTCACCCATTTGTTGGTCTGCTCGTCTGTTTGTCTGTAAACAATATATCTCAAAAAATATTGGATAGATTTTGGTGAAACTTAGTACACAGGTAGGGTATACTCAGTGATGAACTGATTAACTGTTAGCAAAGATGTGTGGCGGGATTCTCCCAAAAAAATTCTAAATGTCGAATTTGTGTAAAAACTGAAGAAAATCATGCTTTTTTTTCAACGGGAGTTTCGAAATGAATCTTCCACACTCTGTGCACTGCAGCGTGCACTGGTGTGATTCACTCCAGAAATCAGTGGGCGAGGCTTATTCCCGTGGAGAGGCCGGCAGCATAACGCTGAGCCTCCCACCATCTGCTGGCCTCCCTTTGATTTGATTTGATTTATTATTGTCAAATGTATTAGCATACAGTGAAAAGTATTATTTCTGGCACCCTATACAGACAAAGCATACCATTCATAGAGAAAGAAACAAGAGAGTGCAGAATGTAGTGAATTAAAGCATTGTTAGAGTGTTTAAAAGAGTTAGAATCAAGTTTTAGAAGCATAGAATTAGAGTAAAAGATAGAATTAGAAGGTATGCTGGGCACAGCTTGTAAGAAGTCGCCTCGCTCCAGCGCCATCTTGGAAAAAAAAGTTACAGAGTGTCGACCAGACAGGGAAAACTCTCAAGGAAGGGTTGTAATTGTAATAACATTGAATTGACACAGCATGGTGGAGGTAATGAGCTTTACTGAGTGTCTTCTTCGCTTATTGAGAACTTATCATCAGACTCTTCACATCTGGAGTATTGTGTCCAGTTGTGGTCTCCTTATTTGAGGAAGGATGTGGCGGCATTGGAGGCAGTTCAGGGGAGGTTCACCAGATTGATTCTGGGGATGAAAGGGTTGACGTATGAGAAGAGATTGAACAGTTTGGGCTTGTACGCACTGGAGTTTAGAAGGATGAGAGGGGATCTGATCGAGATATATAACATTGTAAAAGGAATTGATAAAGTAAATATAGACCAAATGTTTCCTCTTATGGGGCAATCTCGAACAAGAAGTCACAGGTATGGGTTGAGAGGCGGTAGATTTAAAACCGAGATGAGGAGGAACTACTTCTCGCAGAGGGTGGTGAATTTGTGGAGCTCGCTTCCCCGTAGCGCGATAGAGTCTGAATTGTTGAATAGTTTCAAGAAGGAGATAGATACATTCCTAATTTTTAAAAAGGGATAAAGGGATATGGGGAACAGGTAGGGAGGTGGAATTGAGTCCAGGGAGAGATCAGACATTATCTGATTGAATGGCGGAGCAGGCTCGAAGGGCTGAATTTGCCTCCTTCTGCTCCTTATTCCTATGTTCCTATAATGACTGATTTAAAAAACATCCAGTGATAACAATGCTGTCAGATTTGTCAGTATATTGTTTTGGTGAAACCCTTTGGATCTCATTGACTGAGCTGAATTGAAATACCTTTTGGTGTTTTTAACAGATACAGGACGATGGATTCATTTTTCTTTCACTCTGGACTCTGTTCCAGTACAAAGGTACGATAAATTACACTATCATAGCCCTTTCACCCAACCTTCCCCAGCAGTATTGTATAAGTAACTGCTCTATACCTGTGGATTTGATTGCTTAATGTCTTTTCTTATTGAATGAGTAATAGAGATAAAAGAGATTATTAGCCACAAAAGCACTGACTGTTTTCTTTCCCTTTATTATTTGAATAATGTGTGGATGACTGTGACCATAACTGATGCCTCAAATGTTAAAACACGTTCCTGGAGAATGCAGTCGGGCCATTACTCTAAAACCATGGCAACCAGCTGCCTGTCAGCGATGCCCATTGGGATATTTGTCTATGGAAGTTAAGGCCAGTCATACCTTGGGAGCAGCTCAGATAAACTGAAAAACCCCACCCCCACAGCCATTGAAATACATTAGTCATTGATCTATCAGTAGAGTTTTAGTGTATGGCTGGGGTGCGCTAGTTACAACAGGGGCAATCTGAACCTTACTTGCCTGGCAGAGTTGTACACTTTGCCCAATTTATAGGAAGTAGAAACATTGAAACAGAGAAACTAGAAGCAGGAGTAGGCCATTCGGCCCTTTGAGACTGCTCGACCATTCATTTTGATCATGGCTGATCATCGAATTCAATATCCTGACCCCCCCTTCCCCCCATATCCCTTGATCCCTTTAGCCCTTAGAACTATATCCAATTTCTTCTTGAAATCAGACAATGTTTTGGCCTCAACTACATTATGTGGTAGTGAATTCCACACATTCACCACCCTCTGGATGAAGAAATTTCTCCTCACCTCAGTTCTAAAAGGTTTACCCCTTATCCTCAAACTACGACTCCTAGTTCTGGACATTCTTTCTGAATCTCCCCTGTCGAAATCAGGGCGCGTGTAAAATGGGCTCTTCATCTGGTCCTGTTAGTGTCCTGCAGAGGTGGCACGGTAGCACAGTGGTTAGCACTGCTGCTTCATAGCATCAGGGACCCGGGTTTTATTCCCGGCTTGGGTCACTGTCTGTGTGGAGTTTGCGCGTTCTCCCTGTGTCTGCATGGGTTTCCTCCGGATACTCTGGTTTCCTCCTACATTCTGAAAGACGTGCTGGTTAGGTGCATTGACCCAAACAGGCACTGGACTGTGTCAACTAGGGGAATTTCACAATAACTTCATTGCAGGGCTAATGTAAGCCTTATTTGTGACTAATAAATAAACTTTACAGATGAGATGGGTGAAATAATAATTATACCCACTCCTTCCATATACCGATACCCAGAGTTGCAGATTGCATTTTGAGATGTTGCACTGGGTTTTTGCGGAATAAGACTGAATCTGGAAAATCAGGGCTCAGATGCGGAAGCCATGTATCTGCTTCTGATGAAACCCAAATGTATCAGAGTCACCTGAAGTTAGTGCTGATTTCAAACAAACCACAATTTTACTGTTCCAAGGGCCTGAACATGTAAGACGTGTGGAAGGAACAAAATGATGGTGTAGGCCTAAATGTTCTGGAAGGATGAATAAGGTCTGTTGAAATGCTATGATTTAAACTTACTTAAATCCCAGCCCTTTAAGCATGAAAACGCTGCAGCTGTCAGTTAGAATAAAAAAAAAACACTATTTTTGACTAACAGGCCATCTGGTATAGGTTAAAAAATACCATTACCACCTTATCCAAACTTTCAATGGATTTCAGTGTTGACATTTCCCAAGGGTTGACCCTACATCTGAGGTCATTTTGAATGCTTGGCTGAGGTTCAGAGGCTCCAAAAGAATTTATCTCAGTGGGGCAGGCTGATTTCACATTTTGATTGACAGTTTCATGAGGCTATTAAAGGGTTTTGGATATGGTTTGATATGGTGACTGAAGACATGGTTTTGATATGGTTACTGAATAAAAGTTTGCTCATTGGACTTTATTAATAATAAAGTACAAGGGAACAGAAGTTATGCTGGACTTATACAAGACACTAGTTAGATGTCAGCCGGATTTCTTTGTGCGGTTCTTGGTGCCACACTATAGGAAGGATGTGATTGGAGAGAGTGCATAAGAAGTTTACCAGAATGGTTCCATGGATGAGAAACTTCAGTTTTGTGGATGGATTGGTGAGGTTGGAACTGTTGTTCTTGGAGAGGAGAAAGCTATGAGGAGATTTGATAGCAATGTTCAAAATCATGAATGCGTGGACAGAGTAGATAGGGAGGAACTGTTCCCATCCATAAAAGGATTGGGAACGAGAGGGCACAGATTTAAAATGATTTGCAAAAGAAGTAAATGTGATGTGAGCAAAATATTTTTCACATAGCGAGTGGTTTGGGCCTGGATAGCACTGCCTGCAAGTATGGTGGAGGCAAGTTCAATTGAGGCATTCAAGAGGGAATTGGATGATCATTTGACTAGAAACAAACTGCAAGGGTATGATGAAAAGGCAGGAGCATGGCACTAAGTCATGGTGCCCATTTGGAGAGCTGGTGCTGCCTCAATGGGCTGAATAGCCTCCTGTGCTGTGACAATTTAGTGATTCTATGATTCTTGTAACAGGTTGACCATGTCAAGGGATTTAAAATCTTGAAATGTGTTTCATTAATGAGCATTTCTTTTCCCTATCAATTGTATAAGAGTGCTATTAAATGGTTAGTTTTTTTCATCTCCACATAGCTTCTGAGGTCTGCCCAAAATGGATAATGGGAGAGTGTCTATGGGGGTGGCACGGAGTTTATGAGGTTGCATGCAGGTGGGTGGTGGCCTGTGTTGACTTGGGGTGAGGTGGTGGGTATGGGGAATGTAAAGAGAGAGATTTTAAAACAACAGGCCCATACCATCTCCAACCCCACCCGCCTCCCCAGAGCCATAATTGTATGTGACAGGGCCCTTTATATTGAGGCAGAGCTACCCGCCTCGGTAGCGTAACTTTGGTCCATTGCATCTTTGCAAATGGATTCACACTGTGTGATATTAGTAATAAAGATAGGAACATGTTTTGTCAGTCATCCATTTTAATGCATATTCCGTGTTAACACCTTTGTTGAAAGAGTAAAAAATATATATTTGAGTTGAATGCATCAATTATTAACGCTGTAAACACAATTTCAATCCTCTGATAATCTTTGTAAACCTACACCATAACACTGTCATTCAGGGCTCACTCTTGTCTGGGTTAAATTAGATTCTTGAAAAATTGTTTTCAATTCATTGCAGAAATCAATAAAGACATCTTGAAACGTCCCCTTAACCGGTCACCTGTTATTTATTGAAGGACGGTCAATTCTTTCCACTATACAGTCTGTATACAGTACCCTTGTACAGTCTGTTCAGATTGACTCATTAGCTTCCCTTAAGTAATATAAATGACATAGCTCTACAAAATCCACACTCCACTGGACAGAAGATGTTAATTGCGAGACATTGCCCAGTAGTCATCACTTTTTTGTAGGTCGCGGTGTATAGGACAACTGCTGAAGCCTCCAATATCCTTCCAAAGATTGGGGGTCAACTTATACATTGAGTATAAAATGCGAATGGCTTTGGTGGGCGGGTATGGCCGCCATTTTGAAATGCAAAAAACAAATCCTCCAGTAATTCAAGTTGGGCCAGAGCGTGGAAGAAGTGGCAATTACAGTCAGATTGGCAGTCTGATCTTTCCTCCCCACCTCAGTTGGGAGTTGCACCTTCCTTGCCTGACCTTCGGACTGGGGCCTGGTGAAAAATGTGCACAAGACTCTTCAGTACAGGGCAACAATGACGGGGCAAGTGAAGTCACATCCCCCTTTTACGGCACTAGCTGTTGGAAAGCAGGTCAGTTTAAAGGGCACAGCAACTTGTAGATGCCAGGGAAAAGGTGAGTGCGCGAGTTAACTGGGTAGGATGTGTCGGGGGGGGGGGGGGGGGTGGGGGGGGGGGGCAGGGTGGGTGATAGGATGGGTCAGGATGGAGAGGTAGTCTGTTTGGGGGGGGTGGTAAGATGGTCTGTTATGGGGCTGCGTAGTCAGTTGAGATAGAGGGTAGTTGGGGGTTTGTGGGGGACTGGGGGTGTTAGGGTTAGTTGAGATAATAATGGGGTTGGGAGTGTAGTCAGTTGGCTGGAGGGTAGTCAGGGTTCGTAGTGGTGTAGCTGGGGGGGGGCAGGGTGTTTGGAAGTAAGTCAGCGGGGTGGGGAGGGGGTGTTGGTTGAGAGTAGTGTTGAGGTAGTTGGGGGGTAGCCGGGGTGGGGGTGGTATGGAGGATAGTTGAGATGGTGAAGGGTAGTGGGAGGTAGGAAGAGCAGTCAGAGGGGTGGGGGCTGGTTGAAGTGGTCATGGGGGTATTTGGGGTGTCCAGTGGTAGAGGGGGAGCAGTACTTTGTTACCCAGCAGTTAGAAGCAGTTTTAGTTTTTCTGGCTTTTCCCGGCTTAATACTCTGCCAGGAAAGTCAGAACCATCCAAAGTCTCTGATTTGTTTCGGAGTATCAGATAGTTCCCAGGGCAGATTAATTGCCCATCGACAATTTGAACTGCATTTCCTGTGCAGCTTTTAGCACAGGGTCCTCCGATGGATTCCCCCAGCACATCATGTGGGTTACTTCTGGAGTGTGACCCTACCCCCAGCCCTCACAGAAATTGGAAGTTCTAGACCGTTAAATGAATGTGCCATGGTCTATTGAATGAATTAATCATACAAAAAATACCTTTAACCACAATCAAAATGTCTAAAACTGTCAAATTCATTGTCTTTAGCATTTAGCCACTTTGGCAATGACATAATCATAATGAGCCCACTTTGGAGCAGATCTGGTTCTTTCTGTTTCAAAATCCTCTCTCCTCAACAGATCATCTTCATCTTCATCCACTGAATTGGATATTCCACATTTTCTCGAATAATCTGATGATACTGGTAGACTAATGCCATCCCACGATTTGATAATGAAGCCACACAAAGCATTCACTTTATGTGATGGTTTCTTCTCTGCCAACTATCCACCTATTCCTTCAGCACAAACATGATCCTCAAATGTTACGCATCAAAGGGTTAAACTATGAATGTCTTTTCGATTTGATTTATTCTTGCCACATGTATTGGTGTACAGTGAAAAATATTGTTTCTTGTGCGCTATACAGACAAAGCATACTGTTCATAGAGTACATAGGGGAGAAGGAAAAGAAAGAGTGCAGAGTGTAGTGTTACAGTCATAGCTAGGGTACAGAGAAAGATCAACTCAATATAAGGTAGGTCCATCCAAAGGTTTGATGGGAACAGGGAAGAAGCTGTTCTTAAGTTGGTTGGTATATGACCTCAGGGTTTTGTATCTTTTTCCCAATGAAAGAAGGTGGAAGAGAGAATGTCAGGGATGCATGGGGTCCTTAATTATGCTGATTGCTTTTCCGAGGCAATGGGATATGTAAACCGAGTCACAGAGCCTCTGGAATAACAGCAATGTGGGTGTTATTTATTTGCACCTCTTGACCTCACTGGTTATATGGGATCAGACCATTTCCCAGACAAATAAGCTGCATTCTTTCCATAGGCCACAGGGTCACCTATTCCACACATTATTGTACATAACTTCACTACATCCTCATCCATCCATCGGTAGGGAACTTGATGTCAGCTGACCACCACATCATTTTGCCATTGGTGAGATTGTCTACCGGGTCAGCTGGTCAACTGACCTTCACAACATGTTACCATTGGTTACATTATAACAGATCCAATATTATTAGTGGTTACATTATAACAAGTAAGGGTCTGACGAAGGGTCAGCCAGACTCGAAACATTGGCTCTATTCCCTCTCCACAGATGCTGTCAGACCTTCTGAGATTTTCCAGTATTTTCTGTTCTTGTTAGTTTAATACTAATAGCTAACATCAGTGTGTACATGAAAGTTGCTACTTAATTGGATTGGTCACAAATGATTCAAGAAGTTTCCTTTGGGAGTCCATGATCTCCATCGTAATAAACCTGAATAAATTCTAAAGAGGGCATTGTTATAAGATGTGTATAGTTTGGTTGGTCTCTGATTGCCGACTAATATTAATGATAAATTTTCTCAGTCTTGAGAAAGTCAGCCAGCCACCATGTGTTCAGGTGCTGATTTGGGATTTGGGTTGTGTGCAATGTGTTTCAAATGGCAATACCGAGAGTTGATGACTTAAAAGCTTTTTGGAACTTGTTCTGGCTAAGAACATAAGTCTTTTTTTCTTAGCTCACACCTGTTAGATGTTCTGACTCTGCACTCTTTAGGTGGAATTTTCCTGTCCATCATAGTGGGTGGTGGGGGTGCGGGGGGAGTGGGAGGGGGCGGGGGGAAGGGGCGATGGTGGTGGTGGGGGTGGGGTGGACCATGCAAAAGTCTGTTGACCTCAGGCAGGATTTTCCGGTCTCGGGGCGGGTGCGTCTGGAACATCCTGCCTTTTGGCTTTTGAAGCTGGAATTCCTGGGATTCGATTGAGTCTTTTGCTGTAGTGTTGAGTTTTATTTCTGCCATTCGCTTCCGATCCTGCTTTGAAGTTTTTCTCAGGTGATCTCTTCCTGCATCTTTATTTCTGGTGCTTTCCGTCAGGTCAGAATGCTGCATTTTCACTTTTCCTGGTTTCACTTTCCTCCTCCAGCTTGTGTGCGGTTCTGGGTTGTTCCGTTAACTGTCACCATGATGGTGAGATGTTATGTGTAGTTAGGTAGGCCTCGTGCAGAGCTTCTGGGTCTTGTGTGGTTTACTAGTAAGTGTTAATGAACTACTTGTAAATATGCACATTTATGTAGTATAAGGTTCAAGCTAGGAACCATCTCCATGCTTGCCTCTACACACGTCTCTGTCTAATGCAAGGCTATCACCTAGACTCAAGTCGCGTTTTCCTTTACACCACACTGTGGGTGGGACTGTACCGAATCCCACGTTAACTCTTTCAATGTCAGACCCATATACAACAGGAATGTGTGTTTTAATCTAATATTTATCTTTATCACGACATCATGGTATTAACTTGGAAACACACATAAGTCCGTTGAAAATAGCACAAAGTTACCAGAAATGTATCTACTCAAATGTTGGTTGTGGCCATGATATGGAGATACCGGCGTTGGACTGGGGTGGGCACAGTAAGAAGTCTCACAACACCAGGTTAAAATCCAACAGGTTTATTTGGAATCATGAGCTTTCGGAGTGTCGCTCCTTCCTCAGGTGACTCACCTGAGGAAGGAGCGACACTCCGAAAGCTCGTGATTCCAAATAAACCTGTTGGACTTTAACCTGGTGTTGTGAGACTTCCTACTGTAGTCAAATGTTGTCATTGGACACATTCTCAAAGCTAAAACGGTGCTACCATTTGCTTAATGAGGGATTAAAAGCCTACAGAAAACCTAAAGAAATGACTTTTCGTAAACTCTCTGCTCCAGGAGATCTGTCTATCTGCATTCGTTCATTAATTCTATCCAGATGGATTCAAAAAAATGCAAATGACACAGAATGATGCTCAGTGGACCAAAAAAAGTACAAACAGTTGCAATCTTCTTTAATTATGTTCTTGCTCAGAACCTATTAAAATCCTTATTAATACTCCTCCATCATGCCAGCACTGTATTCTAATTAGTTCTCATTTCCCTCCACTGATTGATGAGTCCTTGCTTGTTTAATTGGTGGTTAAAGTTTTCAAAATAACTGGAAAGATTTAAAAATATAAATTAAGTTTACACTGTCAATAAAGTTTCTTTTGAGTCACCTGTCCCTGATTGCAGGATAATTTTGAGCTTTTCCCTACGCACGGGTGAACCCAGGACTTTTTTCTCTTGACTTAGCCCTTTACAAGAAAATTCAATATTTATTGGCGCAAAGATAACCACTATGCTTTCATGAGGCGTAAAGGGAGGATGCGTTGAGGCATTGTGGAGGTTCTTGTCCACCGACTGGAGAGTTAGTGAAAGGCCCATGCCACCTTTTCACGAGAAGAGGCACTGAACCATGTGCCAGGCAGGCAGTGGTGAGGCCTTCTCCTGGAATCAAGGCCCTGGGGAAGGGGGGGTCTTGTCTATTGAGAGTTGCCGGACAATCAGAGGCCAGCTGCTCTCGCGCTCAACAGCGCCGCAGGGAAGGCGGTGGCTGCTGCAGGAAAAACACCTATCAGAATTCGAGGATTGCAGAGTGACCAGGGGTGGGGTTGCAGTTTGTGGAGTCATGGGCAGAGGAATGCAATGTTTGCTTGCAGCGAGCCCGCTCCCTTCCTCCCCAATGTTGAATCCCTCAATCAGGCTCTAGTTGCCTTTGACTGAATGACCACATAAACCCCACTCCCAAGCCCCAACTGCTCCCACCAACCACCCCAGGAGTGACATGTTGGCTGTAGCCGCTATAAAGCTGCATGGTAATAGACCCACTTGCAGCTGGGTTAATAGTAGTGGAGATGAGATGAGGCCATTACGAGTTGGCCACTTAAGGGGCTCAATGGGCAATGGGCCGGGAAGGTCGATCTTGGCCTCTCTCTCTCCACAGATGCTGCTGAGCATTCCCTGCATTTTCTGTTTTCAATCCAAAACCAATCTCATTACCCTGCTCACTCCCCATAGCACTATATCTTGCTCTGTTTATTGGTGTTGGCAAGTCTAATTTGAATGAATACCGAGTATTATTACCCAAGTGTTCTCTTCTCCAGTCAACATATTGTCCATTTGTGGAAACACCAGATAAACGATCACATTAAGGCAGTAGGTAGGACTCTGGGCAGTCAAGTTTGAACTGTAGTTGACCTTCTCAGAACAAGGCGAATCAAGAGTCATAATGTCATAGAGATATACAGCATGGAAACAGGGCCAATTTCATTTATTTTATTATCTTAAGATTGCGTAATCGATGTTCATTTTAATTCTATGAGGCTGACGTCACAGAAATAGAATCGCTCCCAAAAAATTTGATTAGTTTTCATTATGAATCTTTGATTCTTTTCTTTTTATTCATCTGTGGGACCTGCGTGTCACTGGCTGGCCAGCATTTATTGCCCATCCCTAGTTGCCCTTGGAGAGCAGTTGAGAGTCAACCACATTGCTGTGGCTCTGGAATCGCATGTAGGCCAGACCAGGTAAGGATGGCAGATTTCCTTCCCTAAAGGACATTGATGAACCAGATGGATTTTTCCAACAACGATTTCATGGTCATCAGAAGATTTTTAATTCCAGATTTTTTTTATTGAGTTTAAATTCCACCATCTGCTGTGGCGGGATTCGAATCCAGGTCCCCAGAGCATTAGCTGAGTTTCTGAATTAATAGTCTAGCGACAATACCACTGGGCCATCGCCTCCCCAGCTTCAGATGGCAGGAACTTTGGATCTGGACCCTGACTTGGAGGGTCAAATAGGGGTGAACGCCCTGCACTGTGTGGGGGACAGTTACCCAGCAGGGATTTCCCCCAAATTGGCCAAATGGTGGCCAGGTAGCAGGCCCACCATCCAAATGACGATGCGAGTGAGATCTCAAAGCTGGGGGGTTGGAGGGGGGGGTGGGTGCGCTTTCAGCAATGACGAAGCAGCAGGCTACCATTTCAGGTGTTGGCCCATCTCTCCAATATTTTTAAACACATTGAGGGTGATCGTACCAAAAAAATTCGAACTGAATGTGGACCAAGTATGAAAACGGAAGAGTTTCAGACCCGTTTTCTCGGTGAGAGAAAAATTCAAAGCTTATGCCACTTAGAGATAGAAATGAGGCAAAGTGTGATTCTCGCCAGTAGAGGGAGTGGACAGAGTCTATCCATGCTGGGAAGCCAGCTAATGACTGCTAGATGCACCATTGCACATGCGACTGATCTCCCCATGTACTAACTGTGTACAAGTGTACACAGTTAGTGCACTGGAAGATAGCTCGCTCCCCCCGCCACCCCCCGCCGGCCATTGCACTCCCACCACCCCCCCCCCCCCCCGATCATTCCCCAGATTGCGGACCCCCCACTTGCACTCCCCCCAGTCACGCCTCCCCCCCCCCCCCCCCCCCCCCCCCCGGCAATGATTGCTCCTCCATTCATCCCTCCATCCCACGGCCAATCACCACACCAGTACCACACCCCGGCCAATCCCCCCACACCTTATTTACCCTCTGAATGGTGCAAACCTGGTTTTTCACCTCTCTCGTGATCTTAACGGTTCGCCACACCAATCGATTGGTGTGATGAGTCAGTGAGATCGCCCCCTACATTTCTTTTTAATGCACTTAGCTGCTGGGTCACTGTTGTGAAGGGGTGTGGTCATGCAGGAGGGGAGGGTCTCAAAGCCTAGCTGGAGCAGTGGCTCCAACCCCCATCCCCACTCACCCCAATTCACTGCCCGCCCACCACTTCCCTCTCTGCCCAGCATGCTCTGCGAGATAAATATCCTGGCCAAACTGTGCAAGCTGAAGGCAGCAGAGCTCGGGAGCCTTGAACTTCCCAGTGCCAGCTTCAGCCCAGCTGAGCAAAGCTAACATCACAGAAAATGGGTCCAGCTACTGAAGAGATCACTGATATGGAGTTGTGAACATCCACAAAACTGTTCTTTTGTTGTGCCATGTCCATCATCTTGGGATAAGAGTTCAGATAATACTGATGTATAGATAAAAATATTCTATCCCGTTCCATTGCCTGAAGTACAATTCCGCTCCGTGACTTGTGATGGATGCAATCAGTTAGGTTTTACAGGCAGGAGCTGGAGCAGATGGCTGAATAAGATAATGCAAAGTGTGTCAGCGTAAAATAATCAGAGTTGTTTGAAAAGACTGCCTTGTGCAGCTTGCTATGAGAAAAAAAAGATGTTTTTTGTCTAAAGTTATCCCGTTATCTATCAATTTAAAACTCATTTCCAATGAAAAAATAATCCAAGGTTTGTTAAGGTCACCTGACAGACTTGTAGAGTCATGTGCTGGAACTCTACTATCTCGCCTGCCATGGAACTGGTACAGGCAAGAATCCGACAAAGGAAATCTCCGTTAACCTCAGGCGGGAATTTCCGGTCTCGCACGAGCAAAGCTGTAAAATCCTGCCCATAGAATCGTAGCGCAATACAGTATGGAGACAGGCCCTTCGGTCCATGGCAACCATGGTGCTCTCCCAGCTAGTCCCAATTGCCTGTGTTTGGCCCATATCCCTCAAATTATTTCCCGTCCATGTACTTATCCAAAGGGCATCAATTTACAAAGGGCATCACCTTTGGTAACAAATTTGGAGGGATTTTGATGTCACCTGTCCAGTCATAAAGGGGTAGTAGCTCCCCAAAAATACTGGGAAGGGCTCACAGCCAATTCCCCCCGCCCAGGACTGAGGCTGCCATTCTCCCTCGGGCCTTCTATTTGCTGGATGATTTGAGGGCCTGAGTAGGCAGTGTCTATTTTGGCAAGTACATCAGAGCCCTACTATATACATCGAATGGCAATTGCCATTTGAGGACAGTATTGTGGGCCAGAGCAGAAGGCACCTCCCACCCAGGAGATGGTGGCCCAAACAAAGAGTAGCCTAAAGATCAATTTAACTCTACTTTGTGTGGGTAGGAAGAGAAAATGTGCTTCCCCACACTCTAAAAAATCAACTTGGGCTACTCCAGGTCCCCTTTCAGTTCTGAAATCTGACCCATGCCCCCAGCCCTGCAAGCCACAGACTTACCTCCTTTTTTGCCAGGGTCATTGAAACTCGAGGAATGCTATCGACCTAGATCTTGTCAAGCACAAAACTTAGCTGACTGCTTAAGAGTTGCTGGCTATATATCATTCCAATATGGTGGCAATTCTGCATTAAATTGCTCGCTGTGTTAAGAATAAGAAACACCACAACCTGTTAGTTCCTCTCCAAGCCGTTATCGTGAGTTGGAAATATGTCTCCATTGCTTCAATGTTGCTGGCTCAAAATCCTGGAATTCCCTCTCTGACAGCACTGTGGGTGTACCAACACCACATGGACTGCAGTGGCTCAAGAAGGCAGCTCACCATCATCTTCTCAACAGCAATTAGAGATGGGCAATAAATGCTGACCTAACTGGTGACACCCACATCCCAACGAATGAACATTGTGGCAATTAGGCTCAACCAGTCATTGCCGCTGTTTATGCTCCATGTGAGTCTGCTCATCGTAATCATCATAACCACCATTTCCCTTCTCCCTAACTGCATCGAAACTATTGGCTTCAATCGCTCCCTGTGGAAGCAAATTCCACATTCTCACTACTCTTTGGGTGCAGAGTGGCACGGAAGCACAGTGGTTAGCACTGCTGTCTCACAGCGCCAGGGACCTGGGTTCGATTCCCGGCTTGGGTCACTGTCTGTGTGGAGTTTGCACATTCTCCCCGTGTCTGCGTGGATTTCCTCCGGGTGCTCCGGTTTCCTCCCACAGTCCGAAGATGTGCAGGTTAGGTTGATTGGCTATGCTAAACTAACTCTAATGTCAGGGGGTTAGCAGGTAAAATATGTGGCGTTACGGGAATAGGGCCTGGGGGGAATTGTGGTCGGTGCACCATACCCACTAATCCCTCTGACAGTAAGGGGCAATTTAGCATGACCAATCAACCTAACCTGCACATCTTTGGACTGTGGGAGGAAACCAGAGCACCTGGGGGAAACATAGAAAGAAACATAGAAACCCATGCAGACACGGGGTGAATGTGCAGAATCCACACAGACAGTCACCCGAGGCCAGAATTGAACCCAGTGCTGTGAGGCAGCAGTGCTAACCACTGTGCCATCATGTTGCCCCTTTTGGGGGTGGTCTTGTTGCAATCTTGTCTTCTTCAGTACTGAATACCACCACTGACCCACCCCAATTTAGTGCAAATATGGAAGTTGTGTTTTCATTCCAAAGTCAAAATAGCAGTGGTCCCAGCACTGATCCTTGTGGAACACCACTTCCCGCTCTCTGCCACCTACCCTTTAATCCCACTCTCTGATTTCTGTCTCAAAACCAGTTAGCAATCCATTACTATCACTATTACATTACTAATTTTATCAACATTAAATACATTCATTTGATGCTTTATATTTTAAGAAAGGTCCATTGTGAGTCTATTTTTTGATGAAGATTGAATGGAAGTCCAATGGCAGCATTAATTGGTAGTCATGACGTGGAGATGCCGGCGTTGGACTGGGGTAAATACAGAAAGAGTTTTAACAATACCAGGTTAAAGTCCAACAGGTTTATTTGGTAGCAAATGCCATTAGCTTTCGGAGCGCTGCTCCTTCAATACACATTTCTTTAACCTGTGACTGATAGCCAAGTTCCGCACACATGAGGACGGCCTAAACTGGGATCTTAGGTTCATGTTACACTATTGGTAACCCCCACAGCTTGCCTCCTGTACTTGCAGAATCTCACTGGCTGTCCTGTCTGGAGACAATGCACATTTCTTTAACCTGTGCCTAATGCTCCCTCCACTCACATTGTCTGTATCTTTAAGACCTGATAGCTGTAAAGATTTGCATTCTAATCAGTATTCTGTAACTTGATTTTGTGTCCCTGTTTGAGAGCAGATATCCACTCCATCTGACGAAGGAGCAGCGCTCCGAAAGTGTGGTGAACCATCGTTGGTTCCCACTAGGTAGTACTGAGCCAGGGTCTGGCCAGTACTATGAGTCTGTATATATGTTACTGTTGGGGTTAGGGTTGGGCTGTTCTACATGTTACTGTTGGGGTTAGGGTTGGGCTGTTCTACATGTTACTGTTGGGGTTAGGGTTGGGCTGTTCTACCTGTAATATAGTTATTATGGTACATCCCAGTCGGGCTCCGCCTCCTGGGAGAGGTCACTGCTCTGTCTGGGACCCTTCAGTCTGGGATCGTGTATTATATATGGTAGCTCTATTGTAGTAGTCAATAAAAGCCTTTATTTCCTCGAGCATCTCTAGCCTCGTGAGTTATATCGCGCATCAGAAAGCTAATGGCATTTGCTACCAAATAAACCTGTTGGACTTTAACCTGGTGTTGTTAAAACAGCATTAATTGGCTCATGGTCTTGCATTGTATCCAATTTGATAATCTCATATCTTCATGTTCAAACCTCTTCATGGCCCAATCACACCCCATCTCCAGAGTCTCTTCTCGTTCCATGATCTACAGTGAACTCTCCATTCTTTCAAATCTGGTATTTTGTGCATCCGCACTCATTGAATCATAGAATCCTACAGTGCAGAAGGAGGCCATTCAGCCCATTGAGTCTGCAACAACCACAATCTCACCCAGGTCCTATCCCCATAACCCCATGCACCATGCACTTACCCTAGCTAGTCCTCCGACACTAAGGGGCAATTTAGCATGGCCAATCCACCTAACCCCTACGTCTTTGGACTGGGGAAGAAACTGGAGCAACCAGAGGAAACCCATGCAGACACAGGAAGGAAGCAAACTCCACACATACAGTGACCCAAGCCAGGAATCAAATCCAGGTCCCTGGCGCTGTGAGGCAGCAGCGCTAACCGCTGTGAGGCAGCAGCGCTAACCACTGTGCCACCGTGCCGTCCCCTTCAATCAATCACTTGTGGCTGAGCCTTTAGTCCCTACATTGTAAAGTTTCCTCACAAACCCTTTCCACTGACACTTTCTCTTCATTTAACACCTTTCTGATAAACCTTCCTCTTTAAGCTTTTAGTTCCCACCACCTCCACCCCGCACCTGCCCCCTGCCTTCGCCCCAATAAATATCTCCTTCTTTGGGTGGTTGGCAATCTTTGTCTGTTTACGTTTGTGAAATGCCTGGAGATTTTTCTCTGTGTTAAATTCACTAATATGAATGCAAGTTGTTGCATAAGATAGAACACTCCCTTAAAGCCATTGTCAAACAGATTTGCTGTTGAACCAAGTGTGGTACGAGCTTTTTTCATGCCGTGGTCATCATACTTGCAGGTTTTAGGAGTTGAAATGTCCTCTAAGAATCTTCGGACACACAGGCCCAAATAATCTCGAATCAAGGAAATCTCAAAAAGGCACAAATGCTGACACTTGTTCCCTCTGGATATCATTGGTACACGTAAAAGTTTCACTATCTCTTGTTATATAAAACCCTGTGCCCATCAAGTTGTAAGGTACTGGGGTTGGCGGAAGAAACACGATTGCCCTCTGCTCACCCCTGTGTTTTTAAAGTTTAAGTTTATTTAGTTATTAGTGTCACAAGTAGGCTTACATTAACACTGCGATGAAGTTACTGTGAAAATCTCCTAGTCGCCACACTCCGGCGCCTGTTCGGGCACACTGAGGGAGAATTTAGCATGGCCAATCCACCTAACCAGCACGTCTTTCAGTCTGTGGGAGGAAACCGGAGAACCCGGAGGAAACCCACACAGACATGGGGAGAACGAGCAGACTCCGCACAGGCAGTGACCCAAGTTGGGAATTGAACCCGGATCCCTGGCGCTGTGAGGTAACAGTGCTAACCACTGTGCCACCGTGCCGCCCTTGGTAGCATCGAGGAGACCACCGGGTAACTCAGAAACTCCAGAATGCATTGGGATGTGTGCCCAGAAGATCCCAAGACCGCGACAAGTGACCTAGTCTCTTTCGCCCTGAGGTTGCAAGTTGAATTTGTTCCCATTCGTGGCACCCAAGCTTTATTTGAAGCTCGCATTCACATAGTTCAACAATAAATTACAACATGTTATAATTAATAACACTGATCAAGGTAATGACCCTACTTGACCTGAGCCCATTTGCTGGTGGTTTGGAAATTAATCAGCCGTCAGTCAGTTGCCACGTGTGTGGTATAAACAGCAACATTACCAATAGTCTAATCCAACATAAACCGAGCAGTGTGCCAGACTGGAGAAGTCCTCCTGATTACTGCAGTAAATGTGCCTAACGTGAGAGTGCAGCAAAAGCCAAAATGAATAGTGTTACCTTTCAAGTGCATTAAAGCAGTGCAGCGACAGGCTGTGTAAACACTGAGCTATGAGTTTTCAACATATTGCTATAAATAGCCATGATATAAAGAGAACCAGTAGACAGTGGAGATCAAAAAAATACACAGAAAATGTGCAGCCACCTTCTGAAAGAGGGACGGCAGGCTAAAGTTCCAAGCGAGATCCTTCAGCATTATTGGAAACATTAGACTGGCCTCTTCTGTTTCAGGTGTTGACTGACTTATTCTCACTAACTGATGTATCAATATTATATAATCTATGATATCATTGCTGTCCGTGCCACATCAACAGACAACGAGACATCACAGATAGGGCACTAGGAAGTTCTGTAGAGCAAAGGGACCTTGCTGTGTTTGTCCACAGATCACTGAAGGCGGAAGGGCATGTTAGTCGGGTGGTGAAAAAGGCATATATGACACTTGCTATTATCAATCGAGGCATAGATTACAAAAGCAGGGAAGTCATGTTGGAGTTGTATGGAACTTTGGTGAGGCCGCAGCCTTGTGTAGTACTTTGTGCAGTTCTGGTCGCCACATTATAGGAAGGAGGATGTGATTGGAGGATATAACAGGATGTTGCCTGGGATGGAACAGTCAAGTTATGAAGAGAGGTTGGGTAGGCTTGGGTTGTTTTCGCTGGAGCAGAAAAGACTGAGGGGCGGGGGGGGGGGGTGACCTGATCGAAGTGTACAAGATAATGGGAGACATAGTGGATAAGGAGCAGCTGTTCCCTTTAGTTGAAGGGCCAGTCACGAGGGGACAAGGGTTCAAGGTGAGGGGCAGGTGATTCAGGTGGGGATGTGAAGGAAAACTTTTTGACCCAGAGGGTGGTGACGGTCTGGAATGCACTGCCTGGGAAGGTGGTGGCTGTGGGTTGCCTCACGTCCTTTAAAAAGTACCTGGATGAGCACTTGGCACATCATAACGTTCAGAGCTATGGGCCAAGTGCTGGCAGATGGAATTAGGTGGGAGTTCAGGTGCTTCTAATGTGTTGAAGCAGACTCGATGGGCCAAAGGGCCTCTTCTGCACGGTATGATTCCCTGATTCTATGATTCTATAACTATCATTGTTCGTCAAGAGGCCAACACTGATCTATGGGTTCCAATCTAGTTTGGAGAAAATGGCTCCAAGGCTCACAGTGGTGGGTCTACCCCAATCTTCTGTCTTAAACCACAACAACTAGAATGAGAGCATCTGTACGGTGGCATAGCGGTTAGCACTGCTACCTCACAGCACCAGGAACCTGAGTTTGATTCTTGGCTTGGGTCACTGTCTGTGCAGAGTCTATTTGTTCTCCCTGCATCTGCGTGGGTTCCCTCCGGGTGCTCTGGTTTCCTCCTACAGTCCAAAAGACGTGCTGGTTAGGTGCATTGGCCATGCTAAATCCTCCCTCAGTGTACCCAAACAGATGCTGGAGTGTGGTGACGAGGGGATTTTTCACAGTAACTTCATTGCAGTGTTAATGTAAGCCTACTTGTGACTAATAAATATGCTTTAAGAGGGTCACATCATCAATTGTTAATAAACAGGTTAATGTCAGCTACACAGAAGTGACCTTTTTGGTGAGTCGCTTGATCAATACCATACCGAACAGAAATAACAGTGATTGGGCGGGAATTTCCGACCCTTCTCCTGGCGGAATCTTCTTGTCCTGCTGAAGTTGACCCACCAGCCACGAGAGGTTCCCAGTGGCAGGTTGAGCGAGCCACACAAAACACCGTCTACATCAGCAAGACCGGAAGATCTCTCTGGCAGCCAATAGCGAGCCGCCACCTCCAGGGGCTGGAAAGTCCCGCCCATCATCTTGTTCAGAAGTCCACTCTGATTGCATTGGCCATGTGAACGAATTGCTTTGATACCATGGGCGGAGTTTTATTCTTATGACACTAATAAATAAATAATTTCATTTGGCGCTTTAAAAAAGTACAGAGACTTCTGGAACACTGGGTTGGTTGGAGGGAAGTGGACAAATGTAATGTCACATTATATGGGCGGCACGGTGGCATAATGATTGGCACTGCTGTCTCACAGCGCTAGGGACCTGGGTTCAATTCCAGCCTCGGGTCATTATGTGGACTCTACATGCTCCCCGTGTCTACATGAGTTTCCTCGGGTGCTCCGGTTTCCTCCCACAGTCCAAAGGTGTGCAGGTTAGGTTGATTGGCCGTGCTAAATTGTTCATTAGTGTCAGGGGGACTGGCAGGGTAATTACGTAGGATTATGGGCATACGGCCTGGGTGGGATTGTTGTCAGTGCAGGCTCGATGGGCCAAATGATCTCCTTCTGCACTGGGATTGTATGATTATGTAATCCCATCCAATATTATGGAAAAAGACTGGCATCTGGTTTTATACTTCACCATCTGGCTTCTGAATGACTTAACACCTTTAAATAAAAAAAGGTACTTTCCACCAGTCCCGACCACGTCAGCAGCTTGCTGTTTGCAAATTAATAAATCCAAACAAGTGCTAATGTTCTTTGGACATCTTTACACTAGCTTTATATATAGATTGGGCCCTTATGGTGAGACTCTTCCTTTATCTACAGTGCCGAGTTCCAAATGTTGGGTATCCGAAGATAACCATCTTGGAACAGTTACAATCTGGCCTGCAATCTGCAGACTTTCTGTCCCAATATGTTCATTCCCGATAAAAGTGTTCTATTTTCAATACCGCACATGGCTCTAGAATGCCCAATAAGGAAAGTGTTTTACTCAAAAATACTTGCACAGCAACTAGTCGCTCAATAAAGATCAGCCTGCCTCTTAATTGAAAAAAGCAACTCGCCAGTTTAACCTCCACATTTCTGTCTTCAAATTCTCAGGTACAATTAATGCCTTCAGAGAAAGTGAAAGTGGTGGGTTCCAGTTCATTCACGGAATCCAAGTTGCTCTCGCAACATGCATTTTTAGATGCCTGTTGATTTGATTTGATTTGATTTATTATTGTCACATGTATTAGTATATAGTGAAAAGTATTGTTTCTTGCGCGCTATGCAGACAAAACATACCATTCATGGAGTATATGGGGGAGAAGGAAAGGATAGGGTGCAGAATATAGTATTGCAGTTACGGATAGGGTGTAGAGAAAGATCAACTTAATATAAGGTAGGTCCATTCAAAAGTCTGTTTGCAGCAGGGAAGAAGCTGTTCTTGAGTCGGTTGGTACGTATTTTCAGATTTTTGTATCTTTTTCCCAATGGAAGAAGTTGGAAGAGAGTATGTCTGGGGTCCATGGGGTCCTCAGCTATGCTGGTTGCAGTTCAGAGGCAGCGGGAAGTGTAGATGGAGTCAATGGATGGGAGGCTGGTTTGTGTGAAGAACTGGGCTACATTCACAACTCTTTGTTGTAGTGCAGTCTGAAGCTTTGGATGGTAGAGGTTCCAATGCTCTTTCCATAACGCCTCTGACCAGGAATTTCACCTGTTATTGGCGTGTGGTGGAAAAGTTTGCAGATTGATACTCGAACTGTTTGCCATTTTATGAATTCACCTCATTGGCCACCAAATTCTCGGATGAGACTTAAACCTTGAGCTTTTGACTTTGAGGCAGAAACACCACTTACCATGCCATAAGATCATCAATAAAGAGAGAGATTGTGACTTATAAAGACATCCTGGTGTTGCTAATCATAGAATTCCTACAGTGCAGAAGCAGGCGATTTGGTCCATCGAGTCTGCACTGACTCTCCGACATAGCATCTAACCTCGGCCCTATTCCAGTAACCCCACGTGTTTACCATGGTTAATCCCCCTAACCTACAAATCTTTGGACTGTGGGAGGAGATCGGAGCTCCCAGAGGAAACCCAGGCAGATATGAAGAGAACATGCAAATTTCGCACAAACAGTTGCCCAAGGCTGGAATCAAACCTGGGTCCCTGGCACTGTGAGGCAGCAGTGCTAACCACTGGGGCCACCCATTTTTCTTCTCCTTTACATCGGAAAGTAATTATTTTCCTACTTACATTTGCAAACCTTTTTAATTAAAAAAACCTCCCACTCAGTTGTCCTCAAGGAACAATTGTAAGCAGACAACCATAGAGATCATCCAGAACAAACTAAATGGATGCTATCAGCATGGGTCAGAATTACAGCTGGTGAAAGTCCAGATGAGGCCTAGATTAAACTGGAACCATTGCAGAACAGACACAGATTAGGCTGTGACTCAAGATGGAATCATAGAATCCTACAGTGCAGAAGGGAGTCTGCACTGACCACAATCCCTCCCAGGCACTATCCCCATAACCCCATTTATCTTAGCTAGTCCCCCTGACACTAAGGGGCAATTTAGCATGGCCAATCCACCTAACACACACATCTTTGTACTGTGGCAGAAACCGGAGCACCCGGAGGAAACCCACGCAGACACGGGGAGAATGTGCAAACTCCGCACAATCACCCAAGCCGGGAATCGAACCCATCGTGCCGCCCCACAGTGCGGTTAGCTAAGGGAGGCAATTTTAACTCGAATGCCTCAAGCAAGAGGCCAAAACCATTTCACATTCTGGCCTCCTCTGAATATCATTGGTGAGCTGCCAGCACTGAGATTTCACATCAAAATCATACATTTGCAATTTGTGGGGAGAAGGGAAATCGATGATTCCTCCTTGAAAATCAGGCCCCAAAGGTGAGGAGAAAGTCAGCCTCCCGGAGAATTATGCTCCCCATGCCCTCATCAAAGTGATTGCAAAAATCTTTTGGGGTCTCTTCTGAGCAGCCTCCTTGACTTTCATTGCTCCAACATTGATGACATGCTTTCAGCTGCCTGGGGCCTAAGTTCTGGCATTCCCTCACTTAACCTCTCCAGCTCTTTAAGTAATGATTTAATTTTTTTCCATTAAACCTACTCCTTTGATTAAGCTTTTGGTCACCTATCCTAATGTCTTATTTTATATTATTGCCTGTATATTATTGCCTGGGACCCTCAAGTGCAGCACAAACAGGTCCCCACTGCCCATTAGTACATGAGTATTGCAGCAGAACCCAACAATATGAGAAATATTTGCTGCGTCGTGAAAATGTGCCTTGCGCCGAATAATGATTTTTAATCCATTGGCTGGAAATCTGCATTGAACTTTTCAAAACAGACATTTTAAAAATATGGACACCAAAGTGACATAAACTCAAAGCCCAAGATGCCTAACCCCAAAATGCATGTGTGTTTGTTTGTGTTTACGTATGCGTGCGCATTTGTAGGTGTCTGTGTGTGCACGTGTGTGTGTGCGCGTGCGTGTTTGTGTGTGCATGCACACACACGTGCATGTGTATGCATGTTTGTGTGTGCGTGCATGCATGCGTGTGTGCGTGCATGCATGCGTGTGTGCGTGCATGCATGCGTGTGTGCGTGCATGCATGCGTGCATGTGTATGCATGTTTGTGTGTGTGCACGTGTGTGTGTGTAAAACTCAGAAAGTATTTTATTATCTTACTTAGATTGGTTTAAGTATAATAAAACTAATCTCTTTCTTTATCCGATTAGTTCTTTAATGAGCATAACAGTTAAGTACTCACTGAATTACCAAGTCTGTCCTCTTCAAACAAAATAACCTATTGTGGTCAAATGTGGAGTGGCCAAAGAAAGGATCCTTTCGCCCCCTCCTCACCTGATCATAATAACCGAAACATTGCATGCGGCCTTGCAATGTATCATTTACACCTGCAAAGAAGGTCCATTATCACATTTTCCTCCGGTTTGACACCTTTTAAAAGAATGGAATTGACCAAAAAGGGAACTGAGCCAAGCCTTCACTTTTCCATTTATTTTTTAGGAGAAAATTTCTAACTTATCAGGGTTTATGATGTGAAACCTAATGGAAAAAATGAGACCATGCTTTTGCAGATATCAATGACCATTTTCTAATAACCAACTATTTGTCCTTGGTCGATCGGAGATAGACGGCATATTTTCAATGATTCAATTTCTTTTCCTGGCCAAATTTGATAGACTTTGTGCCATCAGTTCTGTACGTCAGGATCTTACAATAGCCTGGTATAATGATGGACAAATGAACAACTTCATGAACGGCTGTGTTGTTCAATAAATAATGGGATTCACATAAATCAAACCACCTTTAGACAAAGTCAAACACAGGACTACAATTAAAGACAAGTCACGATCACTCTTCAATCTTGCCTTGCCTATGCTGTATCCTGATCCCAAAGACTTATTTCTGTACTAGATACTGTCTTCCTCATATGCCAATCTCTCAATCTCCTTCTGAACCTGTCTCTCCCTCATTTTTTAACCTTTCTCTGAATTACTACAAGGGTAGTTATCATTTACAAAATGCCTTTAACACCATAAAGGGAGAATTACAGGAGCCTAATCAAACAAACAAATGACACTGAGTTACATCATGGGGATACATAGGGGTTGGGATTGGAGGCAGGACAGTAGAAAGAGTGGCCAGTGAAAAGCACGCCCACAGGTCCCAACTCCATTTCCGCCCTTCACCTTTTTGCTGAGGGAGAGGGAAGAAGCAGGAACAAGTTTGTTCCTGTCAATGACATAGAAAGAAAAACCAGTTTGAAATTTTCAGATCTCAGTAAAAATCACCAATACTGGCACCAGTAATACGGGATTCCCCTTTGTTGGTATAGGTGATAACCCTCATGATCTGCCTGGGGGGATCACTAATTGACCTCCCCATTGGATTCATTGAATATGAGCTCCCTGTGGATTGGTAATTGGCCAACCAGGTGGAGCTCATATACTGAGCCCTGTATAAAGCAAGACCCCGAGAGGGTGCATTAACCTTCTAGTCCCGGTTGGGACCTGTTGTGTTCACCACAGGCTTGTGGTTATTGTTAATTTTCATTTTGTGCAATAAAAGCATGGTTCCATCACAGTTGACCCTTGGAGTTATAGCACACAAGACTAATTTGGACAAATTTTACAGGAACCGTTCATTTCCAGGTGTAATGAATTCAACAAGACCATTGAGGTTGGCCTCTTGAAATGTCAACTCCCTGATTGAGCTTATCATTGCCTGCCCAGTCAGGGAGTCTTTTCTGTATATATAACCGGGAGTGTCAGGTATCCTGGTACTCCAGATGCTGACACAGAACCTGTAACACTCTGTGAACTATAAACAGAGCCTTGTAAATAAAAGGGAATTTGGTGAAGGGACACCAGCCTCCACTGATTTATTTCACCATGTTTCACTGAGTTCTTTTCCCTTTGGGTGGGCTGATTAAGAACCAATGCATGATAATTTTTAGTGAGGTGGCCAGACAGATGTTTGGAATCTGACCAGCTCAATGAAAACAAGGACTGTGAATTTACGTGAGAATATACAGATCGAATTGACACATTTAGGGGTGGCATGGTGGCAAAGTGGTTAGCACTGCTGCCTCACAGCGCCAGGGACCCGGGTTCGATTCCCGCCTTGGGTCACTGTCGGTGCGGAGTCTGCACGTTCTCCCCGTGCCTGTGTGGGTTTCCCCCGGGTGCTCAGGTTTCCTCCCATGGTGCAAAGATGTGCGGATTAAGTAGATTGGCCATGCTAAATTGCCCCTTAGTATCAGGGGGACTAGCTAGGGTAAATGCATGGGGTTATGGGAATAGGACCTGGGTGGGATTGTGGTTGGTGCAGACTTAATGGGACGAATGGCCTCCTTCTGCACTGTAGGATTCTAGGATTCTAAACATGGCAGCGGGGCACCGCCCAATTATGTAAAACAAAATCACTAATTTACCAACTTTGATCCTAAAATATTCATGCGCAAATGGCAGCCATAGCGATGGCCACCTAAGTAAGTCACAATATGCTCTGCTTTTTGACTGACCTGCCTCACTTCCTGCCCCCTTTCCCGGCTCATAAAATGGCAGATCCATCACTTGGACAATTCTCTCTCTGACTCGGCTTCCTGCTTTCCATCACGGTGGGCTTGAGACCTGAAATTGAACCCATGTTTGGTGTGTTATCGTCGGCTCAGTGAGTTGTGGCGAATGTTGTCCGTTGCCGTCACGTTCCAAGCATCCCTTTCCAGAGTGCGACTGTTGCTAAGAGCTGAGGCCTGAATGAATGCAACTGATGTGGGAGAGGGGGTTTCACCGTCCCGAAGCCTGTGTCAACTGTGGTTCAATCAGTCCTGCCTGAGCATAAATTGAGACTGACCCTGCAGTACTGCCCTTTGGACGTAATGTTTAACAGAGGCCCGGTATGCCCTCTCGGATGTCCTGGCCAACATTCATCCCTCAATCCACATCACAAAAACTGGCTATCATCACACTGCTGTTAATACGTGCAAAATGGCCGTCATGTATCCTATATTACAAAAGTGACTGTTTCTCAAGGAACTACTTCATTGTCTGTGAAGCACTCTTGAACATTGTGAAAGGTGCTATGTAAATGGAAGTCTTTCTTTCAAAGATCTGGGGCGAGATTCTCCAGCCTCCCAGCCACATGCTTCCCGCCGGCGGGAGGTGGCATGCTCTTTGTTAGTGGCAGGATTCTCAGGTCCCGCCGGTGTAGATGGGAATTCCCATTTACGTCACCCCATGCCGGCGGGAAACCCGTGGGCCGGTGGGGGGGGGGGTGGTGCGCTGCCGGCGGGACTGGAGAATCCCACCGGCGTGAACGGCAGAGGTATTTCGGCCCTGATCTCAATGTAACGCACTTCTGATATTTCCTTTTTTAATAAGTTAACTTAAGTATTGTGAAGTAGGGCACCTTCATTTAGAAAGTCCTAAATAATGTGCACCGTCTGATTGCAAAGTAAGCCACCAACTGAATCGTACGGTCTAACCAGCTCTTTCATGCAGATTAGTGGAAAATCTCTGGTGAAGTGCCAAGCACAGTTACTTATTGTAAACCTTTCTGCAGACTACAATGAGCTATTTTAGTTATAATTCACCAAAAGTGTTAAGAAATAATGCGCCAAGCAATGCAACAGGCACTGCACTCTTGTTCAAACATCGGAATAGGTTTAATCCCTTTTCCTGTAAAACAGCGCATTATAGCATATTGAATTACATTACCAGGCATTTTATGTGAAGGGAAGGAAACTGGTCATCGAACTAGAAAGTCAACACAGCAATTAATGACCTATTTCCTCAGACTGCAGAATGACAACATGATATAAATGTAACCAGGTCTATTTAAACAGGGCTTTTATAGATACAGAATGTAAACAGCAATGACAGGATCCAATGATTAGATGCTAAAGTAGATAGTTCTTTTCATAAGAGATCAGAGCAGGAGTAGGCTATTTGTCCCATCAATCTTGTTCTACCATTCAGTAAGATCATGGCTGTGCCTTTACATCAACTATACTTTCCTGCCCCATTCCCATATCCTTCAATTCTCTTAGTGCGGAAAGATCTAACAATCTCCCTCTTGAATATGTTCATCAATTAAGCATTAATAGCCCTCCAGGCGAGAGAATTCCAAAGATTTACAACCCTCTGGGGCAACAACATTTTTCTTAATTTCACTCTTAAATGGCTGATGCCTCATCATGAGTCTGTTCATCCGAGCTCCATACTATGCAACCAGAATAAACAGCCTCTCGGCATCTACCATGTCAAGAATTATGCATTTCATTGAGATCTCTCTTCTAAACCCCAGAGAATATAAGTCGATCTACCCAATTGTTCCTCATCCGAGGAATCAATATAGTGAACTTTGCTGCATCTCTTCCAAGGCTGGTATATCCTTTAGGTAACCATGATGTGGAGATGCTGGCGTTGGACTGGGGTGGGCACAGTAAGAAGTCTCACAACACCAGGTTAAAGTCCAACAGGTTTATTTGGGATCACGAGATTTCGGAGCACTGCTCCTTCATCAGGTGATGAAGGAGCAGCGCTCCAAAAGCTCATGATTCCAAATAAACCTGTTGGACTTTAACCTGGTGTTGTGAGACTTCTTTCTGTATCCTTCAGGTAAGCAGACCAAAACAGAACGCAATAATCCAAGTGTGTTCCCCTCCAAGACCCTGTATAGAAGACTTTCTCACTCTTACACTCCAACCCCACAAGACCAAGACCGCAAGGAACTACAAAAGGTCGTGAATGTAGCCCAATCCATCACGCAAACCAGCCTCCCATCCATCCACTCTGTCTACACTTCCCGCTGCCTCGACAAAGCAGCCAGCATAATTAAGGACCCAACGCACCCTGGACATTCTCTCTTCCACCTTCTTCCTTCGAGAAAAAGATACTAAAGTCTGAGGTCACGTACCAATCGATTCAAGAACAGCTTCTTCCCTGCTGCTGTCAGACTTTTGAATGGTTCTACCTTGCATTAAGTTGATCTTTCTCTACGCCCTAGCTATGACTGTAACACTACATTCTGTACTCTCTCCTTTCCTTCTCTATGAACGGTATGTTTTGTCTGTTGAGTGTGCAAGAAACAACACTTTTCACTGTATGTTAACACATGTGACAATAATAAATCAAATCAAATCAAATCCTTGCAGACTAAAATACAATTTGCCTTCCCTATCATACTAACTTGCTGCGATTGTTGCAAGGACCCACAAACCCCCGTGCATACCAACATTTACCAGTCATCGCCTTTTTCTGATTTATTCTGCTTTTCCATTCTTCCTTCCACAATGGATAAGTTCTCACTTCCCCCACATAAACCCTCAAATCCACCACTTTCTGGCCCCATACATTACTGGCTTTTACAGCGTTGAAGCCACTTATGTGTCTTTCCCAACTACACTTTGTGTTGTCAGCAAACATTGTACTTGGTTCCCTGACCTAAGTCATTGATATAGGCAGCGGGATTTTCCAGCCGCGCTCGCCTCAAGACCGGAAAATCCTAGCTGAGCTCAACGGACCTTTGCATGGTCCATGTCCCACCCGCTACGATTCCCATGGCGGGCAAATTCCTCCCAGGTTGTCAATAGCTGAAGCCCAAGCACTGCTCATTACGATGCTTCACTAGTTACACACTGCCTTTCCGAAAATGACCCATTTATTTCTACTTTTCTTTTTGTCAATCCTCGGATCCCCATCACAACTTTCTTACCACCCTCCATTCATCTTAAGGATTAGACTTGCGCTGATGTTTGGTTCCGTATGTACCAGTCACCCTCAAATAATAAATATTGTTCTCAAAGAGCAGTGTTGAGAATATCAGACAATGGCAGCCTTAATATTATGTCCTAAAAACATGTTCAGAGATGTGAATTATACTCTGCATCTTTCCAGCGAGCAACAATTACTTTCCATTCTTTAAATAAAACGAAGCTAAAATCTTTATTTCTATACAAGAAAGTATTAAAGCTCATCAAAGCAATCAAGCCCATGCAGTGCTTTCATGGGCCATCTACAATCAATTTAATTAAGAGCTTTACCACAGAAAGCAACATTTGCCTCTGTCAAAGCTAATAAAGCAAGATTAAAGAACATTCATCCACTCTCATATCTTCACCCTAGCTGGCTGCCCTCTGGTCAGGAGACCCACCCTTCCATTGCCCCCCACTCCTCAAGCAGCCAGCTTGACTGCCGATCTCTTAATCTCTCAATTAGTTTCGATGTCAGCTTACCTGGGCGAAGGCGGTAGAACCGAGGGATTGGTGAGCCTGCAACTCCCCTGTAAGGGCGCCTGCATATTCAACCAGGCTTGTGCCACGTAACTGCAAGAGATCTAATGTGAGGGCGCTGCAGAAGCACTCACATCTTCATCCGTTAACGAGGGGCTGTTTTGTATTCCCACGGCAGCATATGTCTTTTGGAAATTATCATTATAGAAGGACACTTTTCCACTTTCCCAAGTGGATAAAGAAGTAATACAAAATGCTTGTAATCAGCAATAACACCACACCAGCAATTTCTACCTTGAGGCACGTCCCCTGGAGCCCATTCAGCTTATGTATCCACTGTTAAAGGAAAGATAATGTGCATCCTGACTTATGTTATCTGTGTTCATCAGCAATTAACAATAGCAGTACCGTTGCACACTGTAGCTTCCTGATGGTGATCTCTCCAGCTCAGAGAGTTGTTAAATATTTGCCAACCAAAAACTGCTGTGTTAACTTAGACAAATCAGTATTACCATGGTTTCTGAAAACAATTTTCATTTTCGAAGAAAAAGGAGGGTTTCTTTGGAAGGTTATTAGCTTTAAAGCGTGTGTAATTTCCAACAGCATGTTCGCAATTCTGTTTTCTCTAATATTTTGAGACCTCCCTTCATCAGTTCAGTGCTTTTCTAAAAAGAAGCTTCCCTGATTTGATTTGAAAAGGGCTGTTTGAAATAAAATTCACAAGCAGAATGATGTGAAAGTGTTATAATTGAGGCAGCTTCTCATCACGTTGATTTTTGCTGATAATATAAATTAGATTGACGATTACTGTGATAGAACTCCACTGTGGGTGGCACGGTGGCACAGTGGTTAGCACTGCTGCCTCACAGCGCCAGGGATCCGGGTTCGATTCCCAGCTTGGGTCATTATCTGTGTGGAGTTTGCATATTCTCCCCGTGTCTGTGTGGGTTTCCTCCGGGTGCTCCGGTTTCCTCCCACATTCCGAAAAACGTGTTGGTTAGGTGCATTGACCCGAACAGGTGCCAGAGTGTGACGACTCGGGGAATTTCACAGTAACTTCATTGCAGTTGAATACTGTGAAGCAAGGAAATAAGCCTTACTTGTGACAAATAAAAATAAACTATTCCTTTTGGTAATAAAGCGAGGACCATTGATTTGCTGTGATCGGGCCACAGTTGTAGCTTTGGGTTTTGGGGAGATTGACAAATATGTCAAGGAACTAGATGGATTCTTCACTCACTCCTTAAGGGGTTTTACCTCCCATTTAGGTCTTGGGAGGAATGGTACTTGATGTGCCAAATATTCTTGCTTTTAACCCACTGCGGATCAAAATGAACTTAATTTACTAACTCTCGGTTAGGTTCCCCTCAAGTTGATAAATGGGGTGCTGAACGTTTTCTAGTTAAATTGTCGTGGAAGTCAAACTGCAAGTCGTGGACAAAAACACAGTTCATTGATGACATATCCCAACCTGAAGTTAATGTATTGTGGTGGAAGCCAGGTGGGGGGGAGGTAGATTCAAAAAGAATGTACCCGATGGTGGGAGAGTTCAGAACTATGGGTCATAGTTTGAGAATAAGAGGTACACCTGGTAGGACTGAGGTGAGGAGAAATTTCTTCAACCAGAGAGTGGTGAATCTGTAGAATTCACTACCACAGAAAGTAATTGAGGTCAAACCATTGTGCGATTTCAAGAAGAAATTAGATATAGCTCTTGGGGCTGAAGGAATTAAGGGATATGGGGGAAGGCGGGGTTAGAATATTGAATTTGATGATCAGCCATGATCAAAATGAATGGCAGAGCAGGCTCGAAGGGCCGAATGGCCTACTCCTGCTTCTAGTTTCTATGATTTTATGTTTTTATGTTAGGTACATGAATGCTTAATTGATGCGTACAACTGTAATCAAAATTCACCAGCAGTTGAGCAATAAATCATTGATGGACAGAGTCACTTAACAAAACGAGGAGCAAAGGTTACACAGGCAATTCCCTTTAACAGTGGAAATCAGTTCTAATGGATGCTGGGCATTTGCTATCGCAGCAAACACAGCCTGGAGTTATAAATAGGTGAAATTACTTGAATTGGAAGGGGGAAAGACCGAAAGGAGTTAGAAGGAAAGATCAGGGAGTGGATGGGCTCTTTCCAAGAGGGAGCACAGGTAACATGGTCTCCTTCTGAACTGCGCGATGCTAAGATTAATTCCACAGATAACTCACAGCATCACTGCTTTAAATAACCAATCCATCAAATAGCCTCAGTCAACATGTGTGATTAACAACATTTAGAGCTTATACAACCTCGTCCTTACAAGTGGCATGGTTGAATCAATATCTTGCTCTTCCTGGAAGGCAGATGTTTGCTTTTGGAAGTCAATGTGATTCCTTTTCGGCAGCAGTGTTAAGAACAAAGAACAAAGATAATTACAGCACAGGAACTGGCTCTTCAGCCCTTCAGGTCTGCACCTATCATGCTGCCCGTCGTACACTGCACACCTCAGCCTAGGTCATTAATATACATCAGGAAGTGCAAGGGCCCCGACACTGACCCCTGGGGAACTCCATTACAAACCCTCCTCCAATCTGAGAAAAAAACAACTATTTATCACTACTTTCCATTTCCTGTCACTCAGTCAATTTCTTATCCAAGTGCCTACTTTCCCTTTTATTTCATGAGCTGGAATTTTGCTCACAAGTCTGTAGGGGGTTGGAGGGGGCAGGGGGTGGGGTAGTAGTTGGCCTTCCCTGCCTCTGGGCCCCCTCTTTAGGGTATGAAGCCTCCAGCTTCACTGGCTCTATGGGTGGTCAGAGAGGCTCCCTCAAAGAAGCGGGTGGCCAAGCCAGTCAGTTAGGGTGAAGCAGCACTCTCTGGCAGCACAATACCAGTGGCCTGGCAAAATGGCCTGAAAATTCCTTAGAGATCATCCCACCCACTTGTGTGTTTCCCCCCGGGCGGGATTGCAGGTGAGAAGGGAGCTGCCTGAAACTGTCGGGTAGTTCGAATATTCAGTTCGGTCATTCAGTATTGGGCAGGATTTTCTGGCCTCACTCGCCCCAAGGCTGGAAATTCCTACCCAACATTTGCATGGTCCACCCCCGCCCGCTACAATTCCCGTGGTAGGCGGGATGGGAAAATTTTGCCCATAATTTTTATTTTTATTCATTCATGGAACATGGGCGTGGCTGGCTATCCAGCATTTATTGCCCATCCCTCGTCGCCCTTGAACTGAATGTCTTGCTAGGCCATTTCAGAGGGCAGTTGAGAGTCAACCATATTGCTATGGCTCTGGAGTCACATAGAATCCTGCAGTGCAGAAGGAGGCCATTAGACCCATCGAGTCTGCGCTGACCACAATCCCACCCAGGCCCGATCCCCATAACCCCATGCATTTACCCTAGCTAGTCCCCCTAACACTAAGGGGCAATTTATTATGGTCAATCCACATAACCTGCACATCTCTGGACCGTGAGAGGAAACCGGAGCACCCGGAGGAAACCCACACAGACATGGGAAGAACGTGCAAACTCCATACAGACATGTAGGCCAGACCAGGTAAAGATGGCAGATTTTCTTTCCAAAAGGGCATTACTGAACCAGATGGGTTTTTCCGACAATCATTTCATGGTCATCAGTAGATTCTTAATTCCAGATTATTTTTTATTGAATTCAAATTCCACCATCTGCTGTGGTGGCGGGATTCGAACCTGGATTCCCAGAACATTAGCTGAGTTTCTGGATTAATAGTCTAGCGATAATACCACCAGGCCATCTCCTCCGCTGGAATCAGAGGATCATCTCTCTTCACATCTCTGAGCATCAGTGCTTTAGGAGGCTTAAATTCTCATAGCAGGTCCTTGTTGACATCTGCGGCCTTCTGGAGCAGGACTTCCTCACCAGTGGACTAAGCGGGTGTGCGCCAGTGTCATCAAGTACCCATCACTGGAAGGTGACTCCTGCCTGCCTCTTCCTCACCCAGTGTCTCTTCCCCCCACCTCACCCCCCTCTGAGGTCATGTCCTTTTTGCTATTGGAAGGAGAGAAAGAAATGAGTTACAAATGGTATAATGAAGAATATCTGAAATAGAAGCAGGATTAGGCTATCTAGGCCTGCTCCACCATTCACAGGTGAAAGACATTAGTGGAAGATGATAAACACGTGAATGGACAGCAGAGTGTAGAAATTACTACGCTCACTCAGAATTAATAAACAGCACACAGAATTACCAGAACAGGGCAGCATGGTGGCACAGTGGTTAGCACTGCTGCTTCACAGTGCCAGGGACCCAGGTTCAATTCCAGCCTCCGGTGACTGTTTGTGTGGAGTTTGCACATTCTCCCCGTGTCTGCGTGGGTTTCCTCCGGGTGCTCCGGTTTCCTCCCACACTCCAAAAATATGCGGGTTAGGTTGATTGGCCATGCTAAATTGCCCCTCAGTGTCAGGGGGATTAGCAAGGTAAATACATAGAGTTACTGGGATTGGGCCTGGGTGGGATTGTGGTCGGTGTAGTCTCGTTGGCCGAAAGCCCTCCTTCTGCACTGTAGGCCATCTATGATTCTATTCTATGATTCTAACTGCCACAAAGACTCCAACGCTTTCAGGAACTAGAATTTCTATAAACTCTATCCAATTGGGATTATCAACTGCTTCATAAACCAGCCCCATTGCTAAGTAACAAGTAATCAAGCTTTTACCCAAACAGCCATTTTCCATAATTAGAATCGATTCATCGTGGGTAAAGTTATCCTTTGGGAGATTTTTCCAGTGAAATGGTGAACTTTTTCTTTTACAGTTCTTTTACTGTCTCATTACAAGTGACAAGTGTAAGAAATCTTCCATTCTCAGGACCCCACAGTGAGCAGAGGAGAAACCTCTCTCCCCCACCCCCCCTCCTCCCCTCCCAATCGTTTACAGTTTCTTCAACATCTTGGGTTTCAATTAACTAATGTTAGAGCAGAAACAATTGCATACTTCATTATGTCAGGAAACGTTAAAAACTAGATATTCGCACTTTGTGTTCCTAATAAAAACCAGACTGAAATTTAAACCTTTTGCATCTCGAACCAAAAAACATGCAAAAAGTAAGTTATCTGTCGCAGAGATATGAAGAATATTGGCACAGGGATTGCTGGAAAAATAATAATGAATTAATGGCGCCTGCCATTATTAGCTTGTAAAGTAATCCAGCAATTTGCGGCCAAGAGATGTGTCATGGGTTCTGATTCTCGACAAACTGCCGGATGATTTGTACTCCGCTGCTGTTAACATTTAATCTAACCGCACCAGCAACCTTCCCATTGATGTCATGAAACTGCTGGGTCTACACCATTACACCACACCCATTTAAGGCTCGTAGTCGGTGTCATAAGGACCATGGTAACGACATGGCTTATGGCCCTGACTTGAACTTGGAGGCCTGGAAATCTCAGCCCAGGAAAGCTCAGAAAACACGCTACCGGTGAAGTGAATTGAACATTTTACCTCATCCTTCAGATCACTGTATATTTGTTCTGTAAATTGCTGGTGATACCACTTGGTTCAGTGATATTAAAGGGGCATTTGTGACCACCTAAACAACATAAGCAATGGTTTATCTCCAAAGGGATTTAACTAGAGAGAAAAAAAACAGCAATTGGCAGAGCTGGAATGACAGTAAATTAGACACAGTTAGAGAAACAAAAGGAGAAGAAAGGAGAATGGATTAAGAGAGAGAGCCTCCAAGTTCAAGTTGGGGCCATAAACCATGTCATTACCGGGGTCCTTACGACCCCGGGTAAGTGGTACTGATCCACGTCAGATCAGCCATGATCTTATTGAATGGCGGGGCAGGCTCGAGGGGCTAGATGGCCTACTCCTGCTCCTATTTCTTATGTTCTTATGTTCTTATGACATTGATTACAAGCCTTAAATGGCTGTGGTGTAAAGGTGTAAATCCAACTTGAATTGGGGGTACGGAAAGGGAACAATTTAAGGTGTGGAATTTTCCTCCTGCAGGTAGTGAATGGATCCAGTGCATTTTAAAATGTTTTAAAAGTCTGTTTCTGTAGCACTTCAATGCTTGTCATGTTACCTGCTTTCCTCCCATTGTCGGAAGGCAACGGTTTTTAGGATGTCAAGTTGTTTTGACATTCAGAAATGTAAATGAGGTAGAGTTCTTGTAGAGAGAATAGATTTTGTAACGCGTTGTGTGAGTAAGAATGTTAGTACATTTTGTGTACCCGTGCTGCCACTCACTCATTAATAACTTCTCAAGGCCCAATTCAAAACCACAAAATGTATTACAATGCCTTCTAATTCTGCTTGTTCTTTTTAATTTGCTTCTTACTTTCCCTTGTTTCCTTTTTCTCACTCTCTCTTAATCCACTCTCCTTTCTTCTCCTCTTGTTTCTCTTACGGTCTTTCCGTCTCTGCCAATTGCTGTTTCTTCTTCTCTAGTTTAATCTCTTTGGAGATAAACCATTGCTTATGTTGTTTAAGTGGTCACAAATGCCCCATTAATATCACTGAACCAACTGCTATCTCCAGCAATTTACAGCACAAGCATAAGTGATCTGAAGGATGAGGTAAAATGTTCAATTCACGCTGCCAGTCGCACGTTTTCTGAGCTTTTCTGGGCTGAGATTTCCCAGCCTGATGGAGGTTGGCTGGGCTGTGGTGAGGAATATTCAATCGACCTGTGTTACCTGGGCTCTGGGTTACATACCTACCTGCGTGTGCTTTAGCTGGAGGTCAGCTCCCATTCAAGATAACTGCCTGTTTGGTAGCAGTAAGTATGGAATTAGAGCACATAATAGAGCAATTTAGCCCCAATTGTGTGACCTTTTCCTGACAGCATAGAGAAGCTGGATAAAGGAGCTGAGGTGACTTCACAGCGGCAAGTCTGAGCTGTGAACAATATGAGGTCTTTTATTAAGTCGCCAGCATTAAATCACAATGCTCAGGTTTCCCGGTGAAGGCACCCACTCGTCTCCACTAATGTTGCCCAGTCCTTCACACAAACCAGCCTCCCATCCATTGACCCCGCCTACACGTCCCACTGCCTTGGGAAAGCAGCCAGCATAATCAAGGATCCCCACGCACCCCGGACATTCTCTCTTCCGCCTTCTTCCGTCAGGAAAAAGATACAAAAGTCTGAGAACACATACCAATCGACTTAAGAATAGCTTCTTCCCTGGGCTATCAGACTTTTGAATGGTCCTATCACACATCAAGCTGATCTTTCTCCACACCCTAGCTGTGACTGTAACACTACATTTTGCACTCTCTCCTTTCCCTCTCCTGTATGTAGTCTATGAATGGTATGCTTTGTTTGCATAGCGTGCAAGAAACAATACTTTTCACTGTATCCCTATACATGTGACAATAATAAGTGAATTCAATTCAATTCAATCTTGTTGCAGTGACAACCACTGCCCCACTACTGAAGATGAACGCCATAGAATCACTCCCGCTCCTGCCTCTGGGCCCTCAGCAGCACCCACAGTGCAAGGGTAGACGGCTGGAACTCAGTGGCCGTCCTCAACTGAATTGAGCTCCCGGAGGCAGCGTCTTAATCGGCCAACATCCTTCACGTTGGGACCGTGAGCTGACCAGGAAAATTCAGCTGAAAGGTCACAATGTAAATAAAATACAAACGATTTTACACTTTTAAACATTTCTCTGGATTTTCTGCATATATTTTGAACATCTTTAGCAAGAAACGATACTGAGCAGTAATCAAATTGAAAGCTTTTCCGAGAAATCGGCAAAGGCCGATGTCGGGCGGGGGAAACAGTGTGGGAGCCGTCAACAGCAATGGCGGCTTTCTCTGCCGTATAGTTCAGGACTTTGAAAAATATTTCAAAAGCCAGATTCCATGGTGTACTACTGATGGGGGCAGTGGATTCAGAGGTAACTTAGTCAGGTGAGGATCGGGGGGGGTGCCACTTTTAAAAACCACCCAAGCACAGAGTGAGCAAAGGAGCTCATCCTGGGACCCCCCCTGGCCCTGACACTACCCCCTGGAACTGCCCCCTGGCACTGCATGGGCATGACCCCCTTCCCCCTGAGCAGTGCACTCATCCGAGCTCCCCAGGGGGGGTCTGCTTGCCAGATGCAGACCTTGGGAGATCAGTCTTGTGTCACGCTGTTCTGCCGTCATGTTGATGTGGGCGGAATTTTAGGCATAAGGGCCTGAAAATGATAAATTATTGTTTTCAAATAATGTTCCCCATGTTGACCATCAGGAACTGTGCCCCATCATAGACGGGGGGGGGTGAGGGAAGGGACAATCGTGTCACACCTTTATACCAATGTAAAATGCGACTTTGCAGTTCTCGTGATATTTTCCACTCCCATCGTCAACCCACCCAACGTGATCAGGAGTGGAAGATCCCAGCCACACATGGACAGTAATTTGGGTGATCTGCTACTAATGTAATAAAACATTTCCAGTGCTTTGCACTAGGGGAGGTGATGGACTAGTGGTATTATCACTAGACTATTAATTCAGAAACTCAGCTAGTGTTCTGGTGACCTGGGTTTGAATCCCGCCACGGCAGATGATGGAATTTGAATTCAACAAAATATAATCTGGAATTATTACACCAGGCCCTATTCTCGTAACACCACTTATTTATCCTGCTAATCATCCTGATACTAGGGCCAATTTAGCATGGCCAATCAACCTAACCCACACATCTTTGTTCTGTGGGAGGAAATCGGAGCACCTGGAGGAAACCCATGCAAACACGGGGAGAATGTGCAAACTCCACACAGACAGTGACCCGAGGCTGGAATTGAACCCGGGTCCCTGGCGCTGTGAGGCAGCAGCGCTAACCACTGTGCCACTGAGCTGCCCATAGATCAACAGTGCAAACTCCCATTCCATCCCACTTTCTCTGGCAAAGCAAGGGCAGGAAATCAGACTGAATGAGGAAGGGCTGGAGCAAGGGCCTCCAAAAACGGGTCAAAGTGAGAGGGCCCAGCCACCAGCACAAAGAAGAAAACAATTGAAAGATTTACTGGTAGGGATAGGGTGGGGGAGGGGGCCTTGGTAGGATGCTCTGTCAGAGATTTGTTGCAGTCTCAATGGCCTCCTTCTGCAGGGCTCCTATGAAGTAAAATGACAAAGCAAGGAGAGTCCCCAAGGAAAAACAAGGAAGCAAGAAGTCTGAGAAGGAAACGAGTACACATCAGAGAAATGTAAAGAATGGAAAGAGTGTGCACGGGACAGACAAAAAAAATACAATTAGCTGTGTTATCAATGGACATTGTTAATGCGAGAAATAAAGAATCTGTTTTAAAAATTTTAGATGGTGAACTGATTAGGACAATATTAATTGCAGCTCATCATGACCCAGGTTCAATTCCAGCCTCGGGTCACTGTCTGTGTGGAGTTTGCACGTTCTCCCCATGTCTGCGTGGGTTTCCTTCGGGTGCTCCGGTTTCCTCCCACAGTCCAAAGATGTGCGGGTTAAGTGGATTGGCCATGGTACATTGACCCTCGTGTCAGGGGGATTAGCACGGTAAATGAGGGTTACGGGAATAGGGCCTGGGTGGGATTGTGGTCGATGCAAACTCATTGGGCCGAATGGCCTCCTTCTGCGCTGTAGGGATTCTATGATTCTATGACTCTATGATATGGAGCAACTTCAAATGCCTTTCTGAAATTCAACTGGAGTCTCTCTCCATCTACTCAGTCTGTTATCTCCTGTAAGAGATGCAATAAATGATTCAAGCTTGACCTGTTGAAACCAGGCTGACTGTCCCGGATTATCTCATGCATCTCAAAATGCTTCTTTATACTATTATTCCTCATGATACTTCCAAACACGTTTCCAGAAGTGAAATTCAGGTTTATTGCTTAAATTGGCCATGCTAAATTACTCCTTAGTGTCCCAAGATATATAGCTTAGGGGGATTAATGGGATAAATATGTGGGGTTAAAGGATAAGCCTGGGCATGAGTCAGTGCAGACTTGATGAGCCAAATGGCCTCCTTCTGCACTGTAGAGATCCTATGATTCTATGAATTTGACGGCTCATCCTGTTACGATAATGGAGAAAAAAAAGACAGAACTATACACAGAAATGTTGGGCTTTAAAAAAAACACGAGTTTTATATTTTAAAATGGCACAAACCCTAAAGGATTACTGAGAATGTACAGTTAGCCACTGACAGGGGTGACTGCAGTGTTTCTCATAGAGTATTAGGGGCTTACAGCATGGAAACAGGCCCTTCAGCCCAACTTGTCCATGCCGCCCTTTTTTTTTCCACTAAGCTCGTCCCAATTGCCCACATTTGGCCCTTTTTCCTCCATACCCATCTTACCCACGGAACTGTCTAAGTGCTTTTTAAAAGACAAAATTGTACCCGCCTCTACTATTGCCTCTGGCAGCTTGTTCCAGACACTCACCACCCTCTGTGTGAAAAAATTGCCCCTCTGGAACCTTTTGTATCTCTCCCCTCTCACCTTAAACCTATGCCCTCTTAAGGGACAATGGAACCCCTCCCTGTTTTTGACAGACAGAGTACTTCCATAAAGCATCCAAAGACTGATTATCATCCCCAGTAAAGACAACAGCTCTCTTATCTAACGAACCCTTGTATGATTGCCTCCCTAGACTGACTAGTGGACTCTGGTTGGATTACACAAAGAAGGGGTTAAAAGCTCGCTGAGAGAGCTGCCCAGGGCCAGCCTGTGTCTGTCGCTGCCCTGCCAAAGTCTATGTGTGTGTACTGTGAGGAAAAGCAGCTGGAAAAACCTCTCTCTCTGACTGTGGAACTCAACCAGCCAGCAAAAACAATTGCGGCTAGAAAAAAGAATTGAAATATCTCGACAAAACCACAGAACACCTGAATTACAGAACCAACTATTCACAAGAAGTCAACTATCCTTGATTCAATTCATAGCAGTCACAATGCTTCATCATCTACTCCTCACAACTCAAGGATTATTCCATATCAATTTCTATTTATATTTACTTACTTTTGGACTCAATTCTTTCTTCTAATCCGTATTAATGTAGATGATGGGTGCGATCTTTCTGGTCCACTGCACTGGTCGATCTACACAGCGAGCAGAAAGATGGTGCATGAGGCTTTCGCACTGGGCATGAGCCAGTCTCCTCAGAGTCGTGTCCTAGGCCCAGCCTTCTTCAGATTCTTCATCAATGACTTCCCTCCACCCTAAAGTCAGAAGTAGGGATATTGACTGATAATTGCACAGTGTTCAGTATCATTCATGGCTCCTCAGATACTGAAGCAGTGTGTGCCTATATACAGCAAGAGCCAGACCACATTCAGGCTTGGGCTGGTAAGTGGCAAATAACATCCACACCATACAACTGCCAGGCAATGACCATCTCCAACAATAGAGAATCTAACCATCTTGCTTTGACATTCAATGACATTAGTATGGCTGAATCCTCCACTACGAACATCCTGGGGGTTACCATTGACCAGAAACTGAACTGGACCAGCCATATAAATACGGTGGCTACAAGAACAGGTCAGATGTTGTGATTTTGTGCTGAGTAATTTATTTCTTGATTCCCCAAAGCCTGTCCATCATCGACAAGTTTCAAGTAAGGAGTGTGATGGAAGACTCTCACCTTGCCTGGATGGATGCAGCTCCAACAACACTCGAGAAGCTTAACGCCACCCAGGACAAAGCAGCTCGCTTGATTGGCACCCCACCTACCACCTTACACATTCAATCTCTTCACCACTGACACACTGTGGCAGCTGCGTGTACTATCTACAAGATGCACAACAGAAACCCACCAAGGCTCCTTCGGCAGCACCTTTCAAACACGTGACCTCCACCACCTCGAAGAACAAGGGGTAACAGATGCATGGGAACATCACCACCTGCAAGTTCTCCTCTGAAACACGCAATATATTCGCCGGAATTCTACCGCCTCATCCGCCGTGGAATCGGAGCAGATGAGGGGTGGACAATGGAAATGTCTCTTCACCTCGGGCAGGAATTTTCAATCTCGTTCAAGCGAGGCCGCAAACTTTCATCCACTGACTTGGAACTATATTGCAGTGTCTTTAATGTCGCCGGGTCTAACTCCTGGAATGCCCTTCCGAACAGCACTGTGGGTTACCTGTACACCACGCGGCCTGTAATGGTTCAAGAAACGGATGAATGAACACCGCTCGGCAATCACCAGACAAGAGTGTTCTCTTCCTGTTGGGGAGCACTTCAGCGGTCACGGGCATTCGGACTCTGATCTTCAGGTAAGCGTTCTCCAAGGTGGCCTTCACGACACACGACAATGCAGAGTCGCTGAGCAGAGACTGATAGCCAAGTTCTGCACACATGAGGACGGCCTCAACTGGGATCTTAGGTTCATGTCACACTATCTGTAACCCTCACGATGCTCACGACTTGCCTGGGCCTGCAAAATCTCACTACCTGTCCCGGCTGGAGACAATACACATCTCTTTAACCTGTGCTTACCCCTCTCTCCACTCACATTATCTGTACCTTTAAGACTTGATTACCTGTAAAGACTCGCATTCCAACCATTATTTTGTAAATTGAGTTTGTGTCTTTATATGCCCTGTTTGTGAACAGAACTCCCACTTACCTGACGAAGGAGCAGTGCTCCGAAAGCTAGTGGCTTTTGCTACCAAATAAACCTGTTGGACTTTAACCTGGTGTTGTGAGACTTCTTGCTGTGTTTACCCCAGTCCAACACCGGCATCTCCACATCATGGTTCAAGAAGACAGCCCACCTCCGTCTTTTCAAGGGCTGGCCTAGTCAGCAATGCCCACATCCCATGAAAGAATGACAAATAACTCTCTACATAAGAGACAGTGGCATGGCGGTACTGCTGCTAGACTGGTAATCCAGAGACTCAGGGTAATGCTCAGGGGACCCGGGTTCAAATCCCACCATGGTAGATGGTGAAATTTGAATTAAATAAAAATCTGGAATTGAAGTCTAATGATTGTGAAGCCTTGTTAATTGCCATAAAAACCCATCTGGTTCAGGGAAGGAAATCTGGCATCCTTATCTGGTCTACATGTGACTCCAGACCCACAGCAATGTGGTTGACTCTTAAATTTAAATGCTTTAAATCAATTTTTTAAAATATGGCACACCATACAAAGAAATGTTCTGTCGGAGCTGGAACTTGACAGTGTTGTCAACTTAGTTGTCATACTGTGTGAGTTGTTATTATTTACTGTCATTACTTAATGTAAAGGTTGAAAATCTCAAAGAAATTGAATATATACATGTAAACAAAAAAACACTGTGGGACCAAAGGGCAGTGAGAATAATTGGACAGACACAACATGCAATCTTTGCTGCCATTCACGCCACGCTCCCGCTGCCTTGAGGTCGGAGAATTTGGCGCTCAGCCAAATCTCCATTCACTGCAGCAGGATGGAAAATCCCGCCGGTGTGAGTGGTGGTAAGATTCCGGCCACGGGCACTATGATCTGAATGGGCTTCTGTGCCGATGCTGTGAAAACAAAAGCTTAAGGCAAATTAAGAACACGCACGTTGGATTCTAATCGGGGTTCCTCCAATTCGGTAAAAGCGCCTTGCTGAACCTGGTTGAAATGACTAGACTGAAAATGCAGCTCAAGCTTAAAGCAAAGAAACAAAACTTCAGATCTGAGCATTCTGCACCAAACCTTAATTGGCAGCCCTGCTTGGTGACATGGAGCAGAGAACAAAAGGTAGTGGATAAATCAAAAGATTAAAAGAGCTTCGGTTCCATTCTTTATTCCAGGAATCTACACTTCAGATTGAGAGTGATGTGAGCTGCACACTGTAGGATAAACAGGATCAAAGCCAACAGGCGCACTTCACGTCTCGGGCATTCGCATTCATGTTCCTTAGCACTTTACGACTTGTAGCCAATTCCAATTTTCTTCCTGCATCTTGTCATGCACTAAGGCAGACTTTCATTTGTTTCCATAGCTAGTAATTCCCGGAACAGGTCACTCATCTGTTGCCAGGGGGCTTATAGCTTGAGGGGTACCACTTCACACCAAGCGTGGCTGACCAGGAGTCTCTCCCGCTCTTACTGCCAGCCAGTGGCTTGTTTGGCAGGATTTACAGGTTGAGACACTCAACCTGTTTGACCGCGCTATGAACGCACCTTCCTTGGCCGTCAAGTCCTGGAGTGGGGCTCGAACCCAGAGCTTCTGGCTCAGAGGCAGTGACACTACTCACTGCGCCACAAGAGTAGGGAAGCCCAATCGGGAACATGTTTAACTTTGCCTTTGGGAGGCAAATTGGTGGAGCAGATTTGCCCGCTGAGTTTCAGTCCACAATGAAACAAAAATCAGATAGGATTGGTTATCAACTCTGCCAGATTCCTGACCAAAGTTAATTTACTCCCATTATGTGATGGAACATTTATTAAAATATGGGCACTTAACTTTTCAGTATGCTACATTCAGTGACAATTAAGTACAGTTTATCTCCACATAAAATCTTGCCTCAATCCTTACAGATTCATAGTAGACTGATGCAGAACTACTTTGAACAAGGGAAGCAATGGCTTTAACATTAATTATATATAAATAAAATTCAGATGGTTATCCAAGGCACACATTCATGGACTGGATGGGTTTTAGTTCACTTGGAACTGAAGAACTTGGGAACGTGCTGAATTATTCCCAGCCCAAGAGGCACTGACACCCAACCAAAGGTCAACAGTCTTCCTTAATTGGCAAATGTATTCACAGGAGGAGCGAAATCTATTCCCTGCTGCTATCCCAATCCTCTCACCCATTTATCAGAAGCGTAATTGTATTTAGACTCAAAATAGACATGAAACCAATATCTGATGCCAGTGTACCTAATGTGTATGTGTTGTTAAGAAGGCAGCAGAAGCATTATATGAAAGTGTACGTGAGATAGGATTCACGATGTTGCAAAATCAACCAATATATATTTAGAAACATAGAAAAACTACAGCACAAAACAGGCCCTTTGGCCCCACAAGTTGTGCCGAACATATTCCTACCTTTTAGGCCTACCTATAACCCTCCATCCTATTAAGTCCCATGTACTCATCCAGGAGTTTCTTAAAAGACCCTATTGAGTTTGCCTCCACCACCACTGACGGCAGCCGATTCCACTCGCCCACCACCCTCTGTGTGAAAAACTTCCCCCTAACATTTCCCCTGTACCTACCCCCCAGCACCTTAAACCTGTGTCCTCTCGTAGCAGCCATTTCCACCCTGGGAAAAAGCCTCTGAGAGTCCACCCGATCTATGCCTCTCAACATTTTATATACCTCTATTAGGTCTCCTCTCATCCTATGTCTTTCCAAGGAGAAAAGACCGAGCTCCCTCAGCCTATCCTCATAAGGCATGCCACTCAATCCAGGCAACATCCTTGCAAATTGCCTCTGCACCCTTTCAATCTTTTCCACATCCTTCCTGTAATGAGACGACCAGAACTGAGCACCGTACTCCAAGTGGGGTCTGACGAGGGTCTTATATAGCTGCATCGTTATCCCCGGACTCCTAAACTCAATCCCTCGATTGATAAATGCCAGCACACCATACGCCTTCTTAACCACCTCCTCCACCTCCGGGGCCAATTTTAGAGTCCTATGGACCCGGACCCCAAGGTCCTTCTGATCCTCTACAGTACTAAGAGTCTTTCCCTTTATATTGTACTCCTTCATCTCATTTGACCTGCCAAAATGGACCACTACGCATTTATCTGGGTTGAAGTCCATCTGCCACTTCTCCGCCCAGTCTTGCATCCTATCAATGTCCCTCTGTAACTTCTGACATCCCTCCAGACTATCCACAACCCCACCAACCTTCGTGTCGTCGGCAAACTTACCAACCTATCCCTCCACTTCCTCATCCAGGTCATTTATGAAAATGACAAACAGCAAGGGTCCCAGAACAGATCCCTGGGGCACACCACTGGTGACCGACCTCCATTTAGAAAAAGACCCATCTATACACACTGTCTGCCTCCTTTGGGCAAGCCAGTTCTGGATCCACAGGGCAGCAGCCCCTTGGATCCCAGGCCCTCTCACTTTTTCTCGAAGCCTTGCATGGGGTACCTTATCGAACACCTTGCTAAAATACATATAAACCACATCTACCGCTTTCCCTTTGTCAATGTGTTTAGTCATATTTTCGAAGAACTCCACCAGGCTCGTAAGGCACGATCTGCCTTTGGCAAAGCCATGCTGAGTATTCTTGAGCATACTAAACCTCTCTAAATGCTCATAAATATTTTTTGGTCTTTCAGGGAACAAAGGGAGATACAGGGTGGAATTTCCCCATCCCACGGCCATGGGAATTGTAGTGCGTGGGAGACGCACCATGCAAAGGTCCGTTGACCTCCGGTAGGATTTTCTGGCCTTGGGACAAGCGCAGCCGGAAAATCCTGCCCAGGAGTGAACGGGACAGTGGATTTGAGGTAAAAGATCACCCTTGATTGTATTGAATGGCAGATCCAAAAGTCTGAGGTCACGTCCCAACCGACTCAAGAACAACTTCTTCCCTGCTGCCACCAGACTTTTGACTGGGTCTACCTCGCATTAAGTTCTCTGCACCCTAGCTATCACTGTAACACTAAATTCTGCACTCTCTCTTTTCCTTCTCTATGAACAGCATGCTTTGTCTGTATAGCGTGCAAGAAACAATACTTTTTACTATATGTTAGTACATGTGACAATAATAAGTCAAATCAAATCAAACAGCCTCGAAGGGCTGAATGGTCTACTCCTGCCCCTATTTCCAGCGTTATGTTCTCAAAAAATAAAACATCAGTAAACAAATGAAAGCAACGTATATTGGAATTATCTCCATCCATGTTTATGATTACGGTTGTCTGATTTTATTTACACTAAGAATTTCTCCTTCTGACAGTTTGATTGCTCATTCGCTCTTTCTTTGTGGCTGATTATATGCCTCAGTTGTTTGTCATTGTCAGCTCTGAACTCATAATTTCAGTTTAAAAATAATGATGTCGATTTTAACCCTACCCTCCAGGCGGAAACCAAGTTGAAAGTAAGCCGGTCAAAGTTTGACCCTCTGCCATTTAACCTGCGGGAGGTGAGATACGCCTCCCTAGAGCAGCAAGTCAGCGTTTAGGCAGATCGGGAGTCCTACAACATCTAAAAAACATCCTGGTAGAATTCTACCCGAGACCTCAGCAGCAGAACTGCAGATAGGATTCACTCTCTCCCATCTTCTTCCGTCTGGAAAAAGATACAAATGTCTGAGGTCGCGTACCAATAGACTCAAGAGCAGCTTCTTTCCTGCTGTCATCAGACTTTTGAAAGGTCCTATCATATACTAAGCTGATCTTTCTCTTCTCCCTACGTGTAACTGCAACATTATATTCTGCACCCTCTCCTTTCCTTCTCCCCTATGTACTCTATGAATGGTATGTTTTGCCTGCGCAGAAACAATATTTTCACCATATCCCAATAAATGTAACATTTGCCCGGTCTGGCCTCAACCCAGCACTGCTGGAATCATAGAATCACAGAATCTCTACAGTGCAGAAGGAGGCCATTCGGCCCATCAAGTCTGCACCGACCACAATCCCACCCAGGCCCTATCCCCATAACCCAATGCATTTACCCTAGCTAGTCCCCCTGACACTAAGGGGCAATTTAGCATGGCCAATCCACCTAACCTGCACATCTTTGGACTGTGGGAGGAAACAGGAGCACCTGGAGGAAACCCACACAGACACGGGGAGAATGTGCAAACTCCACACAGACAGTGACCCAAGCCAGGAATCGAACCCGGGTCCCTGGTGCTGTGAGGCAGCAGTGCTTAACCACTTGTATTAACCCAACGGTGAGTAAGCCTGTCGACCTGTGGAATGAACAACAGGTGAAGCTATATGGCCAGCTTGTCACCTCTGAAGGGTTGGAGCCTTTATCAAAGGACATTGGAAATGGTGGTGGGGAGGGGGGGTTGCTGAGAGTCAGCCTCCTCCCCTTGTTAACAACACTTTATGCCCCTCTCCCAGCGGCCTCTAGCCCTCCCCAAATTATTTACCTGTGGCTTAGGTTACTCCACGATTCTGAGACTTTGGTGAGTGCTTTTCCTGCTGCAGCCACCACTTCCCTGTGGTGCTGCTGAGCTCAAGAGCTGCAATGCTTCTGATTGCTCAGCAGCTTTCGGTAGGTGCAACATCTGCCCTCGGGGTATTGAGTCCAAGGAATAGGCCACTACTGGCCTCACCACTGCCCGATCAGCTTGTGGTCCAGTGGGCCTGCCTGAAATGGGGCAGTTCAGGTCTTTCGCTGGCTTTCTGTATGGCAGCACAGAAGGAGGCCATTTAGCCAATTGATGATAGAATTCCAACAGTGCAGAAGGAGGGCATTTGGTCCCTCGAGTCTGTATCACTCTCCGACAGAGCATCCCACCCAGGCCCTATCCCAAAAACATCACATATTTACCCCACTAACCCCCACTTCTTGAGACAATAAGGGATAATTAAGCATGGCCAATCCACCTACCCAGCATATCTTTGGACTTTGGGAGGAAACTGGAGCAATTAAAGGAAACCCACGCAGACACGGGGAGAATGTTCAAACTCTACACAGAGAGTGACCCAAGCAGGGAATTGATGGGTCCCTGGTGCTGTGAGGCAGCAGTGCTAACCAACGCGCCACCATTCCTGTCCCATTGTCCATGCTGACTCTCTGTAGAGCAATCCAATCAGTCTCATCCCCGCCCCCCCCCCACACTCTCCCCCCCCCCCCCCCCCCCCCCCCCCCCCCACTCCGCTCTATCTCCTTAGCCCTGTAAGTTTATTTTCTTCGTGTGCCCAAATAATTTCCTTTGAAAATCATTCATAATCTCTGGATGTGTTCCACGCATGTGGAGATTGGGTAAAGATGGGATTAGGCTTGACTCTCAAGCTTCAGGAATGAAGAATGTCTCATTGAGAGAGAGAGAGAGCGCTGGGCTTTCAATCTCCAAGAATTCTTCAATAACTGTCTTCAGAAGACAAATCCTGGAGAAAAAAAATGATGAAAAATATGTAGCAACTGCTTCAGCAACGCTTGATCAGGAGTTGTGAACCGTGTCTGGGGACATACCTGTTGGTTCCTACAATTGTTTGTAAAGGACGACAGCCAAAATTGTTTGTTATGTTACAACCCAAAAATTACAATCTCCAGATGGTCATACCCTGGAGGTACTCCTAAAATGAGTTGGGGTACAGCTTCTTCCCTGCTGCCATCAGACTTTTGAATGGACCTACCTCGCACTTATTCGATCTTTCTCTACACCTTCGCTATGACTGTAACACTACATTCAACACTCTCTCCTTTCCTTCTCCATGGACGGTATGCTTTGTCTTTATGGTGTGCAAGAAACAATACTTTCACTGTATACCAATACATGTGACAATAATAAATCAAATCAAATCAAAAAGGGTCCCCTTCTGATGTCCCAACATACTGTTTATGTGGGAACTACCCAGGACCATCTACACTTCTTGCTGCCTCAATAAAGGGAATGAGGGGAGGTGATATTTTTCAGTTATCCAAGGCCACAATGGCCCACATGGGTATAAAAGATCCCATGGTTCTCCTGGAGGAATGTCCCAGTCTCCAGGCCAGAATGAAGCATTCAACCAACAATGGAAATACGTTATCTGGTCATTTATCTCCTTGATGTTTGTGGGGGGTCTTACCATGCAATAACTCAATGTTTGCTAAAACACTAACTACTCATTGGCTTAAAGTGCTTTAAGGCAGACTGAGGACATGAAAGACATAGGATGGGATTTTCTGACCATTCCCGGTGGCGGGATCTTCCAGTCCCGCCGATGGCAACCTGGCAGCAGAAAGTGCGAACAATGTGAAACCCCGTTGACAGCGGCCAGACAAGAAGATCCCGCTGTCAGCCAATGACAAACCACCTCCGCCATGGCAATACACACCATGGTGAGGGATGGGGTGGGAATTCACACCCATAGGACAGAATTTTCCCGTCCCACCCGCCACAGGAATCGTGGCAGGTGGGACACGGACCGTGCAAAGGTCCATTAACCTCGGGTGGGATTTTCCAGTCTTGGGGCGAACATGACTGGAAAATCACGGCCATAACGTTAATCAGTCAGAATGAAGCTCTCAACCAACAACCGAAACGCATTAACTGGTCATTTATCGCCTTGATGTTTATGGGGGTCTTACTGTGCAGTAACTTAATGTTTGCAAAAACACTAACTACTCATTGGCTGTAAAGTGCTTTGATTCCTGATTTGAGTCATGATTTGTTCTATGGAAGAAGGAATCCAACTGATCTTTCCTCTGGTGATGGAGAGGTCAGCCATAATCTGATTGAAAGGCTGAGCAGGCCGGAAGGGTGGAATTTGCCTACTTCTGCTCCCAATTCCTATGTTCCTGTGTTCCTATGTACCTCACTGCTGTGCATTCTCTTTAGTAGGGTGGCCAAGGAGCTATCAAAGGTCACACAGTGGCAGTCTTTTGCATCGGAATGGTTGGCACTCAAAACTCTTTCTCTACACCCTAGCTATGACTGTCACACTACATTTTGCACTCTCTCCTTTCCTTCTCTATGAACAGTATGCTTTGTCTTTATAGCACGCAAGAAACAATACTTTTCACTGTGTACCAATACATGTGACAATAATAAATCAAATCAAATCAAAATCAAATCAAAACTGGGCAACCCCATGGGTATACCACCAAATTGCATGGCTATCACCGTGAATGAACCTTCAGCGCTTCTGCTGCGTTGTTCTAAAGTACAGTCCTCCCGCTCAGCCAACTTTGCAACTGCATCAGCGCCGAATTAAAGCCACTTTGCATTCACAGTGCCTTTGTCTTTTTCATTGTTTCTTTCCTGTCACTTCTTTCCGCACAGAAGTGACATTCATCGGAGAAGGCAAACGTTTCAGTTGCGAGGCATGAGATTCTCATTAGCGAATGGGACCCTTGGCGAGGATGCTGAGGTCCTGGTCACAGAGATATCAGCGCACTGAGCAACTTGCAGAGCCATTCTGCTAGCCAAGGGTGAGAAACCTTTTGGTGCGCAAAGTAATTGGGGACTGCCTGAGAAATCGGGCTCGAGTGTTACTGTCACAATAGACTAATTGTTCTGCCGGGTTGGATGCAGGAGCCTTGTCTTTCCATTGTCTCCAATATTAATAATTAAACATTGCACGTCTTGTATTTAATTGAATCAGCTTGTCTGCTGTACAACATTGTGAACAGTTTATAGCTGTGACATTATTTTGTACTTCATTGAGATACACCTCCCTATAATGGGTGCATTCATTCTTTTGTAATCAACTGCTAAGTAATTAATTAAAATAAACTTGCCGACTCCAAAGGTAGCTTGAATGGGTTTCGATCCCGTAATGAGATTAATCTATATATATATATGTAAATGGTGATTTTAAAAATCACCATTTGTTTGGAGGTGATGTGGAGACAGCCAATAACATACAATAGTCAAGTTGCTATGGAGAATATCTGAACCTGCTGCTCTTAAATTGTTATTACTAAAAATCAATTTTCCAAGACTGGCTATTTTAATTTAAATGAATCCCGGTTGATACAAGGTGATTGGTTTTTTCTCTCTCCCTCCAACCTTGACCTGAAATCATTTATTTTGAACAATAAAATATCTTCCCTCTACACAAACACCAAATGCTGCATTAAAATGGGGAATAAAAGTCAGTGAGAAATGGAAAAGTGAATCAAAATAAAATGCAGATGAATATTGAAGCAAATCTTTTATGGGGGCTGAAAATAAGAACTGATTTTATATCAAAGCTCAAAATCAGAAAGTGACAGAGTGAATCTCCCATGCTTTTCTAAAGCCCTAGTAATTATCCTGTCACTTGATGGGATATACATTCGTTCCAGTTCAATGGCGTGCAACTTTGGATTTACTCTACCATACTACAGAAACAAAATACTGTACGTCTTGGAAAACTGAAATCAAAACGTCAAATGCTGGAAACACTTGGCAGGTTTGGCAGCATCTGTGGCGAGAGAGAGACAGAGTTAATGACTAGGATTCTCCAATCTCGTTCGCCCTGCCACCGCAACCAGCAAGAATACCACACACTAAATCCCTTCATCTCAAGTCAACGATATAGTTTAAGTATTGGTGTCACAAGTAGGCTTACATTAATACTGCAATGAAGTGTCTGTGAAAATTCCCTAGTCGCCACACACCAGCTTCTGTTCAGATACACTGAGGGAAAATTTAGCATGGTCAATGCACCTAACCAGCACGTCTTTCTGGCTGTGGGAGGAAATCAGAGCACCCGGAGGAAACCCAGACACAGAGAGAATGTGCAGACTCCGCACAGATAGTGACCCAAGCCGGGAATCGAACCCGGGTCCCTGGTGCTGTGAAGCAGCAGTGCTAACCACTGTGCCACCATGTTGCCCAATTTTGATTGTAAAAAGTGGAGGACCCAATACTGATCCCTCTGGCATTGCACTAGTTACAGCTTGCCAATCTGGAAAAGACCCATTTATCCCTACTCTGCTGTCTGCTGGCAGACCAATCTTTTATCCACTTTTAGCCATTTCTCTAATCCCTGGGATGCAGGCTATTTGGTCCTGGGGACTTGTTAGCCGTCAGGTCTAATAGTATTCTTAACATTTTTTTGGCGCTCAGCCAAATGTCCAATCACTGCCACGAGCGAGGCCGGAGAATTCTGGCCCGCATTTCAGGTTGATGACCTTCCATCAGAATTATTCTGAGTATTTCCAGCATTTTCTGGTTCTATTACTGTAAGGTAAACATCCTTCAGGTCACATATTGATTAATAGCAGGAAGACTTATCGTTATGTTAAAACAAATCTTTCTTTGCTCCATGATTATCTTTTGAGCCAATTCTGTAATATAATGAGAGACAAGGATTTGATTTGATCTGATTTATTATTGTCACGTGTATTAGTATACAGTGAAAAGTATTGTTTCTTGCGCGCCATACTGACAAAGCATACCATTCATAGAGAAGGAAAGGAGAGAGTGCAGAACGTAGTGTTACAGTCATCGCTAGGGTGTAGAGAAAGATCAACTTAATACAAGGTAGGTCCATTCAAAAGTCTGATGGCAGCAGGGAAGAAGCTGTTCTTGAGTCGGTTGGTACGTGACCTCAGACTTGTACATCTTTTTCCCAATGGAAGAAGGTGGAAGGAAGTATGTCCGGGGTGTATGGGGTCCTTAATTATGCTGGCTGCTTTGCCGAGGCAGTGGGAAGTGTAGACAGAGTCAATGGTTGGGAAGCTGGTTTGCATGATGGATTGGGCTACATTCACAACCTTTTGCAGTTTCTTGCGGTCTTGGGCAGAGCAGGAGCCATACCAAGCTGTGATACAACCGGAGAGAATGCTTTCTATGGTGCATCTGTAAAAGTTGGTGAGAGGCATAGCTGACATGCCAAATTTCCTTTGTCTTCTGAGAAATTAGAGGCATTGGTGGGCTTTCTTAACTATAGTGTCTTAACTATAGTATAGTAAAGGAAGAAAGATTGGTATTTCCATAGTAACCTTCATAACCACAGGAATTCCAGAGTTCCGAAAAAGTAGCTTTGAAGCGCAGTCAATGTTGTATTGTGATGTGGCTGTTGACTTGGGCACAGCAAGATCCCACTAAATGCAATGTGATATTGAACATTGTTTATGGTGTGTTTACTGATGAATAAAAATTGGAATAACTTCCCTGGTGGTATTTTGAAAATGTGTCATGGACAATTTAACATCCTCCTAAGAGGGCAGACCGGGTCTTGATTTAACATCTCATCCAAAGGTTAGCACCCCCGACAGTCAGCACTTCCTCGGTACACACATGAGGCAGTCAGCCTAGATTTTTGTACTAAGTCTGGGAGTGGGATGTAGACCCACAACCTTCTAACTCAGAGTTGAGAAGGTTACTAACTGAGCCAGGGAAGAACCAAACAGACATATTTCCAAGCCTATCTTCTAAATATTCTGGGCGAGATTCCCCAGCCTCCCAGCCGTGTGTTTCCTGCTGGCGGGAGGTGCGTTGTTTGCTAACGGCAGGATTCTCTGGTCCCGCTGCTGTCAATGGGAATTCCCATTGATCTCACCCCATGCCGATGGAAAACCTGCGAGCGGGGGTATGCTGCCGGTGGTGCCAGAAAATCCCGCCGGCGTGAACAGCCGGAGAATTCCGGCCTCTAACTTGGAAATCAAGGGTATGAGAACACAAGTGCTTTCAAGAGGGAGAAAAAGATGGATGAAGAATAGAAAGCCATGGGATGGAAAAGAACCATTAAGACAGAGGTACGATTTATCCTGTAAAATAGGTGCACACTGCTCCAACGCTTTTGGTTATTAACATAACCAACCATTATTAAATAAAATTCATCACCATCTTCTCAAGGCTACGTGGGAGGGGGGGCGACATGGTGACACAGTGGTTAGCACTGCTGCCTCACAGTGCCAGGGACCCAGGTTCAATTCCAGCCTCGGTCCACTGTCTGTGTGGAGTTTGCACTTTCTCCTCGTGTCTGCGTGGGTTTCCTTCCACACCCCAAAGATATGCGGGTTAGATTGATTGGCCATGCTAAATTGCCCGTTAGTGTCAGGAGGACTAGCAGGGTAAATAGGTGGGGCTACAGGGATAGAGATGGGTGGGATTGTGGTTGGTGCAGACCCGATGGGCCGAATGGCCTCCTTCTGGACTATAGGGATTCTATGATTTTCTGATACTAAGGTTGGGCAATAAATGTAACAATGCTCACATCGTAAGTTAGTAAAGCAATACTACGACGGCTATGACAATAAACTAGAAATCAAACGAAAATTGAAATTTTCAGCTGCTTTAAGCAGGTTGTAAGATCTGATCCGCTGTCACTAACTCAATCCGCCCTGTGCCACAAGAGATCCTCAGCTTGTGATGCTGTCACTGACTTCAGTTGAAATCAGAGTTTTTCTGACAGGATTTGCCACGGTCGAAATGCTCTTGCTGCGGAGATGGAGAGCCTGTCGAAGATTTTGCAGATGATGACTGATCATTTTGACGCCATTGCAGAACGGGGAATCAAAATCAATGTTCCAGCTCTTTAAGGCTGCCAGGTCTGGTAAAGGCTGCTGCCTAGCAGGTCAAGGTCCATCTGTCATCCTGGCCTGGGGAGCTTCAAACAGTGCGAAGGGCCGAAGCAGGCTTCGCACAGGAGTGCAAAGGGAAGGAGAACAACTAAGAGTTCAACAAATCAGATCAAAGGAGTTTTGCGACAGGAAGGATCATAAAAGTCACAAATTTAGCACTGAGATCCCAATCTCTTCTTGGTATTCCTCTGAGAGGACGTAAATGATGAAAAGTACGTATTTACAAAACATTCTTCGAAATTCATTAATAAATAAATATGCTTAATAATTTAAAACTACAACAAGATTTGATATCATGTTCTACCATTTATGACAGGGGCACTGGATGGATTCCAAAAGCTTAAAAAAATTACTTCATGTGATGTGGGTGTCGCTGGTTGGGCCAGCATTTGTTGCCCATCCCTAATTGCCCTTGAACTGAGAGGTTTCTAGAGCCAGTTCAGAGGGCAGTTAAGAGTCAACCACATTGCCGTGGGTCTGGGGTCACATGTAGACCAGCCCAGGTAAGGATGGCAGATTTCCTTCCCTTAAAGACATTAGTGAACCAGATGACCTTTTACAATGGTTTCAAAGTCTAAATTAATTAAATTTTTAATTCCAAGTTTCTTTTACTGTGTTGGGATGGTGGGATTCAAACCCAGGTCCCCGGAGCATTATCCTGAGACACCGCCACCCTTTAGCAGATGGGGCTTTCTGTATACTGCCCATTAAGGGGTGTCAAGGCCCACTTCAAACAGAGACACTTGAAAGGAAAGTGAATAAAATGCAACAGACTGGACATTTAAATCACTGTGTTGCTGTGAAGACAGTTGAAACATTCCCTCAGCCACCTACATCTCATCAGTCACCCGAGAACCATCTCCTGTCGATTTATATCTCAGAATATGTCAGAAAGTTGCAGAGATGAAGGCAGAGTGGACTTTGGATGCAAGACCTGCCTGGGCGGCACGGTGGCACAGTGGTTAGCACTACTGCCTCATAGCGCCAGGGATCTGGGTTCAATTCTGGCCTCGGGTCACTGTCTGTGTGGAGCTTGCACATTCTCCACGTGTCTGTGTGGGTTTCCTCCGGGTGCTCCAGTTTCTTCTCACAGTCCAAAGATGTGCGGGTTAAGTTGATTGGCCATGCTAAATTGACCCTAGTGTCAGGGGGATTAGCAGGGTAAATATGTGGGGTTACGGGAATAGGGCCTGGTTGAGATTGTGGTCGGTGCAGACTTAATGGGCCAAATGGCCTCCTTCTGTACCGTAGGGATCCTATCCTATGATTCTACTTCCCACCCAGGAGAAATGAGTTTAAAACTGGCTCTAAATATCAGTGTTGGACAGAACAGAAGAAAATGACAGAGAAGCAGGACGAATTCTCCATTTCTCTCTCTCTCACTGAAGACAAGTGTTTGCAAGACAGAGAGGAACAAGAAGAAACATCACTCATCTCAGAATACTGTGAGAGGAAAATCAGATCTTTCTCTTGCTGGAAGCAAATGTGTTTAAGCAGAGGCAGGGAGCAAGGAGGAACAGAGGACAGCCTGCTGTGTCCCTCCTGCAGAGACAAGCAGCTCATCCCTCTTTCTGGGGACAAGTCAACAAGTGTCTTCAGCAGACTGTGAAACTGTCACAGTCAGCTCCAGAATTGTACTGAAATCACCCAACTAACAGCCACAATGTATCATCACCTACGCCTCACGGACAAGCCAAGGACTTATTAGTATATTATTTTTAACTTTTAGTTGAGCTCTTAATTTTCTATTCCAATCTGTGTGAATGTGCGTTGTGTCTTTTGTTATTTTTCCTGGGATTTTAGTGACTAATTGACTTACTCTTTCTTTGACTCAAGAAAACCTGGTTTGTTGGCTCCTTGATTAAAAAAAAAAGTAAATGCATTTGGACTAGACAAGATACCCGTGGGGGGAAAGAACTTTAAACAAACCATTGCTGTGGGAGTTGAATGGAAGGGGAGCCAGCTCATTCCTTCTTATCCGGTCATTACAGAATCTTGAAGAATTTGATCAAATCTCCCTTCAACCTTCTAGATTCCATGCAATTCAACCCCAGCTTATTTGATCTCTCCTTGTAGCTTAACTCTTGGAGTCCAGGTATCATTCTATAAAGCCTATGTTGCACTCCTTCAAGGTCATTATATCTTTCCTGATCCATGGTGTCCTGAACGGCCCACAGTGCCCCAGGTGTGGGTTAAGCAGGGTTTTGTACAGCTCAAGCGTTGTAATATAATGGGTTAATAGTTATGGTAATAGGTTTGTGTATCACAATGTAACAAGGACATTGGCAGTCATGCGTTAGAGAATCTGTAGAGCAGCTGAAATAGTCTCTACACGAGGGAGATGTATTTATCTAGCAGCTCATCATATATAAAGGGCGGCACAGTGGTTAGCTCATCTGCCGCACAGCGCTAGGGACCCAGGTTCAATTCCGATCTTGGGTGACTGTCTGTGTGGAGTTTGCACATTCTCCCTGTGTCTGCATGGGTTTCCTTTGGGTGCTCCGGTTTCCTCCCATAGTCCAAAGGTGTGCAGGTTAGGTGGATTGGCCAAACTAAATTGCCCCTTAGTGTCTTTGGGACTAGTAGGGTGGGGTTATGGGCATGGGTGCCATTGTTGCCAGTGCAGGCTCGATGGGCCAAATGGCCTCCTTCTGCACTTCAGGGATTCTCTGATTCTATAACATGAATATAGGCCGGAACTTTCGGCTGTTCACTCAGGCCGGATCTTCTGGTCCCGCTAAAGACGTACACTGTCACGGGTTTCTCCACAGTGTAGGGTGGAGTCAATGGGAATTCCCATTGGCAGTGATAGGACCAGAAAATCCTGCCACTGGCCAACGGTGTGCCACCTCCCATCATGAGAGCGACACCATGGGCAAGTCAGAGTGCAAATAAAGTTGTTTTAAGTAAACTATCTGAACCAGATAGTACAGGGGGGTGCTGTTGTAATGGCAATATGTCTGCACGAGTAATCTAGATTCCCAGGCTCATGCTCTTGGGGCATGAGTTCAACTCCAAACTCTATAGCTGGTATGGTGGAATTTAAATTCAATTAGTAAACTCTGGAATTGAAAGCCAGCCTTGGTAATGGCAACTATTAATTATTGTAAAAACCCATCTGGTTCACTGATGCCCTTTTAGGGAAGGAAATCTGCCGTCCTTACCTGGTTTGGCCCACATGTGACTCCAGACCTACAGCAATGTGGTTGACTCTTAACTGCCCTCTGAAACAGCTCTCGCAAGCCACACAGTTCAAGGACGATTCAGAATGGGCAAAAAATGCTGGCCTTGCCAATGATGCCCATACCCCATGAAATAGAATCATAGAATCCCTACAGTGCAGGAGAGGCCATTCAGCCCATCAAGTCTGCGTCGACTCTTACCCCAGGCCCTTTCACCCGCCCTATCCCCGTTAACCCCACACAATTACCATGGCTAAACCATCTAACCTAGAAATCGTTGAACACTAAGGGGCAATTTAGCATGGCCAATCCATCTAACCTGCACATCTTTGGAGTGTGGGAGGAAACCGGAGCACCCGGAGGAAACCCACACAGACTTGGGGAGGACGCACAGGCTCCACGCAGACAGTGACCCAAGCCAGGAATCGAACCCGGGTCCCTGGCGCTGTGTGGCAGCAGTGCTAACCACTGTGTGTTCCAGCAGAGACAAGGTTATGGACACATGTGGAACATAGGACTGGGGATTTCACGATCTGAGTACGAGCTTTAAAAGCAAAGCTTGAATGGAGCTCTGGACATTTGGGTGGAAACCAAAACACGATGAAAAATGTTCAACACCTTGAGGTCAGGACAGTAGAACAAGCAAGTACTCACACTTAGAATTATACGAGTCTTTTAAAATGCTGTTTCATTGATTTGCTTTATTGATATTCTAATTTACAGATTCTAATTCTAATTTATAGGATTTCTCTTGAGGTCTATGCCCATCCATTCTAAGAGAGCACTAGATCGATGCAGAGGGAAGAGTCGCAGCAAGTCTGTTTGGGAGAATTAGTCAATTACAGTGTTGTGTTTATAGACAGAAAGGATTTGTTGTGAGTCTTCGAGTACTTGACAATGTCATTCCTAAAGAATCTGCAACCGCCAGCATCCAGTTATGAGGAATCGGAAGGCATAGTCATCTGGAAAACTTGAAGGGGAAAAAATATAGAGCTGGAATCTTTATACCATTCATGCCGGTGGGATTTTCCCATTTCGTGAACAGAGATTTGGCTGGCCGCCAAATTCTCCGACCTTGCTGCAGCGGGAGCTTGGCGCGAACAGCCAGGAGGATCACGCCGTACGGCTATGAGGAAAGAACAGGTGATTGGGATTTACTGGCTAACCCTTTCAAAGAGCATGATGGACCAGATGCCTCTTTCTGAGCCGTGTGATTACTGATTCAAAGGGGTTTCATGTTATGTCTGACCTGTGGAACATCCACTTTGAACTTAGTAAGGACAGTACAGGTTAAATGGGGGAAAGCTAGAAGCAGCTCATCCAAAGATCATTAAAATGCCTTGAACAGGTACAAAACAGAATCAAAAATATAAAATATAGAAGTCCAGAATATATGGGGTATGCTTGTTACATTTGTTGGTCTTATGGCCTAATCCAAACAGGGAAGGTGACACAGTGGTTAGCACTGCTGCCTCATAATGCCAGGGACCAGGGTTCAATTCCTGGCTTGGGTCACTGTCTGTGTGAAGTCTGCACATTCTCCCCATGTCTGCGTGGGTTCCCTCCGGGTGCTCCAGTTTCCTCCCACAGTCTGAAAGGTGTACTAGTTAGGTACATTGGCCATGCTAAATTCTCCCAAACAGGCGCTGGAGCGTGGTGACTAGGGTATTTTCACACTCACTACTTGTGACAGTAATAAATAAACTTTAGGACATCTTTGGTCATGGAAGATGCTACAGAAATTTGAATGTTTCTTTCCTTCAATAGAACAAAGGAAATGTTCAAAGACCACTCAGTTAAAATGTACAGTGCTGAAACAGAATAATTTGTTGGTCATTAAGTTTACAGATGCCTTTAATGCTTTTTGTTGATACGCTACATTGACGATGTTCATGTTTTTTTGTTGGGATCTTTAAGTTGCATTAAAACAAGGAAAGAGGCTTGTGCACTTTAGATTGTCATGAAACTTCTGCTTTTTAACACAAATGGAGCGTTCAGAAGGGCCTCAGATCTAAATGATGTGGAGCATTCTCGTTGCTACAATTGTTTTTGTAGCTAATGTACGATCAGTCATGAATGACAATCTTTTTCATGATTCTATCTCGCAGCTTGCTCCCATCAATTGTCTGGAACCCTGCTGTGTCCTCCTTCGTGCCTAAGTTCTTTTGTCTCAGGGTGTAGGGAGAGAGGGGAGTGGGGGTGGTTCAGCTTCCGACCATATCTCCTTTTCAGAAATGATCACTTCTGGGGCTGTCAAGAGCAAAAAATGCAGAGAACTAAACAGGTATCACAATCCATTGGACAAAGACTGGGAGCGTGTTAGAAGGTGCCCTTTGACTCATCTAGTGACCTGGATCTCTCAGTGGACTGACTTATTGTAATTCAAGTACAGGCGTGAGGCTTATTAGTGAATAAATCCTGATTGTTGTGTGACACTGCTCCATGTTGTGGCACGTCTTGCGGAGCAGAATTTAGGGCACAGCTTTAGGGTCGGCACAGTGGGTGGCACAGTGGTTAGCACTGCTGCCTCGCAGCACCAGGGACCCAGGTTCGATTTCCGGCTTGGGCCACCTGTGTGGAGTTTGCAGGTTCTCCCCGTGTCTGCGTGGGTTTCCTCCGGGTGCTCCGGTTTCCTCCCACAGTTCAAAGATGTGCGGGTTAGGTGGATTGGCCATGCTAAATTGCCCTTAGTGTCAGTGGAACTTGCTAGGGTAAATGCATGGTGTTATGGGGTTAAGCCCTGGGTGGGATTGTGGTCAGTGTAGACTCGATTGTCCGAAATACCTGAGGATTCCATCAGAATCACAATTCCTAACCTTCTCCGTCTGCCAAATAGACCCACTGGGCCTGTGCCCTTGACAACCATTGGGATTTTGGCTGGCATGTGTTGTAAGTCCATTCACCTGATGTCCACGTTCCAACCGGACAACACAAGTTAATGGGACTGGAATGACTTTTTTGTCTTGTACCATTGCTTCTCATTTTTTGTCGCAATTGCTTCTCTACTGCTTGGTCATGTGGTGATGTTTGATAAATATAAACCTGACGAGATTTTCATATTGAACGTGGCAGTAAATTGGAAGGTCGGCTTCACAAGGCTGACTGTGATTTGTTATGTCAGTCTTTGCAACACCAAGTGGATTCTTATACTTAATGGGAGCCTCAGTGTGAGCTTACAGACGAGTGGAGGCGTGATAAATCTTAGTGCTCCGTGAGGTTTTGTACCGTGGCTTTGTAATGCTTTGCCTTGCCTGTTTCCAATCAGCAGTCGGAAATGTTCCTCTGCTCTTCACTGACTGCAGCCACCACAGACGTGGGCGAGTTATCCGAGGGGGGGGAGGGGGGGGGGGATGTAAAGGACGGCATGACTGGATTAAGAGGAACCAGAATGGCTGAGGGGCAGGGCCAAGAGAAGACAGGAATGCCCCACATTGTGAACATTTAAGAACTGATGAGTGAAGAATTTCCTGGGAACAATCTCAACATAATAAATTCACCAGACATGCGAGAGAATCTTGTTTTCACCTCTGTAGCAATTGAGTCTAAGTTCGAGAGATGGAGCTCAAAGAAATTCCATTCCATTCAGGCTCTGCCCAAAGGCAGATCATAGATTCATAGAATCCCTTCAGTGCGGAAGGAGGCCACTTGGGCCATCGAGTTTGCACCGACCACAATCCCACCCAGCCCCTATCCCCAAAACCCCATGCATTTACCCTAGCTCGTCCTCCTGACACTAAGGGGCAATTTAGCATGGCCAATCCAGCTAACATCTTTGGACTGTGAAACCGGAGCACCCGGAGGAAACCCATGCAGACTCCACACAGACAGTGACCCACGTGGCAAATCGAACCCAGGTCCCTGGTGCTGTGAGGCAGCAGTGCTAACCACTGTGCCACCCACCATGCCGCTACAAATCCTTGCCTCATTGTCTGCTGATGCTTCAACCTGAGCACTTTTCCTGGGAAGCTGTGGTTGGCCATTGGTTCCTCTCTCAGGGACAGGGATCAGGGGGAGATCCCAAGTCTTCCCTAAGATCGTTTTCCTCTGCACTTGGAGAGTGAACTGTTGCAAAGGTGCTTGCCAATGAAATAATGATCGATGAAAACACCAATCACTCATAAGGGATTGTGTAAACACATTGTGGCTTCACTTATTCATTCTTAGCACATCTGATCAGAAATGCATAGATAGAAAGAATGTGGACATCAGCAGCAGCATCGTGCTTCCTTTCGTTAACCAAATAACAGCAGCGTGCGTGTATACTGTGTCCTGCTCCAGGCTGACATGAAACTGAAGCTGGATTGCATGACACACTTCCCTTAAAGTGACAGCATGCTGCTATCTCTTAAAGCGCGGCACGGTGGCTGAGTGGTTGGCACTGCTGCCTCACAGCGCCAGGGACCTGGGTTCGATTCCCAGTTTGGGTCACTGTCTGTGTGGAGTTTGCACATTCTCCCCGTGTCTGCGTGAGTTTCTTCCGGGTGCTCCGGTTTCCTCCCACAATCCAAAGATGTGTGGGTCAGGTTGATTGGCCATGCTAAATTGCCTCTTAGTGTCAGGGGGTTGGTAGGGTAAATAAGGAGGGTTATGGGGATAGAGCCTGGGTGGGATTGTGGTCAGTGCAGACTCGATGGGCTGAATGGCCTCCTTCTGCACTGTAGGGATTCTATCCTATTCTAAAGCCATATTACCGTATATACCTCAGCCGGAACTGGAATTGAACCCATGACTTTGGTGCTATTCTGAACCACATCCTAGTCATCCAGCCAATTGTGCCAATCATGGAATCTATACAGTGCAGAAGAAGGCCATTTGGCCCATCGTGCCTGCACTGACTCACCAAAAGAGCATCTTATCAGGCCCTGTCCCCATAACCCCATACGTTTACCTCACTAATCCACCTACCCTACATATCTTGGAACACAAAGGGGCAATTCAGCATGACCAATCCACCTAACTCCCACATCTTTGGACCGTGGAAGGAAACCGGAGCACCTGGCGGAAACCCATGCAGACACGGGGAGAATGTGCAATCTCCACATAGACAGTGACCCAAGGCCGGAATTTAACCTGGGTCCCTAACACTGTGAAGCAGCAGTGCTAACCACTGTGCCACCGTGCTGCCGCCCATCCTCTAATTTCGACCTCTAGTTCAGGGGAATTAGCCAGGTGTAAATTCTCAATGATTTTCTCAGCACAGTGGTTGGCACTGTTCCCTCACCAAGAGATAGCATGCTGCTATCTCTTAAAGACATATTACCGTATATACCTCAGCCAGAACTGGAATTGAACTTTGGTGCTATTCTGAACCACATCCTACTCATCCAGCCAACTGTGCTAATCATGGAATCTATACATGATTAGCACCAGGGACCCGGGTTCAATTCCAGCCTCAGGTTTCAGTAAGATTGCTAGAAAAGTTTTAAGAAGCTGATTCCTAGGGGGTCAGGAAAAATATCAGTACCACCATTCCACCAGTACTTCCCTGAGATACTTTACTTCCCCATCTGGAGAATAAGATGTTCCAAAAATGCTTGCAAATGAAATGTTAGTGAATTATTGTGGAATAGTTATAGCAACGAAAGAGATAATTTGGTCTGTCGTATCCATCCTAGCTCTCTGAAAGAACAACTCATCTTGACCCCCTTCCCTCGCCGTTTTTTTGTGTGTAGACAGGTTTGCAGATGTATTCCCGATGAAGGACTGACAGTTAATCAGAAGCAACTCCAAGGAATTTCCTGGCCATATAATTTTTGGACAGAGGCTGAGTGAGTTTGTCACTGACAGACTTTCTATAGTTAAGAAAGCCCACCAGCGCCTCTATTTTCTCAGGAGACTAAAGAAATTTGGCATGTCAGCTATGACTCTCACCAACTTTAACAGATGCACCATAGAAAGCATTCTTTCCGGATGTATCACAGCTTGGTATGGCTCCTGCTCTGCCCAAGGCCGCAAGGAACTACAAAAGGTCGTGAACAAAGCCCAGTCCATCACGCAAACCAAGCTCCCATCCACTGATACTGCCTACATTTCCCGCTGCCTCGGAAAAGCAGCCAGCATAATTAAGGACCTCACACACCCCGGACATACTCTCATCCATCTTCTCCCATTGGGAAAAAGATACAAAAGTCTGAGGTCATGTACCAACCAACTCAAGAACAGCATTTTCCCTGCTGCCATCAGACTTTTGAATGGACCTACCTTGCACAAAGTTGATCTTTCTCTACACTCTAGCCATGACTGTAACATTACATTCTGCCCTCTCTCCTTTCCTTCTCTATGAACGGTATGCTTTGATGGTATAGCATGCAAGAAACAATACTTTTCACTGTATGCTAATACATGTGACAATGATAAATCAAATCAAATCAAATCAAATTCTGGCATACAGTTCACAACGTAGCCAGTTGTTAAACTCAGACGTGGGGAGGAGCTGAGAGGATTCTGGGCAGAGGCGGAAAGGTCACTCTGATATTATACCCTATCGGCAAGTTACAAAGTCTCACGGCGGAGACTGACTGCCACCAGGATGTGAGACGAAGAGGAGACAATTCACCGGGATTAAGCCAGGATTGAGTTTCTAAAAGAATGCTTTCAACAGGTGGTTTATTATTATCCCGGCCAAGAACATTAACTAATCACACTCTTCTGTTGAAATACATACTGCGGAAATGTCCTGAAGACACCTGCTTCCACCAGTGAAACTTTGGCAGATGTTTAGTGTTACCTTGTGTATGTTTATGATCAGGATTTTCCATCAAACCTCTGCGGGAGTTAAGCTGATGGGGCAGGAAATTTCCAGTTAAGTTTAACTCGGTTTTCTTCGAGCAGCATTCTGAATTTGAATAGATTTTCTCGTTAAGTGGATGGTAGCTGATCACCTGTTTACACCTGTCACCATCTCTCTGCCCCTTAACTTCAAGGCACAAAGAACAAAGAAAAGTACAGCACAGGGACAGGCCCTTCGGCCCTCCAAGCCCGTGCTGATCATGATGCCCTAGCTAAACTAAAAAAAACCTTCTGCCCTTACTCGGTCCATATCCCTCTATTCCCTTCCTATTCATGTACACATCCAGATGCTTCTTCAATGTTTTTATTGGGCCTGCTTCCACCATCTCCTCTGGCAGCGCGCTCCAGGCACCCACCACTCTCTGTGTGAAAAACCTACCCCGCACATCTCCTTAAACTTTCCTTCTCTCATCTTGAACCTCTGCCCCCTTGTAATTGACACTTCCACCCTGGGAAAAAGCCTCTGACTATCCACCCTGTCTGTGCCTCTCATCATTTTGTAGACCTCTATCAGGTCTCCCCTCAGCCTCCGACTTTCCACTGAAAACAATCCTAATTTATTCAATCTCTGCTCAGTCAACGCCCCCGAGAACAAGCAGCATCCTGGTGAACGTTATCTCTTCCAAGCCCTTCTGGTAGTGTGCATGCAATACTCCAAATGTGAGCTAACCAAGGTTTTATATAGCTGCAACATGATTTGCCTACTCTTGTACTCAATGCCCTGGCCGATGAAGGCAAGCATGCCATATGCCTTCTTAATCACCTATGAGGCCACTTTTATGGAACTGTGGTCCTGCACACCCGGATCCCTCTGCATGTTAATGGAGTCAGTGAAGTGGAGTGGGGGGGACGGGGAAGGCTACAAGAAGCAGTTGACCTGCTCCCACTTGCTTTCTGCCACTGTTGAAAATAAAAATCTACCCATTAACTTGTTTTCGCCCTTTGTCTCTGTTAGTTATGAAGCATTTTCATTCTTTTCTTATTTAGATCTCATAAGCACAGTCCCCAACACTTTTCCAGTCTGCTGATTTACCCTTAACTTGTAGAATGATTACAGAAGACCATTCAGCCTGTCCTATCCATGCTAGCTCTCTTCAAGTGTATTTCAACTAGTCCCACTTCTCTGCTGCCTGCAATTCTTTCTCTTCAGATTTTTATCCAACTCCATTTTCAAAGCTCCATGTGTATCCATCTCCACCAACTCTCAGGCAGTGCATTCCCGATACTAACCACTTGCTGAGTAAAAACGTTTGTCCTCATGTTGACTTTGGTTCTTTTCCCAATTATCTAAATTTGGTGTCCTCTTGTTTTCCATGCTTCCACCAATAGTTTATTCCTATCTCCTCAGCACGGTGGCACAGTTGTTAGCACTGCTGCCTCACCGCGCCTTGGACCTGGTTTCGATTCCTGGCTTGGGTGACTGTCTGCGCGGAGTTTGCATGTTCTCCCGTGTCTGGGCAGGTTTCCTCTAGGTGCTCCGATTTCCTTCCACACTCAAAAAGACATGCTGGTTAGGTGCAATGGCCATGCTAAATTCTCCCTCAGTGTATCTGAACGGGCACTGGAGTGTGGCGACCAGGGGATTTTCACAGTAACTTCATTGCAGTGTTAATGTGAGCCTACTTGTGACACTAATTAAAAATAAATAAATTTGTCAGACCCATCATGATTTAGAATGCCTCTGTCAAATCTCCTCTCGACCTTCTCTTTGCCAAGCAGAATAGCCCCAGCTTCTCCAGTCTAACCACCTAACAGATATTGCTCAATCCTGAAATCATTCTCTTAAGTCTTTCCTGCACCTTCGCCAAATGCTTTACATCATCCCTAAAGTGTGGGTTCCCGAAATTGGACACAATACCCTAGTTGTGGCCCAACCAATGTTTTTTAAAGGCTTTTGTACTAAGCCCAGAATCCTGTATGTCTTTTGAACCACTTCTCCCACCTGCCTTGCCACCTTCAACAATTTGATATATCCCCAGGTCTCTGTACTCCTGTACCTTTTTCAGAATGGCATTCTTTACTTCATGTTGTCTCTCCTTATTCTTCCAACTAAAACCTATCACCCCACACTTCTCTATATTAAATTTCATCTGCCTCCTGCCTGCCCATTTTCTTATTCATTCGTGGGGGATATGGGCATCGCTGGCTGGCCAGCATTTATTGCCCATCCCTAGTTGCCCAAGGGGCAGTTGGGAGTCAACCACATTGCTGTGGCCCTGGAGTCAGATCAAATAAGGACAGCAGATTTCCTTCCCTAAAGGATATTAGTCAATCAGATGGGTTTCATGGTCATCGGTAGATTCTTAATTCCAGATATTTTTTATTGATTTCAAATTCCACCATCTGGCGTGGCGGGATTCAAACCCAGGTCCGCAGAACAATAGCCGAGTTTCTGGATTAATAGTCTAGTGATAAAACCATCGCCTCCCACGTTTATGCCCCGTGAAGTCTATCAATTTTGAAACTGTGTCCTGCACACCCAACTCTACTTCATTAATATAGATCAAGCAAACCACTGGACCTTACATTGACCCCTGCAAAACTCCGTTTCCACCTTCCTCTGGTCTGAAAAACAACTGTTCACTGCTGCTCTCTGTTTCCTGGAGCTCAGCCAACTTCAGCCCCGTGCTGTCACTTTCCTTTTTATTTCATGGGTTTCATCTTTGCTGACAAGCCTGTTATGTGACTCCTTACCAGACACCTTTCGGAAGTCCATATACGTGTGATGCGCGATATAACACACGAGAGGCTGCTTGTACTCGGGAAATAAAGGCCTTTATTGCCAACAATAACAGAGCTACCATATACAGTACATGATCCCAGACTAAAGGGTCACCAGGCAGAGCAGTGACCTTTATACCTCTCCCAGGAGGCGGAGCTGACTGGGGTGTACCATAACAACTATATTAACAGGTAGGACAGCCCAACCCTAACCCCAACAGTAACATATATACAGACTCATAGTACTGGCCAGACCATGGCTCAGCACTACCTAGTGGGAACCAACAATGGTTCACCACAACGTGTCTCTCTCTATCTCCTCCTGGGCCCACGGGGTGGCTGTGCCGATGGCATGTCCCAGGGCAGAGAATTACAACGTGAGGGAATCCGAGATAAAGCAAAGATCAACCCAGGATAAAAGCAAATTACTGCGGATGCTGGAATCTGAAACCAAAAGAGAAAATGCTGGAAAATCTCAGCAGGTCTGGCAGCATCTGTAAGGAGAGAAAAGAGCTGACGTTTCGAAACTTTTCTCTCCTTACAGATGATGCCAGACCTGCTGAGATTTTCCAGCGTTTTCTCTTTTGGTTTCAACCCAGCTCTGCGTTCCATTAAGAAGCATTTTTCTTAACATGATAAATTTCTAACAAGCACCAATCATCCTCAATTGAACATATGCATCCTAATAGGAATATTGATTTTGTCACTGTTACAGAGGTGTGTTGATGTCAAATATTAAATTACAATTTCATCTGCTGGAGCCACTTATGACATTTTTTAAAAAAGACAGTTTCAACTGCTGAAACAAAGACACTGAATTAAAATGGCTGCCAGGGGTCACCTGACATGTCTGCAGCTGCAAATTAATCAAGCTTCTGAAAGCTTCCAACATGGATTACAAATGGAACATGCCTAGCCATGTCTCCCATGGGCCTTCACACCTGCTAATATCAACTATTACATCAAGGGCAGACTGAAACCTAAAATGGCTACCACAATTTGAATCACTATAATGGCCACTTTCCATTTCGCCTGGATGGAGACAGAGGGCGTGATTTTCCAGCTGCGTTTGGTCCGATATGGGAAAATCCTGCTCGAGGTCAACAGACCTTTCCATGCCTCGTCTGCTACGATTCCCGTGACGGGCAGAATGGGAAAATTCGCCCCAGTGGCTCTGCAGAGACCATGGATATCATGGAGATTTTGATATTTTGTTCCTCGTCTATCACGTGGAAGAATGAACCATTCAGATGCGATGGTTTGGACACTGAGAAATTAATCTCACAATGGCCAAGATCTGTCCAGATGTGAGCTAATCAATTCACATTTGTGGAAGGTACCATCTTGGAGAGAGAGAGAGAAAGAGATCCTATGAACAAAGCCACCTTTCTTGAAAATCCTTTTCGTACAAAACTCTGCTTACTTTCCAGCAGTATTTGGAAGTGACATCAGAAACAAGAAGACATCAGCAGTAGAAAATTGCTTGCTTTTTTCACCCTCTCTGTATCTTAACTTCTCAAGGGCAATTAGGGATGAGGAGTAAATGGCGGCCTGGTCAGCAAAGCCAACATCCCAAGAGTGAATTTTAAAAAGTTGAACCCGTTTGTTTCTCTCAGACTGTTTGCAGCTGATGGATAAATCCTAAATAAGACTTTGATTTGCCTTTGTTTGCCTTTTTTGGTAATTTTTAATTGTTTATCCATGCCAATATGTTTCCACCTACAACATGAGCTTTTACTTTCCACAATGAGCTTTGATATCGCACCTTTACAGCACTGTGGGCGTACCTTCACCACAGGGATCACAGCAGTTCATGAAGGCACCACCACCTTTTCAAGGGCAACTAGGGATGGTGAAAAAATGATGGCATGGCCAGAAATGCTCACATCCTGTAAATTAATTTTTAAAAAATTATCAAGTGGTCAACTGTCCATTGGTTAGCACTGCTGCCTCACAGTGCCAGGGACTCAGGTTCGATTCCCGGCTTGAGTCACTGCCTGTGCGGAGTCTACACGTTCTCCCTGTGTCTGTGTGGGTTTCCTCCGGGTGCTCCAATTTCCTCCCACAGTCTGAAAAACATGCTGGTTAAGTGCATCGGCCTTGCTAAATTCTCCCTCTGTGTGCCCAAACAGGCACCTGAGTGTCGCCGAGTACTCTGGGCAAATGTTTGCCTAGCAAAAGGAAAAAGCTTAGGTGACCAAAACAAACAGCACTGACTGTTTAAACTCATTCCTTCTCACTTCTAACTCAAAAATAAAACCTTAAAATCTGCCTTTATGGGTAAAATATATACAGCAAAAAGTTATGAATGAATAAATTCCACTATTTTGGCCTGAGTTTACGATGTAAATTCATAAAACTAAAGAATCCTTACAGTGCAGAAGGAGTCTATTTGGCCCATTGAACCTGCACCAACAACAATCCCACCCAGGCCTTATCCTTGTAATCCCATGTATTTACCCTGCTAATCCCCTGGAAACTAAGGGGCAATTTAGCATGGCCAATCAGCCTAACCTAACCCGCACATCTTTGGACTGTGGGAGGAAACCGGAGCACCCGGAGGAAACCCATGCAGACATGGGGAGAACGTGAAAACTCCACACAGAGAGTCACTTGAGGCTGGAATTGAGCCCGGGTCTCTAGCGCTGTGAGGCCTATTTAAATCAATTACATAAACTTAAAATGGTGTGTCCATACACTTTCAAGAAAACCCCCAAGAGTATCACAATCAATAAAAGTCAATTGAAAGTGTTCTTCCGCTTCCCATTTCATTGGCACATTGAGTTCTGGGGAGGGCTTCTTACTGACGGAATATTGAAGGAAGTTCACAATCACAAACTGCATTTCTTAATATTTATTTGGCACTGACCTGTATCCAGCTCTTCAAGCACTTAACTGATTGCCTAAGTACATCTATTCAGCTGGGTCTAGAAGAAAAATAACAAACCACAGATTACACAAAGAAATTATTCAGCATCTTATCTAACTCCCTCAGCCCGCATAAATTGCTCCACATGCCTCCTTTCCTCGCCATGGTTTAGCCTGGAAAGATTTTAGGTAAGGCGCATGAATATATTTTTTCTCTCTCTTGGGAGCGTGAGAAAATCATTGCGGATGTTCCTGATTTATTTTGTTTTATGGTTTTGAGTTGCTATGGGTGTTGCTAAGTAAGCTTCATTCGCTGAGATCTGGGCTATTTTCAAAGCCTTCACATGATGAGCCTGCCTGCTCTCATCATCCAAGGAGTCCCAGTGAGAGAAGTCGGCTCATCAAGGGCCCTCATAGACAATAATCACGATCATTCTGTCTGAGTGACAGTTACAAAGAGACCTACAAGTGAAGTCAAAATGGATCTTGATGGAAAACCTTTCATACACCCTGCAAAGCTTTGTAGTTAATTGCTAAATGAATGTTTCAGACTTCAGGAGACAGACAGCGACTGCATCAAATTTGCGAGGTTATTTTTGTAGGTCATCACTTAAAAGAGTTGGAACACAGTGATTTGGAAACTTAACAGATATCAGCCATTTGTGCGAATGGTCAAATGTTAGTCATCATGGCTACTCTTCGGAAATAACATATTTATTTATATAGAAACACAGAAAAGGTTTATGTCACAGAAGGAGGTCTTTTGGCCCATCAAGGCTGTACTAATCAAAAATAAGAGTGATTCAGGCTAATCCCACCTTCCAGCTCTTGGTCTAAAGTTTTGTAGGTTACAGCGCCTCAAGCGCATTTTTCTTTAATGTGCTGAGGGTTTATGCCTTCACCACCATTTCGGGCACATATTTTGTAGATTATGTACTCATGAGAGCGAGATGTCTCAGTGCTGGGATATGTTCCATTTTGAGTATCCATTGACAACCCTTAGGTCAACTCCAATCCAGTAAGATGGAGACTGAAGCACCTTCTATTCTCCTTCAGCCACGTGCTGAAACCCAAGAACTAGCTGCACCAACAGGGTCATCTAGACTCGAAACGTTGTCTCTTTTCTCTCCCCACAGATGCTGCCAGACTTGCTGAGATTTTACAGCATTTTCTGTTTTTGTTTCAGATTCCAGCAGTATTTTGCTTTTAACCAGCTGCACCAGTGTGGCATGCTTCTATTTGCCACTCCAGACTTTGTGCCTAAGCTACACATCTACATGAATTATCGCAGGGGCTCCTTTTTATACAAGGAAGCACTTAAAACAGGGAATTCTGTCAACTCTTCATCTGCCACAACAGCTCGGCACCAATGTACAGATACAGAAAAGTTGATCTCAGTTATGTTGCAGCTACAATCATTTCCCTTGTATTCCTTATCTGAGATCAAACTTGGCTGTTAAATCCCCATTCCATTCTCTTCGGTAAGCAGATCGTTGCTTGACCTTATCTCACCCACAGAAGGATTATCAATATCATGGAAGTTTTGTGGTGCAGTGGGTAATGACCCTGTTTCTGAGCCAGAAGCACTGGGTCTGAGTCTCCCCCAGCTGATGGCCAAGGAAGGTGCATCCATAACACAGTCAAACAAGTTGAGTGTCAACCTGTAAATTCTTCCAAATGCGGCATGGTGGCACAGTGGTTAGCACTGCTGCCTCACAGCACCAGGGACCCAGGTTCGATTCCCGGCTTGCGTAGTCTGCGTGGAGTTTGCACCTTCTCCCCGTGTCTGCATGGGTTTCCTCCGGGTGCCCCGGTTTCCTCCCATCAGTCCGAAAGATTTGCTGGTGCATTGGCCTTGCTAAATTCTCCCTCAGTGTACCCGAACAGGCGCCGGAGTGTGTCGACTAGGGTTTTTCACAGTCACTTAATTGCAGTGTTAATGTAAGCCTATTTGTGACATTAATAAATACACTTAAACTGAAATAATGGCAGGCAGTAAGAGCGGAGGAGACTCATGGTCAGCTACGCTTGATGTAGAGTGGCGACCCTCAAGCTACAAGCCTCTGACGAAAGACTAGCAACCTGTCCCGGAAATGATTATCTATGGAAACAGACAAAAGTCTGCCTTGGTGCACCGTTAGGGTTAGGGATGGGAACTGGGGGAATAAACTTTTAAGTAGTTCCTAATGGATCTGTTGATCACTGAAATAACTATTCCAAATTATTGTGTGGCTTCTGCATTAAAATCTTTCAAAAAGCAAAAGAAACAGTCATAGATCAATTACCTCTTCTTTCAGAACTGGTTTGCCTGAGCTGTAATAATGTGCTCAATAATGTTGAACAGATAGAGCTTAGTATTCTGAATTGTCACATTATTCCGCAGGTTCAGTAAGAGAAGTTTCATTTTCTGTAAATGTCATTCCACTTGGATAATCAAAACTGCTTTCACGAGATTAAGTCCAACCTATTTAATCACTTCGAGGTCCAGATCAGAGGTTTTTTTATTTGATGTTGGGGCAACATTTCATGCTGGGGAAAGCAAACTCCATTTTCTTTCTGCTATGCACTGTATCTCAACGCACTTGGACATATTCTGGGCAAGATCACTCGGGCTTTGAACAACTGATGTCCGATTGCCCACAGATCTAAGAAGTGCAGTACATTTATATAATGGAGTTGTGTAAACTGTTTAACAATTAGGAACTTGTATTTACTTCTGCCTTTAATGTACAAAAACACTCTCGAGGCATTTCGCCAGTACAATGAAAAGATGTAACAAAGCAAAAATAGAGGAAAGAGGAGGGACGAACAAAAGCTTGATCAAAAAAATGGGACTTTGAGGTTGTTTTGATGAGGAGGAGTGTAAGGAATGATAAAGTTAGGCTGGGGTTTAGGGAGGAGGTTCTAGGGAGTGGAGGTATAGGTGCCAACATTGCACAAAAGATGGAGGAGCCAGAAGTTACAAAGAAATGGAGGAAGAAAGGAGAAAGTGAGATTTACACATGAGAATTTAAGATTGGAGGAGCCTAAGGACCAGGAGCCATTGTGGGTCGGTGAGGATACAGGCAATAGGTGGATAGTCTGATGGAGACTGGGACAGTAGTGATGATGGAGAGTGGGACAGTGGTGATGATGGAGAGTGGGACAGTGGTGATGATAGAGAGTGGGACAGTGGTGATGATGGAGAGTGGGACAGTGGTGATGATGGAGTCTGGGACAGTGGTGATGATGGAGAGTGGGACAGTGGTGATGATAGAGACTGGGACAGTGGTGATGATAGAGACTGGGACAGTAGTGATGATGGAGAGTGGGACAGTGGTGATGATGGAGAGTGGGACAGTGGTGATGATGGAGACTGGGACAGTGGTGATGATGGAGTCTGGGACAGTGGTGATGATGGAGAGTGGGACAGTGGTGATGATGGAGACTGGGACAGTAGTGATGATGGAGAGTGGGACAGTGGTGATGATGGAGTCTGGGACAGTAGTGATGATGGAGAGTGGGACACTGGTGATGATGGAGACTGGGCTGTGCTGATGGTGGAGACTGGGACAGTGGTGATGGTGGAGACTGGGACAGTGGTAATGATGGTGACTGGGCTGTGATGATGATGGGGACTGGGACAGTGGTGATGATGGAGACTGGGACAGTGGTGATGATGGAGACTGGGACAGTGGTGATGATGGAGACTGGGACAGTGGTGATGATGGGGACTGGGCTGTGGTGACGATGGAGACTGGGACAGTGGTGACGATGGAGACTGGGACAGTGGTGATGATGGAGACTGGGACAGTGGTGATGATGGGGACTGGGACAGTGGTGATGATGGTGACTGGGCTGTGATGATGATGGAGACTGGGACAGTGGTGATGATAGAGACTGGGCTGTGGTGACGATGGAGACTGGGACAGTGGTGATGATGGAGACTGGGACAGTGGTGATGATGGAGAGTGGGACAGTGGTGATGATGGAGACTGGGACAGTGGTGATGATGGAGACTGGGACAGTGGTGATGATGGAGACTGGGACAGTGGTGATGATGGGGACTGGGACAGTGGTGATGGTGGAGACTGGGACAGTGGTGATGGTGGAGACTGGGACAGTGGTGATGATGGTGACTGGGACAGTGGTGATGATGGGGACTGGGACAGTGGTGATGATGGAGACTGGGCTGTGGTGATGATGGGGAAGTGAGGGGTGTGAATACAGAATTTGTGGCAAGGCAAAAATGATTGCACTGATCATCACAAGGTTTAATTAGAAGAAATTAAGGTCCATGTAGGACAAGTTGTCCAAGAAAGGAATTGGAGGGCAGAAAGCGATGGCGAAGGGGTAGAATTGGGTGTCGTCAGCAGTTGTAAGCAGGCTGTACAACCATGAATTTTGTCACCAAATTCAGCATTCAGGTGAAGAGTCGGAAGAGGGGCTAAAAGTATATCCTTCAAGGAGGTAGTAGGGACGGAAGTGAAGGAATGCCACAAGTTGCATTTCTTGACCTATTATTACATGGGTATGAGTGGCAACAAATGCAGCTCCCTGGAGATGGCCAGTGAAGCAGAGGTATTGACGGATAACTGTTTGACTCATTGCCTCAAGGTGAGGTTAAGGAGATAGAGCATACTATAGCTCGTGTGAAGCAGAAACATATTCTTACTTTGGCTAGGGTTGTGTGACCGTGGAACCAAAAACTTGGTGACGACAGCACCTGAACTAATTGTGGGTAACAGATTGAACTGTAAATTTGAAGGGTTTGATGCAGATTTTCCACCTGTTGGCAATGGAAGTAGCATGTTATTGTCAAAAGTTCTAATTAACCCTTGTCATCAACATTAATGGCAGCAAATTGCCTCGGGAATGGAATACGTTCATCTACAATGTTATATGGCTCTCCCCCTCACCATATCTTGGCCTGAGTTAAATTGCTGAAGTCTGATTGCTTCTTCACAAAGTGACCTGGGATCATTTTATTTTAAATGGCAAGGAATGAATAAAAACACTCCAGGTTTCATACGCCTGCTTCCTCGCTTCATATTGGAGGCAATCAAGAAAAAAGACTAGCTGTATCTGGATATACATCTGAGTATAAAATAATTTTGGGCAAACTGAAGAGAGTTATGTTTACATAACGTGTTACTATCCCTCACAAAAATAACTCAAAGCAGCTCTCATAAAGATCATCGGTTTCAAATGGACTTCAGGAAGCGTAGTGGAGAACATGCCCCTGTCTACACCAATGGAGATGAAGTAGAAATGATCAAAAGCTTCAAATTTCTAGGTGTCCAGATCATCAACAATCTGTCCTGGTCCCCCCCATGCCAGCACTATTGTTAAGAAAGTCCACCAACACCTCTACTTTCTCAGAAGACTAAGGAAATTTAACATGTCAGCTACGACTCTCACCAACTTTTACAGATGCACCATAGAAAGCATTCTTTCTGGTTGTATCACAGCTTGGTATGGCTCCTGCTCTGCCCAAGACCGCAAGAAACTACAAAAGGTCGTAAATGTAACCGAATCTATCACACAAACCAGCCTCCCATCCATTGACTCTGCCAACACTTCCCTCGGTAAAGCAGCCAGCATAATTAAGGACCTCTCGCACCACAGACGAACTCTCTTCCACCTTCTTCCATTGGGAAAAAGATACAAAAGTCTGAGGTCATGTACCAACCGACTCAAGAACAGCTTCTTCCCTGCTGCCACCAGACTTTTGATTGGACCTACCTCGCATTAAGTTGATCTTTCTCTGCACCCTAGCTATGACTGTAACACGACATTTTGCACCTTCTCCTTTCCTTCTCTATGAACAGTATGCTTTGTCTGTATAGCATGCAAGAAACAATACTTTTCATTGTCTACTAATACATGTGACAATAATAAATCAAATCAAATCAAAATGCAATCATTACTGCAATGCCAAGAAGCCAATTTTTGCAAAGGAAAATCCCACAATACTGAGATCAGTGACGAATAAGTCTTTATTGGTAGGACGTTGCCTCTATTCTCTCTCCACAGATGCTGTCGGACCTGCTGAGATTTTCCAGCAATTTCTGTTTTTGTTTAAGATTCCACCATCCACAATATTTTGCTTTTATCTGTTGGTAGGTGTTTGAGGGAAGGCTAATGATCAGGAGACAAGGAGACTCCCCGCCTCGCCCATCCCACCCACCGCCCCACCCCACCCCCCATATTCTTTGAAATTGCTGTGTGTCCTTTAACATCCATCTAAACAATTAGAAGATGCAGACTGAGCAACTCATTCTTGACGATACAACACTTTATCAATTCTATATTGAGTGTCAGCCGAGATTACTCATGTGACCATCGAGTGATTCATAAATTCACAACCCACTGGCTCAGAGAATGGAGTTCTCCCATCCGTGCCAAAGTGACTCAGAAAGTAATGTATTTGGATTCTGCAGGGGTTAGGTTAACGTCTTTCGTTGCAATTTTTCCCACACCATTTATTCTTTGCAGCCCACAGCTCCGAGAGATGACCCGATGTCACAGTCTCTGCCGGTATATCTCTGAAACTAGGCCTCAGGAGCTCTCAAGGCCACGTGTCCTGCAAACTTCCCCCATCTCTCTGTGGAGAAGCCTTTGGCCTTTAGTCAGAGCTAACCCCAGCAACACGAAACCCAATGTTAAACATAATGGGGCTGATTCTTCCAGCAGTAGCGCAGCGGGCTGGGAGTCTCAAGCGAAGGCCGTTTCGCGGGCTCCCCGCTGGGCGCCACAGCCTCCGCGCATCTCCGGCAGCCCACCCGGGCATCGGGCAGTGCCAAGGGGGCAGGGCTGAATGGGAGGGTGGAGCCTGGTGGGGGTGGGGCCTCTGGGGGTAATCTGTGGGGTTGGGGGGGGGGGGGGGGGGTCCCGCTGCCACACTGCACTTTGGGCTGAGTGACAAAGGGAGGGAGGTCAGCGATCGGGGCTGGCCATCGGGGTGGGGTTTGCGGCCTGCTCCGGGGGGAGGGGGGTGGGGTGGTCGAGACTACAGGGGGTGGTCAGGGCTGCCTGTGGGGAAGGGGGAATCGGGGGGGGTAGTGGTATTGGGAAATCGGGCCTGCGGGGGATGGAGGGGGTGGGGTATTTAAGGCTGGCTTGGGCATGTTCTGAGGGGGCCAGCAATTGGGGCATGGAGGGGACGCACGGCCAGCGATGTGCAGGGTTGGCCAGCGATCGAGCTGGCCAGCGATCGGGAGGCTGGCAGTGAGGGGACACTGTGCATGCGCCAAACATGTGCTGACAGATCGGCGCATGCGCAGTAACTCGCTTAGTGCTATGCTGCCGGCCTCTCCAGCGGGAATAGGACCTGTCCCTAGCTTTTTGGACTGATTCACGCTCGTGCACTCTGCAGCACACACAGAGAGTGGGAGATTCATTTTGAAAGTCCCACTGAAAAGAACAGAGGGATTTACTTCAGTTTTTACACAAATCCGGCACTGAGAATTTTTTTGACCAAAGCGCCCCCAATATTTTGTCACTGCAGTCCACTTTTCCTGGAGATCATTGAAAAGCTATTCGTTTTGAAGATTAAAATAAAAAGTTTTCAAATAATTTTCATCGCCAGCAAAGCAAATACTCGATTTCAAGCCATGATTCTGCACACTGTCTAGTTTGGCATCTGTCAAAGGGTCTTAATTCCCTTCCCCTTCAGTTTCGGCTCTGCAGAATTACAACCATCTTTTGGACCAGAATGACCCTGTTTAGAAAAGTAGGGTGGGATTTTCCGGCTGTGCTCACCCCAAGACCGGAAGATCCTGCCTCAGGTCAAAGGACCTTTGCATGGTGCGTGTGCCGCCTCATTACGATTCCCGTAGTGCGTGGGATGGGAAAATTCCACCCATATGCCGGAATTCTACAGCCCCGTGTGCCATGGAATCAGAGTGGGCAAGAGGCGGACAGTGGAAATGTCCATTGACCTCGGGTGGCAGTTTCCAGTCTTGGGTTGAGCAAGGCCATAAAATCCCACCCATAGTCTCCAAGACTCTTCTACCTTGTAGCCATTGAATGTAAGCAATGAACTGAATTTACTGTTACATTGAATGGCATATCAGCAGAGAAAGATGGTGAATTAGTTGCATTCAGTTCGTAGATCAATTAGTTGCTCCCCTGACCTGACATCAACTAGAATTAGGGGGCTGTACCCTCAATCTTATTGAGAGCTTTATTTGTCGATATATGTCCTAGGTTTCTTTCTAATCCCAACCAATATGGGCTGCGGGATGAGCAAGTTCGCTCAAAGTGTGACCCTCAGGTTCAACCACATGATTCCAGCGACCACAATGAATAAAATGACAGGTCATTTAGGGTCTCTTGGATGCTTTTGGCTCCCTTGATGAGAGAGCACAGGAAAAAGATAGAGAATCTGGTGAATTGGTGCAATGACAATAATCTCTCCCTCAATGTCAACAAAACAAAGGAGATTGTCATCGACTTCAGGAAGTGTAATGTAGGACATGGCGCTGTCCACATCAACGGGGATGAAGTGGAAATGGTCGAGAGTGATGCGCGATAAATCACACGGGAGGCAGGATGTACTCGGGAAATAAAGGCTTTTATTGCCAACAATAACAGAGCTACTATATACAGTATACAATCCCAGACTAAAGGGTCACCAGGCAGAGCAGTGACCTTTAAACCTCTCCCAGGAGGCGGAGCCAACTGGGGTGTACCATAGGACTATATTAACAGGTAGAACAGCCCAACCCTAACCCCAACAGTAACATATCTACAGACTCATAGTACTGGCCAGACCATGGCTCAGCACTCCTGGTGGTAACCAACAATGGTTCACCACAGAGAGCTTCAAGTTTCTAGGTGCTCGGATCACCGGCAACCTGCCCTGGTCCCTCCATGCCGATGCTATAGTTAAGAAAGCCCATCAACGCCTCTGCTTTCTCAGGAGACGAAGGAAATTTGTCATGTCCGCTACGACTCACGACAACTTTTACAGATGCACCATAGAAAGCATTCTTTCTGGTTGTTTCACAACTTGGTATGGCTCCTGCTCTGCCCAAGATTGCAACAAACTACAAAGGAAGCCCAGTCCATCACTCAAATCAGCCTCCCACCCATTGACACTGTCTACACTTCCCACTGCCCGCATCCCAGACATACTCTCTTCCACCTTCTTCTGTCAGGAAAAAGATACAGAAGTCTGAGGTCACATACCAACCACCTCAAGAACAATTTCTACCCTGCTGCCATCAGGATTTTTGAATGGACCTACCTCGTATAAAGGTGATCTTTCTCAACACTGTAGCTATGACTGTAACACTACATTCTGCACTCTCTGCTTTCCTTCTCTATGAATGGTATGCTTTGTCTGCACAGCGCGCAAGAACCAATACTTTTCACTGGATGCTAACACGTGACAATAATAAATGAAATCAAATGAAATTTGGGGCGGCGCGGTAGCACAGTGATTAGCACTGCTGCCTCACAGCGCCAGGGACCCGGGTTCGATACCAGGCTTGGGTCACTGTCTGTGTGGAGTCTGCACGTTCTCCTCATGTCTGCGTGGGTTTCCTCCGGACTTTCCGGTTTCCTCCTACAGTCCGAAAGACGTCCTGACTAGGTGCGTTGACCATGCTAAATTCTCCCTCATTGTACCGGAACAGGCGCTGGAGTGTGGTGACTGGGGGATTTTCACAGTAACCTCATTGCAGTGTTAATGTACGCCTACCTGCGACACTAATAAATAAGCTTTTAAAATCAAATCAAATTCTTGCCACTAAATTGTTCTGTCAGTGTATAGGAGATTTTAACCAGCGGGGCAAGACTTCTTTTGACAATTGTAAATTAATTCGCCCAGGAGAATATGGTGGTATCAGTAGCTTCATTCTAAAATAGAGCTCAGAAACAGTTTGAACAGAAAGATACCTGCGAGAATTGGAGGGTGGCTGGGAACTTGGCAGACAACTCATGCATCCTCCCAGGATGCAGATACATCATTGTTGAAATCGGATGACACTGGGAGCTGCTATGTATGATCAATCATTCAGTTCACATCATCATTTTCAAATGTACTATTCTTAAATAAAACCTGTCGTTCACGGACATGTGTGACTTTATAACGTGTGATCAGCTCTTGACCATTTAACCGAGCCATAACAATATTCTTAAAAAAACACTTTTCCAATTGTATTAATTAGGTATTTGTCCGTTTTGTGCCCGTGAGGCTAAAGAGTGCGTCAATAAACCTAAAGATGGAATTAATCAAATACATTTATCTCAGCTGCTTAATTTGTCCATTGTGATGTATATCGTTAGCAGTAGCAATAATTCTTTCCCACAACGCAGGTGACTTTAGCTGATGCTATCGAGCAATTGTTATGATCAGATTAAGCTGATCACTTTGGCTTTCAATATATTCCATGAATGATATGGAAAATGGATAATGTTTGAGTGCACAAGGCTATCCACAGATGATACAGGATGAACAGAATCATAGAAACAAGGGGGGGGCGATTCTCCCAAAATAATTCTCAGTGTCGAATTCACATGAAAACTGGGGTAAATCCCATTGTTTTGTTCAGTGGGAGTTTATAAATGAATCTCCCACACACTGCGCACTGCAGAGTGCACTAGCGTGAATCACTACAAAAATCATGGCCTATTCCCACTGGAGAGGCCAGCAGCATAGCGCTGAGCGGGCCATTGTGCATGCACCGATCTGTCAGTACCGAGATCAGCGCATGCGCAGTGGCCCCTCCCGATTGCTGGCCAGCTCCCATCACTGGCCAGCCCGCAATCCCATATCACTGCCCTACCGACCTCCCCACTGCCGATCGCTGGCCCCCCCGAACATGTCCGAGTTAACCTCGAAACCCCCCCTCCCGCCCCAGCCCGCCTTGATGTTACCCCCCACGCAACCCCGATCTCCCGACACCACCCCCCCCCATTCCCCCCCCTGCCCCCCCACCAAGAGACTCCCTCTCCCCTGGCAGCCCCGACACCACTCCCCAGCCCCGAAACCCAAGCAGGCAGACCACACACACACACTAACCCCGATGGCCAGCCCTGATCGCTGACCTCTCTCCCTATGTCACCCAGACCAAAACAGAGTGCCAGCGGGACTCCCCCACCTCCACTGATCGCGCCCCAAAGGCCCCAGCCCCATCAGGTCCCACCTCCATCAGGTCACGCCCCCTTGGTATTGCCCAATGCCCGGTGGGCAGTGCCAAGATGTCCCCTGGGCATTGACACCTTGCCTCTTAGGCAGTGCCAGAGGTCCCACACTGGCATTGCCAAGGTGGCAATGCCCAGGGGGCACCCCCACCAGCACCTGACCCTCTGGGAGGGGGCCTCAATTGCCCCCCATTCAGCGGGGTCGGGCCGCCAGCTCCCCACAAGTGGGGGACTATACTCAACCCCGCTGGCGGGGGGGGGGGGGGGGGGGGGGGTGGTGGGGGGGGGGGTGTGTTGTGGGGGGCGGAGGAGGGTGGGGGTGGTGGTGGCGGGGAAAGAGACTGGTGAGCCCGGAGACTTCAATCCCAGGCCTGCTAATAAGATTCAAATATATTAAAATTCTCATTTAAATAAATTATGCAGCTCTGCGCCGATTTCTGGCGCGGAGTTGACAGTGCCGGAAATCCAGCTGCCAGAGGGAGGCCGTGGTGCCCAGCGGGGACCTGTGAAACGGCCTTGGGTAGAGTCTCCCGGCATGCTGCACTCGGGAGAATCGCCCCCAATGATTTTTAAGATTGCGGATCTGCACTCTGACTGATATCCCCCATTAATAATTCTAGGTCCCTGGAAAACAGTTGGATGGACGCAATAATGCAATTAGATTGGCTCAGTTGATGACAGCAGTAAAACTTGAGATACGGCACTGAAAGGATATTAAGCTCCCTTTCAGTTGAAATGAAAGGGGTTTTACCTTGTAAACAGACAATGAACTGAAATTATAACATTGAGAAGAGGTGTTTGGGTAGAAAGAAGAGTTCAAAGTAAAAAGTTGAAGTTTATTTATTAGTCACAAGTAGGCTTATATTCACACTGTGATGAAGGTACTGTGAAAATCCCCTAGTTGCCACACTCTGGCGCCTGTTCAGATACACTGAGGGAGAATTTTCTTTAGCATGGCCAATGCACCTAACTAGCACATCTTTGGAGTGTGGGAGGAAACCAGAGCACCGGAGGAAACCCACACAGACACAGGGAGAACGTGCAAACTCCACACAGACGGTGAAGCTGGGAATTGAACCCGTGTCCCTGACGCTATGAGGCAGCAGTGCTAACCACCGTGCCACCATGCTGCCCCTAGTAGTTACGAGATCAATGAGAATAGTTCTGTTTTTGATAAGTCCAAACAGAGCTGAATTATAAATGTGACATAATGGACAATAAACATAATATTTCAGTAGATTCTGGGTCTCTGTCTCTATTACAACGCGCACATTCACATTTCATTTTATTCCCATTAAATGTCTCAACAGATTTCCATAGGCTTTGTCGGGGTTTTGCTTTATCTATCATCTATGTTGAATTGAGTAATAAGAAGTAATTTAAAACTGTAATGTTCCCTCGCAGTTTCATAAGTAAAAATGTATTGTTCTCGCGGATCTTTTATTTCCTGTCTGAAAGATTGATTAGTACATTTGACTTTCTTTTATTTAAAATTGTTTCAATTTCATTTGACATTAAGGAACATGAGATGTACTTGGCATTCATTAAGCATTATTTCCAGATTATTCTACCCTTGATGATTTACAAAGAAAACAATGGGTCGAAACTGCAGCTGCTCAGGTCCTTTTCTCTCTCTCTATCTCGAGGTGCCCAGAATATCTCTTGAGAATGCTGGGTTTTAATCTTGCTAAAATGCTGGTCCAAATTAAGAGTACAGAGAAGGGCTTCGTGTCTACTGTTTCAAAACAGTTGGAAGAATTGAATTTAATCATGGCAAGACATGAGAGGCAGCGCGAAGGCTGCAGGCTGGACGTGTCCCAGAGCTATTGAACCTAGGTTCTAAGCCAGATCTGCAAAAGATAATTACGCCCAAGCCATGTCCGTCAGCAACAGACAACACTTCTGTAACAGAGTGGTTACTGAATGCTGGAATGCTGAAAAATAATCGCTTATGCCACGTGCTTGAGGGACAAGATGTAAAAATAATGTATTGCACTTGCTGATTTTACTGTAAAGTTTATGTATTAGTCACAAGTAAGGCTTACATTAACACTGCAATGAAGTTACTGTGAAATTCCCCTAGTCGCCACAGTCTTCCGCCTGTTCGGGTCAATGCACCGAAGCAGCACGTCTTTCAGAATGTGGGAGGAAACTGGAGCACCCGGAGGACATGGCGACCCAAGCCGGGAATTGAACCAGGCTCCCTGGTGCTGTGAAGCAGCAGTGCTAACCACTGCGCTACCGTGCCCGCCCCACTACTGTTGCAGTGCTACACAGTTTTGTTATATCCCAGGTGATCTTGAAAACACCTGGACCAAGATTCCTCATCCTTCGCCAGAATGGCCGTAAACTCTGCTGGCACCACTGGAGTCATGCGCTGGGGTTTTACCAGCTCGTCCCACCCATCGATGCCGGTACAATTGCGCGAGAGACGAAAACTCAGGACCACACTCGATTTCTCGGCTCTCATGGTCTTACGAGAGCCGGATTTCCGGCGAGGTCGGCCTCTCACCGGAAATGGGCGAGAGGCTGAGTAATTTATTCAAATGTATTTAAATGGGAATTTGCATGTGTTTAGTGAGCCCGCCACTCAAGCATCTGGGCTCACTTGCCTTTATGGCCTCACCAGGAGAGGTTGTCTCCGGTGAGGAAAACACCTGCTCCCCATGAATGGGGAACAGTCGTGGTTGGTCTAGCCATTGGAACCGGGGGCCATTGAGGCCCACCGAGGAGGCCAAGGGCAAGGGGATGCCCCTTGGACGGTGCCAGCCTGGCATTGCCACCCTGGCGCCATGGCACTGCCAACCTGGCACCTGGGCAATAACCAGCGGTCACCTGGGGGGGGGGCAGGGCATATGGAGTCAGGACCAGGGGGTGGGACCTATTGCCGCTCTGCTGATGTGATCAGATTGAGGGGAGGAGGGTCATGATTCGTCAGAGCAGTGGGGGGCTGGCAGGTGTTCAATGTCTATGCGATTTGGGGCTCACAGTCAGCCGCGAACCCGGGATTGGTTCAGACTGGCTGCAGCAGCAGGGGCCTGACAGCTCTCTCCCTGTCTGTCGGATCCCTGCTGCTGAAATTGCACATGTGTAGCATCAGAGGTCTGCACATGCGCAGTAGCTCCCTCTACAGGCTGGCTGGCGAATTAAGTCCAGCCCACTTGCCTGCAGCAACTAGAAACAGTCTACACCATTTTTCAATGACTTAGTACATAGGGTTGGATGTGAAAACTGACCCAAAAAATGGATCAGGAACTCTCCCATTTTCAGGCTAGCTGGACACTTAGAACCATTCTGCCCACAAAGTCAAACAGTGCAGAAAAGGCCCTTCGATCTATCGAGTTTGCACCAACAATAACTACTGCTAAAGGCTAATCCCATTTTCCTGCACTTGTTCCGTATTATGATATTTCAAGTGCTCACCCGAATATTTTTTAGAAGTTGTAAGGTTTGTTGTAAGGCTTCCACTAATTTCCTGGGCAGTGCATTCCAGATTCCCACCATCCTCTGAGTGAAAAGGTTTTTTCTTAAATCCCCTCTGAATCTCCTGCCCCTCACCCTAAAATTAAGTCCCCTCGTGATTGACTCCTCAACCAAGGAGAGCAGCTGATCCATACTCAGCCTGTCCATACCCTTCATAATCGTATACACCTCAATCATGTCCCCCCTTAGCCTTCTCTGCTCTAAAGAAAACAATCCAAGCCTGTCCAGTCTTTCCTTATAGCTCAAATGCTGCATCCCAGGCAACATCCTGGTGAACCTCCTCTGTACCTCTTCTAGTGCTATCACATCCTTCCTATAGTGAGGTGGCCAGGCCACAGTACTCCAGCTGTGGCCAAACCAACATTACTTCCTTACTCCTATGCTGTATACCACAACTGATGAAAGCAAGTGTCCCATATGTCTTCAGGGATCTATGGATGCACTGGAATTTCCTGAAGACTTGACTGGGCCAACAGCACCTCAAGAAAGACCATGGATGTAGAAAGGATGGGGCCAAAGTCTGCGACTCCCTACATTGATAGTCCCAAGCTCTTCAAACTTACAGTCACCCAGCATACCCAGTCATCCATTGGAGGTCTCAAATTATTGTACAAGAGGTGAACCACCCTCCTGAAACGTGACAGTGGGCAGTAGATTCCAAGGGTGGGAAGGTGGGGAAGAGGTGTCCAGGCCAGGATTGTAGTCTGGATCACCCAAAGAGGAGGTTAGGAGGACATTTCGGAAAATGTTCTGAGGAAACAAGGCCACATCAGCTCCACACAAAAACTGGTGACGGAGATGTGACCCTTAGTGACGCAGGTACTTGGTGGAGCAATGCAAGCAACATGACTTCACAGTGACTCCAATAAGTACAGTGACAGAGGTGATGCGTGCTGAACCCCTGCTGTGACTGTTAGAGTTGCATTGGTTTCCAATTTTGGTTCTTATTGTTTTTCTTACACTGTTGGATGCTTTTGCTTGCTGAAACATGAATGCATATTTAACATATATACAATACATTGTCAGGTCAGACTGGTTTGGGAAACACATCCTCTCATTCAAAAGTTCAATCATGCAATACTAGAAGTTTTTCTTCAAGAGCTATGCTCCTGATTGAATGAATAAATTCACCTTAAGATGGATCGTTCTGCCTCACAAATTGAGAACGCAATGCAATTAGCTGTAGCCCCAGAAAAGAAAGGGTGAGAATGAGCCAGAATTCAATTGGCTGGCAGCCCTGGCAACGTGAAGGGGGCAGTAGCAGACTCTGCTGGGACTGTTAGTAGTCCCATGAAGAAGGCCCAAAGAGGAGAATGGCGAGTGTGTGGAACTCACTACCACAGAAAGCGATTGAGGCCAAAACATTGTGTGATTCCAAGAAGAAATTAGATATGGTCTTCATTGCGAGAGGTTACGAGTACAGGAGCAGGGATGTGTTGTTGCAATTATACAGGGCCTTGGTGAGAGCACATCTAGAATATTGTGTGCAGTTTTGGTCTCCTTTTCTGAGGAAGGATGTTCTTGCTCTCGAGGGAGCGCAGCGAAGGTTTACCAGGCTGATTCTGGGGATGGTGGGACTGATGAATGAGGAAAGATTAACTAGGTTAAGATTGTTTTCACTGGAGTTCAGATGAATGAGGGGGGATCTCATAGAGACTTATAAAATTCTAACAGGACTAGACAGGGTAGATGCAGGGAGGATGTTCCCGATGGTGGGTGTGTCCAGAACTAGGGGTCACAGTCTGAAGATTCGGGTAGACCATTTAGGGCGGAGATGAGGAGACATTTCTTCACCCAAGGAATGGTGAACCTGTGGAATTCATTACCTTGGGAAGCAATTGATGCCAAACATTGAATGTATTTAAGAGGCAATTTGACAAAGCATTTGGGGTGAATGGAATCAAAGGTTAGAATCAAAAGGAGAAAGCAGGATTAGGCTATTAGGTTGGACGATCAGCCATGATCGTAATGAATGGCGCAGCTGGCTCAAAGGGCCAAATGGCTTCCTCCTACTCCTACCTTCTATGTTTCTATATATCTCTGGGGTTAAAGGGGTCAAGGGATACAGGGAGAAGGCAGGACCAGGATATTGAATTTGATGATCAGCCATGATCATAATGAATAGTGGGGCAGACTCAAGGGGCTGAATGGCCCACTCCTGCTTCTAGTTTCTATGTTTTTATGAGTGCTGGAGTGAGGTAAGTCTCGGGTATTGATCGGTAAGGTTTGCCCAGCAGACCTTAAGAGGTCACTGGGTTTTGGTGCGCAGGTGGGTGGGAAGCAAGAGGGGAGGACAATCTTAGGGGAGATGCCCCAAATATGGAAAGGGCAGCTCCAAAGCAAGTACTCCTTCTTTCCTTCCAACCCTTTATAAAACATTAAATAAGAGGACTTCCTACTCTCTCCCATCTGCATATGCCAACCGCATAGACTGTATATTATTGATTTTGATTTGATTTATTATCGTCACATGTATTAACATACAGTGGAAAGTATTGTTTCTTGCGCTCTCCAGACAAAGCATACCGTTCATAGAGAAGGAAAGGAGAGAGTGCAGAATGTAGTGTTACAGTCATAGCTAGGGTGTAGAGGAAGATCAACTTAATGCAAGGTAAGTCCATTCAAAAGTCCTGACAGCAGCAGGGAAGAAGCTGTTCTTGAGTTGGTTGGTATGTGACCTCAGACTTCTGTATCTTTTTCCCGAAGGAAGAAGGTGGAAGAGAGAATGTCTGGGGTGCGTGGGGTCCTTAATTATGCTGGCTGCTTTGCCGAGGCAGCGGGAAGTGTAGACAGAGTCAATGGATGGGAGGCTGGTTTGCGTGATGGATTGGGCTTCATTCACGACCTTTTGTAGTTCCTTGTGGTCTTGGGTAGAGCTGGGGTCATACCAATTGTGAAATTATACATAATTGGGGTCAATTAGCTTGCTAACAAGTTCAATTGACCCTTAATTATTCATTTATAAATGGCGAATTGGCTGTCACTTTTGGTACCTGCTCACCCACCATGTTATGGAGGGTGAGCTCGATAGAGGGTTGGGTTGGGTTGGGACCCACCTTATTAAATACCCTAAAAACAAGTGCAACAGGGGCAAGTGAAATTCAGTTCCGAGTCACCATCTGCTGGATCCTTCTGGAGAGTATGCGTGTGTGTGTGGGACACTGGCTAATAGCAATCATTATCTGTGATATTTCCCCATGACCAAATAGAAGCTGTACTCATGCAAGCTGAATGACTAGCTGATATAATGGGGCTGTTGATAATAATGCGACTGCATTCCAGCATCAGTTATTGACTTCAGGAGACACGGGGATTAATGGATGTTGCATTAATTTGCAGCAGACGTGACTCATTCCTAAATATCTTCACAATACTCCTGTCGAAAGATGTGCATTGCAGAAAACTTTTTTCAGAGAAGTGAAAACTATGCTGTGTTGGAGAAGAAAGGTATGTTTGGTCTGCAGCTGAGTCCCACACCATACTAATCAAAGCCAACAAACTAATTTAATGATGTCTCCAGATGCCCCCCAATGCCTCTTGAATACTCTTATTACATATTTGATTAAAGAGGAAGACAACTGCAGAGAGAGTCTCATGGTCCAACACAGAGTGGAAATGAACCAGCTCCTGATTTGGAACTGTGAAAGTAATTATCACAGTGCAGCATTGCAAGAGAAACACATTACGGAAACCTACGGAATTGCACTGAAGTTAAACTAAAGCCTCTAATGAGCAGGCGTGAGACTTGTTACTTGTTGAAACTAAGCCAATGTTCAGTGCAATTACTACCAGAGGTTACAGGTGGAATTTCCCATCTCCAGTTCCTGGATCAAAGTCTGACTATGTGAGCCATCAGCCCGTCGCAGGAGGCTCCCCATGTTCATTGATTGTCCGACGGTTTTTACAACTGGTGCTCAACCCTTGCCAGTCAACTGTCTGGTGGGTGGAGATGAAACTTAATCCCAGTTCAAAGCCCCACCCTCTACAGTAGATATATATCACTGGAATTTATTATTCAGCCTATTATTATTCTTCAGTTGACACAAACTGCTTAATTATGGGTAGAAGAAAAATTGATCGAGCTTGTGTCATCACAGCACGGTGGCACAGTGGTTAGCACTGCTGCCTCACAGCGCCTCGGACCTGGGTTTGATTCCCAGCTTAGGTCACTGTCAGTGTGGAGTTTGCACATCCTCCCCGTGTCTATGTGGGTTTCCTCTGGGTGCTCCGGTTTCCTCCCACAATCCAAAGGCGTGTTGGTTAGGTGCATTGGCCTTGCTAAATACTCCCTCAGTGTACAAGAACAGGAATGTGGTGACTAGGGGATTTTTACAGAAACTTCATTGCAGTGTTAATATAAGCCTGCTTGTGATGCTAATAAATAAACTTTAAAATTTTTAATGCCAGAGACACAAAGTTAAAGGTAGGAGTGAGGGTGAGGAGTGGCAGGCATATTATTTTGCATAAACATTTCATTGGATAATGAGAAAGATACCGAAGAAAATAATATAAATGGGCTCTAAATGGCAACTAAGAATTTATTTTTTTATTTTATTCACTGCATTCCACAAATAATCCATTGAATGAAGCACTTTCAGATGCATTGGGCAGAATCTCACCACCTGTTCACGCCACGCTCCCACTGCAGCAAAGACAGAGAATTTGGCAGCAAGCCATTCACTGCACTGGAATGAGGAAATCCCACCGGCATGAATGGTTGGAAAATTCCGACCATTGAGTTTGGGCCTGAAATCGCATCGTCTAAGGCTCAACCAAAAAGAGAATCAAACCTCATGGGATATTGCCAGCGGTAAATCCGACACCCTGTTCCATCGGATATTGCCAGCAGTGTATTTGACACCCTGTTCCATTGGATAATGATGATGTGGAGATGCCGGCGTTGGACTGGGGTAAGCATAGTAAGAAGTCTCACAACACCAGGTTAAAGTCCAACAAGTTTAATTGGTAGCACAAGCCACAAGCTATCGGAGCACTGCCCCTTCATCAGGTGAGTGGGAGTTGTGTTCACAAACAGGGCATATATAGACACAAACTCAATTTACAAGATAATGGTTGGAATGCGAGTCTTTACAGGTAATGAAGTCTTAAAGGTATACACAATGTGAGTGGTGAGAGGGTTAAGCACAGGTTAAAGAGATGTGTATTGTCTCCAACCAGGACAGTTAATGAGATTTTGTAAGCCCAGGCAAGTCGTGGAGGTTACAGATAGTGTGACATGAACCCAAGATCCCGGTTGAAGCCGTCCTCATGTGTGCAGAACTTGGCTATCAGTTTCTGCTCAGCGATTCTGCATTGTCGGGTGACAACAACGCAGAATCACTTGCCTGGGCTTGCAAAATCTCATTAACTGTCCCGATTGGAGACAATACACATCTCTTTAACCCGTGCTTAACCCTCTCTCCACTCACATTGTCTGTACCTTTAAGACTTGATTACCTGTAAAGACTCGCATTCCAACCATTATCTTCTAAATTGTGTTTGTGTCTATATATGCCCTGTTTGTGAACACAACTCCCACTCACCTGATGAAGGGGCAGTGCTCTGATAGCTTGTGGCTTGTGCTACCAATTAAACTTGTTGGACTTTAACCTGGTGTTGTCAGACTTCTTACCATTGGATAATGCCAGCAGTGTACCTGACACCCTATTCCATCGGATGTTGCCAGCAGTGCATCTAACACACTTCCATTGGATATTGTAAGAGTTTTAACAACACCAGGTTAAACTCCAACAGGTTTATTTGGTAGCAAATGCCATTAGCTTTCGGAGCACTGCTCCTTCATCAGATGGAGTGGAAATCTGCTCACAAACAAGGCACACAGAGACACAAAAACTTTTGTTCGGATAATGCCAACAGTGTATCTGACACCCTAATGCAGCTTGCCAGTTCTATGATGCCGAACCAGGGCCAGCTGGCTCCCTGGCACTGGCTGCAGGATATCCTGGGAGGAAGCGAGAGATGGGATGGTGATGGTGGGGGTTGGGGGCAGGGGATGTGGCAAGTGGCAAACAGTGGCTGAGAATAGTCATCAGGATTGTCATGCAGGGTATGAGATGCCCTCCTCTTCCTCTCATTCAGATAAGTATGCTGCATTTCGTTTAGTATCTGGTGATTGCTTTATAGTCAACAGCGTTAGGTGTGGACTGAAGTTCATTGCTCACTCTGGATTTCTGTGCCTGCTGTCTGGAGCTGGAGAAGTGTTTATCCAGCCCTCAGTGCACTCCCCAGTGCTATTAACATCAGGCATATGTATATCTGGACAAGTTGTTTTTACTACTTCCTGATTAATTGCATAATCTTTCTCAAAAACTGCTGATGTCTTTGTAAGTGCTGGACCCAGTTTGAATATCTGGCCATTTCGCTCAGTGGAATGATCAAAAATAGGAACAATGGTGAATCATTTATTTGTACATATTTTTGCTGAGGAAATTCATCTATTCTATAGACCTATAGACCTAAGGGGGACTAGCTAGGGTAAATGCATTGGGTTATGGGGATAGGGCCTGGATGGGATTGTGGTCGGTGCAGACTCAATGGGCCGAATGGCCTCCTTTAGCGTTGTAGGATTCCATGATTCTACACAATCACATTGGAATTTCAATTCGCTTCATTCATGCTCCAGGAACACTAACATTGGCTCGAAATGTGAGCATTATTCTCAAAAACATTTAAATTTCAAACACATTTTCTTTCCGGAGACTTTCCTCCTCAGAACAGTAAGGAAATTGTGCAATATTGAAGCAAATAACAGAAAAACAACTGTAAAACCATTTCAGGACACTGGGTGGATATGTGAGTTGAAACCAAGATTGGGCTTAATGCAAATCTGGATTGCATTAAGGAGACCTTAAATAAGCAATAACCTGCATTTATGTAGTGCCAATTGTTGTGATATGAGTGTCTGTACCTTTAAGAGAGTGTATCTTAAACTGCTGCCAATCACTCCTACTGCAAAACAGGATGTAATGTAGTAATCCCAGGATATGTAATCAGTCTACAGACACCAGCAGTAGGAGCTAGATGTCCTACTTAGCCTTCTAGTTAACTCTATCTGTAGGTCATTCCTTTTGGAATAAAGAAGTCAGATGGTTTTACAAATTTCTGCTGGCCCATTAATATCAAAAAGAAGAACGTAACATGGTGGCAGCCTGGTTTTGAAGATCTGACTGAGAACTAAACAAACCTCAATCCTTCACGAGCAGCAGAAAAGAACATAATTCTGCAGCCCTATACAAATCAGTGCATACTGTAACTTCATTCTGGGATCGCTACTCGTTCCAGTCAGCAGGCACTCGGTCCCAGTAAGATTTTTTGAATTTGGGAGAGCTTAATCAGTATAAGACTACTTGCTGTGAAGCATAAGCAGGGGCAGAAATTAAACAATTGACTCCTGAAAGATTAACTTTAAGCAGAACTCACTTATAAATATATTGCTTTTGGGTAATAATTTGATTCTCTAAGGGTAAACCTTTACTTAGAAAAGGGGGAGTGTTGTGAAATATATGTACTTTTAAGGGTGTGCATCTTAAACGGCTGGCAATCACTACCACCTCAAGACAGGATGTGATGTAGTAGTCACATGACTTGCAGTCAGTCTACAAGTAGCAGCAGTAGAAGTCAGATGTATGACTGAGCTTCCTAGTACCCAGATTATTGTTTCACCAATCCTTGTTGTGTGATTGGTACATTAATGTCAAAGGGAAGAACATAACACCTGTAACCTGGTGGAACATCCCAAAGCAAATAAAATTTGACACTGAACCAACATAAGGAAATAAATGAGAGTTGGCCAAAAACTTGCCCAAAGATGTGGATTTTACAAAGCATTTTTCAGTCCTTTAACAAAGTGGGTTTTACAATCTTGATTCAAATTCAATGGCCATGATTCTCCCAAAAAAATAACAACTAAGGTTCCCAACGGGCAGGAAAACGGGAGATTTTCCTGCCTGTCTTTTGGGCGTACTTACCTGAACGAATCTCTGGATTCATGCCGGAAAGTGGGGGTGGGGAGGTGCGCGGATCCTCATCCTGCTGGAGAGACCGGCACCATTGTGCTGAGCAGGACACTGCGCATGTGCCGACCTGTCAGTGGAGAGACCAATCGGTGGTCAGTGTCAGGGTGCCTGGTGGTCAGTGTCAGGGTGCCTGGTGGGCAGTGCCAGGGTGCCTGGTGGGCAGTGCCAGGGTGGCACTGGCAGGAGCAGTTGTAAACCCCATTGGTGGGGGCTTCTCCCGATGCGGGTGAGACACACTCGGGCTTGGGACAGTAGTCTCCGGGCCCACTAATCATATGGAAATAGCGATTTTCCATATGGTAATCAGCCATGATTTCCGGCAAGGGGCTGATTAGGTCAGAAAAAGGGCCTGGAATACTCATGATTGGCTGGACACCAGTTGCAAGTCCCACTAAAGGCCCCCCCACTGATGTCTCCCACCCTGCTGCACTACTTGAGCAGCACAGTAGGCTGGGAGAATCCCGGCCAATGTTTGGAAGTTAAACGTACCAAACTGCACACAACTAGGAGTAATTTAGCCATGTCACTCAACAAGACTCAACAATGATAGTTGGGGGAAAAAGATGTTTTATTATTGTGACGTGATATTATGAGATGAAGTATCAGCACGCATGAGAAAGGATTGGAAAAATTGATCTAAACATTTCTTCTCGCATAGATCAATTGACTGAGAAGTGAATAAGAGAAACATCCTGCCCCAAAATCTCACTGCTTTTTGTTTTCAATAAGGCAATCAAAATATTGACACTGGCCATAATGTCGCATGGTAGCACAGTGGTTAGCACTGCTACCTCACAGCGCCAGCGACCGGGGTTCAATTCTGGCCTCAGGTCACTGTCAGTGTAGAGTCTGCATGTCCTCCCCACGTCTGTGTGGTTTGCCTCCGGGTGCTCCGATTTCCTCACGCACTCCAAAATGTGCGGGTTAGGTGGATTGGCCCATGCTAAATTGCCTCTTGTGTCAAGAGGATTAGCAGGTTAAATACGTAGGGTTACGGGGAAAGAGCCTGTAGGATAGTTTTCAGTGCAGGTTCGATGGGCCAAATGGCCATCTTCTGCACTGTAGGGATTCTATGATTCTCTTAGCTTAAAATGGGGTGGATACCTGAGGATTCCATCAAAGTCACAAGTCTTAACCTTCTCCGTCTGCCAGGTTCAATTCCTGACTTGGGTCACTGTCTGTGCGGAGTCTGCACGTTCTCCCCGTGTCTGCGTGGGTTTCCTCCGGGTGCTCCGGATGCCTCCAACAGTCTGAAAGACGTGGTGGTTAAGTGTACTGGCCATACTAAGTTCTCCCTCAGTGTACCCGAACAGGCGCCAGAATGTGTCGACTAGGGAATTTTCACAGTAACATCATTGCAGTGTTAATGTAAGCCTACTTGTGACACTGATACGATAAACTTTAAACTTTCATAACCCACTTAAGTAAACAGAAATAAGCTTCCAATGTTCATAAAGTTACTGAACTAATGAAACTTATTGCATATCACTGTTCATTTCTATTCAAAATTTTCTCCTGAAAGAAAATTAATGATGTGTTGTAACTCCCAAGTAAGTGAAATGTCTTTACCCAGACCTGGTGAATTAAATTGGGACTGAATTTCCCCTGCAGTATCTACATGAAGTTTCTGACAAAAAATAACCACATCCAGTTTATCTGGAGAGGGTATCTTTTCATGAAGATATTTAACTCATAGAAGTTAACTTAAAAAATAATCAAAGAATGTGATTACCTATGAATATAAATCTGACAGTGCTTGTTCCTTCTCAATCATTCTGCTTGTATTTCAGGAATTTTCTTTGAATGACAAGGCGCACTAGGAAGTCTACTAGAAGCATTAAGGCTTAATCATGTGCAGAAGTGATTCCCTCTTGCAATTCAATTTGCATACGGATTTGCAATCTACCTGAAGTCACTTTGGTTTCAGTACTCATTATAGATAATTGATCAAACTATTGCATTACCTTGTGTCTGGAAGTTCCGTCATATTTACCATGAGGGTACGTTGGATTGGGACAATAAGCTTCCATTTTTGTAACCTTGGTTTAATTCTAGCTCAGGCTGATGGTCTCCCTCCACTCCTAAAGCAGCAGGCATTGTATCAAATGAGATTTTCCCAGACTCATTCAGTTTTCTGGAGTGTTTTAGCCCAGAGCATTCAACTGTGCTTAATCTGTGACCATTTGAAAACTTTGAATGCAATACATCGCACCAACTGCCTGGAATAGGGCATGGGAAGTGTCAGACAAGTGAAAGACCACCTGAGCTTTTGGGAAGCTAAGAGGACCTGGCTAAGCATAAATTGAGGCAGGCGGTGGATTAGTAATCCAGAGACCAAGGGCAAGATCTGGGTACCTGGGTTCGAATCCCACCGTGGCAGATGATGAAATTTGAATTGAATAAAAAATTCTGGAATTAAAAATCTACTAATGATCCAACCTTTGTCGATTGTTGTAAAAACGCATCTGATACACTAATGACCTTTAGGGAAGTAAATCTACCATCCTGACCTACATGTGACTCCAGATCCACAGCAATGTGATTGACTCTTAAGTGCTCTGAAATAGAGCACAGTTAAGGACGGGCAATAAAATACTGTCCAAGCAGCCCATGAATGAATTTAAAAAACACATTTATTGAAATGAGTATGTTATAAGATAGAAGTAATGCCATTTATTAATGCATCTGCATGATTGTCTTAGACTTTAATATCTATATTTTTGTTGTATATTTAATTATAAAACCCATTCTGCCTGATATTCATACAGATAGATCTTTCTGTTATTAAATATTAAGCAAAACCTCACCACCACTGCAGTAATAGCCTTATTATATCCAGTATTTATGCTGGCTTTTCGTATAATGAAGCTTTTACTGCTCTATATACTTAAATCTCACCTGTGTCAGTAAGATAATTAGTGCATGAAGCAAAGTTTTTAATACCATATATATTCCAGTGGATGTGACATATCTAGAATTTTGGACCCTGAAGATTAAAGGTTAGTTTTGTAAGTTTATTTATAAGTAGCCTTATATTAACACTGCAATGAAGTTACTGTAAAAATCCCCAAGTCGCCACACTCCGGCGCCTGTTTGGGTACATTGAGGGAGAATTTAGCATGACCAATACATCTAACCAGCACGTCTTTCGGACTGTGGGAGGAAACCGGAGCACCCGGAGGAAACCCACGCAGACATGGGGAAAACGTGCAGACTCCACACAGACCCAAGCAGGGAATTGAACCAGGGTCCCTGGCGCTGTGTGCTCACAACAGTGAAACTGTGCCATCCGGGAAGAAGAAGGGATTTGAAATGTGATGTCATGCTGTCAATATCAATGGATGCAAGATTTCCATTTGAGAGAGTTGCCGACAGATTTCCTTCCCCACTTCATGATCTTGCATCTTGCTGGTTGTCAACAGCAGTTGCCAATACTTAATTTATTGTCACTGTGTGATTTCTAGCCAGACGTTACTTCTTTTATTTCCCTTTAACTTGGGTGCAAAGGCTGCAACTGTTTGGGATCATACTGTGCAAGATGGACAATGGAAAAATGCAGTAACAACTCGAATGAGGGATCGCCTTTGTTCATGTTTGTAATAACACGGTACATAACCCGAGAGGCACTAATGTAGCAAGTTACCCTGAAATAAATGTGATAGAGGACATTTATGTTTTATGGCTGAAAATATACATGCATGAGAAATGGGCAGGATGTTTAACTGGGAGAATGAAGTGTCACAAGTTCCCATCACTGTACCTGAAAAAATGTGCATAAGTTGTAAGCCATTAAAAAGACCGTTAATTCTATGGCATTGCTGCATATCAGTATGGGGAGGGAGAGGGAAGTGGTCTCTGTGCTAAATAGCTATCCAAGGAGGTTTCAGGCATCCCTGGTGTTTGCCTGTTCATAGATCATAGAATCCTACAGAGCAGAAGGAGGCCATTCGGCCCATTGAGTCTGCACCAACCACAATCCCACCCAGGTCCTATCCCCATAACCCCATGCATTTACCCTAGCTTGTCCTCCTGACACTAAGGGGCAATTTACCACAGCCAATCAACCTAACCCGCACATCTTTGGACTGTGGGAGGAAACCAGAGCACCCGAAGGAAACTCGCTCAGACACGGGGAGAACATGTAGACTCTGCACAGGTAGTGACCCAAGCTGAGAATCGAACCCTGGTCCTGGTACTGTGAGGCAGCAGTGCTAACCCCTGTTCCACTGTGCCACCTGGAGCAGAAACAAAGAGAAAGCATAAACAGCAATTGGACGATAGATCGGTACTTTTTAATTTAGTTGATGTTTGTGGACTGCAGCAGTGGGTGGGTTTCTGACTGATTCCACATGCTGGCCTTGACAGAAGGGTGTGCGCCAGCTGGGAGGATATCAGGCCTATGGAAATGACCTGTTAAGGCACCTCAGGCTGAAGGCACATTAGCTGGGACTTTAGTTGGTTAATGCCTAAGATAGGGAGAAAAGGAGTGGGAAAGGAACCGTGGGCGGCACGGTAGCACAGTGGTTAGCACTGCTGCTTCACAGCTTCAGGGACCTGGGTTCGATTCCCGGCTTGGGTCACTGTCTGTGTGGAGTTTGCACATTCTCCTCATGTCTGCGTGGGTTTCCTCCGGGTGCTTCAGTTTCCTCCCACAGGCCAAAGATGTGCGGCTTAGGTCGATTGGCCGTGCTAAAATTGCCCCTTAGTGTCCTGAGATGTGTAGGTTAGAGGGATTAGTGGGTAAAATATGTAGGGATATGGGGGTAGGGACTGGGTGGGATTGTGGTCGGTGCAGACGCGATGGGCCGAATGGCCTCTTTCTGTACTGTAGGGATTCTATCATATAAAGAGGGGAAAGCTCACTGAGATCTGGCCCCCATAATGGATATATCTAAGCTTGAAATTAAAAACACAGGCAAATAGAAAAGAAAAAGCTGTAGCGTTTAAGAAATAGTTGAAAGCAAACACATTTGTGCCCAATGTCCAACAGGCATACAAGGCTCTGGGCCAAGTGCTGGAAAATGGGATTAGAATGGTTAAGTGGTTGACAGATATGATGGGCCAAAGGGCCTTTTTTTGTGCTGTATATCACAATGACAATGACTCTATGAGCACAAATCAGTGATGGGGAATCTTCAGCCCAGCTCACACCCGATTACCTCCATTTTACATTGAAGCCAATGGAAAAGAAAACAGGTTGAGATGGAAAATGAACTGGAGAGTTCATGAATGAACTGCTATCACTGAAGACTAGTTTGACCCCCACTGGGCCCTAAAGACAAGGAGAGACGTGGAAAACAAAAATGAGATTTCACGCTACCCCCTTCAATTGTTTTAAATATTGGTGATTTTCTCTATTTGTGCCTTTACTACAGGCTATCAGATATTCAGGGAAATATATTAATCCGTACATTTACCAAGAGTTATTTATGCTGTTTTAGCTTCCATTCAACGCTAAAAAATGTTTCTTTTTTAAAAACATTGCATGATGCCAGTGAACAGAAACTGCCATAAAAACAAAACATGCTGGAAGTAGTCAGCAGGTTAGCCTGACCTGTTGAATTCTTCCAGAATGTTCTGTTTTTATTTCAGATTTCCAGCATCTGCAGTATTTGTAATAGCTTGGGGCAGGTTTTCTACTGCTCCCTGGGTGGTCAATAAATCGGCAGGAATCTGTGCCGGGGACGAGGCCCCACTGCTGACTTGCGAATGGAGCAGAGGGAGGCCAGATGTAGACCAGCTGCTCAGTCCATGGAGGCAGGCAACCGATTAGCATAATTAAAGAGCTAGTGAAAGATCATTTTGAGGAGATTTGCCAACGACAGGGCAACTCCCGTCTTGTGGGGATGCCGGTAACTTAATGGAGACAAACGTTCCTGTAACAGTCCAGGGAGTCATCAGAACCAGCACTCGGGTCCTCAACTATCTCCCCCAAGAGGTTTCCCTCTATAACCCTTAAGCCCCCTGGATTTCTCAGGTTTGATTGTGAGGCAATGGCCTGGAGGTGTTATTGCTAGACCACTAATCCTGAAACTCACCTAATGTTCTGGGGACCCGGGTTCGAATCCCACCATGACAGCTGGTGGAATTTGAATTCAATAAAAAATATCTGGAATTAAGAAGCTACTGATGACCATGAAACCATTGTCGATTGTGGGAAAACCTATCTGGTTCACTGATGTCCTTTGGGGAAGGAAATCTGCCGTCCTTATCTGGTCTGGCCTATGTGTGACTCCAGAGCCAAGGCAATGTGGTTGACTCTCAACTGCCCTCGGGCAATTAGGGATGGGCAATAAATCCTGGCTAGCCAGTGTCACCCATGTCCATGAATGAATTTTTAAAAACTACTTGGATGCCACCCAGGGTCTCCTGTTTGTCTATCTCGGCAGGAATCACTTTTTGAGTGTTACATGTTAGATAATGCTTTTCAAAGTAGGTTTCATGCATCATTCGCATAAAACATTAATGAAAAAAATCACAATGGAAAAATGGGACATGACAATTTGCAATTAATACAGAATACGTATTTAGTACCATAACTTCAGATCTGTTGGGCTGACAGCATCAAGAACCTGTCCACCATCCTTAACTGGACGGCAGATTATTTTCTATTTGCTTTTGTTTTTATTTTCAAGGTTAGATATGTCCATTATGGGAGCCAGACCTCGCTGAAGTTTCCCTCTCTTTCCTTTCCCACTCCCTCTCCTCCTAACTTAGGCATTAACCAACTAAAGTCCAGTTAATGTGCCTTCAGCCTGATGATAGCTGGTTAGGGGGCCACTTGCAGTAAAATCACCAAGCTGGTCTCCAAGCCAATGGCAAAATTCAGCCCAGTCTCTATCAGTTAAGCATCTTGTCTGATGATATCTATTTTTGGATTGTTGATATATTATATTAGAAAGTCTTGGCTATTGCCAGTAGAGTATGCTCAGTATTGCTGCAAAATGTATGCAGAAACTCAAAGTTTTTCTTTGTGCAACAATCCTCAACATCGGGGTGATAAATCAAAATGTCAGTGATCATGACAGACAAACTTGATTTACAATCTCCCACTTGCATTCACTCGGAACATTGGATGCATTTAAACAACTTTAGGTACTGAAGATCAGTCACTCTCCTCTCTCAATCTCTAAAGAGATTAGAGGAGTGAGATCTATCTGCAGAAAGAGAGAGAGAGATAGCTTTACCTCTCTTTAGATAGATCTATCTTGAGAGAGACAGATAGACTTGACTCCAGTGAGAAAGCGAGATGGGTTCACCTCTATAGAGGCAGAGAAATAGGGTGCAATTTTAATGTAGGTGATGGGCATCCCATCTGCTCATTGGTGGGTGGTGAGAGCTCCATGTTGCCTATGTTTGGAACGTCCAATCAGACTCTTAATGGGACAGTACCAGGCCTTCGAATCCAGAACCCTGGTTTGGAAATCCTGCCTCTGAGAATTGACAGCCAATCAGGGGCCGGCAGCTGTGCTTGCTCACAGCGACACAGGGAGGCGGTGGCTGCTGCCGGTAATGCAGTTACCTGAGGCCTAGGGATCAAGGCCACAGGTGAGTGATGACAGGAGGAGTACTGCAGGAGTAGGGTGGGAAGGTCGTCCATGAGTTTTCATACCCCGACCTCTGGGCAGAGGCAAGAAGGTGGCAAGGTCCCCTCCTAGCATCCTCCTTCCCAATTAAATGTCTCCCACCACCAAAGCACCTTGGGGTAGGGCATTAAATTCCATACAGATAGATCCAGCTCAGGAGAGATGTATTTACATATTCAAAGCTGCCATATGTCTAATACTTTTCAGATGTCAGACTTTGTTATATATAAGCATTTTTTTTCAACAAAAAGGTGCCTTCAATTAATTATGCAGCCCAAGCTTCTCCCTACTTTACCATTCAACAGATGGTTGTTGATCTCTATCTCAACTCCACTATCCTGACCTATCTCCATATTCCTCAATTCCCTCAGTGTACAAATTTCTATCTCTCTGTCTTGTACTTATTCAATGACTGAGTAACCAAACCCTCTGGGGTAGAGAATTCCAAATTCATAATGCTCTGAGTCAAGAAATTTCTCCTGTTTTAAATCCTAAATAGCCAACCCCATATTCAGAAACTATTCAATCTCTCCGCCACCGACTGCCATGTGTACCATTTACAAGATTCACTGCAGGAACTCCTTAAACAGCACGACCACTACCATCTAGAAGGACAAGAGCAGCAGACACCTGAGAACACCATAACCTGGAGGTTCCCCTCCAAGTCACTTGCCATCCTGACTTGGCAATATATTGTCATTCTTTCACTGTCACTGGGTCAAAATCCTGAAACACCCTCCCTAACAGCAATGTGGGTGTACCTACCGAAATCTCAGGGACTGCAGCGGTTAAGAAGGCAGCTCACCACCACCTAGGGTAACTAGGGATGGGTAATACATGATGGCCCAACCAGTGACACCCACGTTCCATAAGTGAATTTTTAAAAGGTTATAGATGCACCAGCCAGTGGAAACAACCTCCCAGCATCCACCCTGACAAGGCCTCTCAGAATCTCAAAAAACAAAATCACCTTACATTCTTATAAACTTCAGAGATTAATAGGCCTATTCTATTCTAGGCCTATCTCCTCACCAGGAAACCCTTTTATGCTAAGAATCAATCGAGAGTCTGCAGTGTTTAACATGATTTTATGTTCCCCTCTTACTTTCATCAATGTAAATCAAAAGCTATCACCCAGTACCTAAACCTCAGGGAATAAAATAACTCCCAGTCAATCTATTAGAGACAATTCCACTTTGCTTTTCCCCTCTTTTTTTTCGACCACCTGATTTGAACAAAGAACAAAGAAAATTACAGCACAGGAACAGGCCCTTCAGCCCTCCAAGCCTGCACCGACCATGCTGCCCGACTTAACTAAAACCCCTTACCCTTCCGGGGACCATATCCCTCTATTCCCATCCTATTCCGGTACTTGTCAAGACGCCCCTTAAAAGTCACTACCGTATCCGCTTCCACTACCTCCCCCAGCAACGAGTTCCAGGCACCCACTACTCTCTGTGTAAAAAATCTGCCTCGTACATCTCCTTTAACCTTGCCCCTCGCACCTTAAACCTATGTCCCCTAGTAATTGACTCTTCCACCCTGGGAAAAAGCTTCTGACTTTCCACTCTGTCCATGCCTCTCATAATCTTGTAGACTTCTATCTGGTCGCCGCTCAACCTCCATCGTTCCAGTAAGAACAAACCAAGTTTCTCCAACCTCTCCTCATAGCTAATGCCCTCCATACCAGGCAACATCCTGGTAAATCTTTTCTGTACCCTCTCCACATCCTCCTGGTAGTGTGGCGACCAGAATTGGAAACTATATTCCAAGTGCGGCCTAACTAAGGTTCTATAAAGGTACAACATGACTTGCCAATTTTTAAACTCAATACCCCAGCCAATCACGGCAAGCATGCCGTATGCCTTCTTGACTATCTTCTCCACCTGCATTGCCACTTTCAGTGACCTATGTACCTGTACACCCAGATCTCTTTGCTTATCAACACTCTTAAGGGTTCTGCCATTTACTGTATATTTCCTATCTGTATTAGACCTTCCAAAATGCATTACCTCACATTTGTCCAGATTAAACTCCATCTGCCACCTCTCCGCCCAAGTCTACAACTGATCTGATTTGATTTATTATTGTCACATGTATTAGTATACAGTGAAAAGTATTGTTTCTTGCGCACTATACAGACAAAGCGTATTGTACATAGAGAAGGAAAGGAGAGAGTGCAGAATGTAGTGTTACAGTGATAGCTAGGGTGTAGAGAAAAATCAACCTAATGTCAGGTAGGTCCATTCAAAAGTCTGATGGCAGCAGGGAAGAAGCTGTTCTTGAGTCAGTTGGTACGTGTTCTCAGACTTTTGTATCTTTTTCCCGATGGAAGAAAGTGGAAGAGAGAATGTCCGGGGTGCGTGGGGTCCTTGATTATGCTGGCTGCTTTTCCGAGGCAGCGGGAAGAATAGACAGAGTCAATGGATGGGAGGCTGGTTTGAGTGAAGGATTGGATTTCATTCACGACCCTTTGTAGTTTCTTCCTTATTCTTTGAAGACGGTGAATCCTTTTCTAGGTTTCAGGTATCTTCCAGTTTCTCACCCAAATGGCATTCTTCATTGTGCATGTCCGACAAATTGGTTTTGGAAGGTTGTAAACAGACACATACAAGCATTCAAATACATCTTCCAGACTGCCATTGCAAATATAAACATATCAAAAAAGGGCAAAACTTGGTAGATGCAGGAAATCTGAAATAGAAAATACAGGAAATACTCAGCAGCTCAGGGAGGGAGAAGCAAATTTGACATTTCTGCTCAGTGACACTTTGTCAGGATGAGGGGAAGTCCCTCCCTTTCCATTTCCTGGTTTCTAGCTGCTTCTGGGATGTTACTTGCATCCGCTATAGTGAAGGCTGATGCAAAATATCTGTTCAATTCATCTATATGCATCGCTGGCACAGTGGTTAGCACTGCTGCCTCACAACGCCAGGGACCCGGGTTCAATTCCGGCCTCGGGTCACTGTCTGTGTGGAGTTTGTACATTCTCCCCGTGTTTGTGTGGGTCTTCTCCGGTTTCCTCCCACAATCCAAAAATGTGCAGGTTAGGTTGACTGGCCATGCTAAATTGCCCCTTAGTGCCAGGGGGATTAGCAGGGTAAATATGTGGGGTTACAGGAATAGGATCTGGATGGGATTGGGTCGGTGCAGACTCGATGGGCCAAATGGCCTCCTTCTGCACTGTAGGGATTGTATGATATTGGGAAGCTAAATGCCGATCACTTTGCTGAACACTTCCATTCAATCTGAGGTCAAGATGCATGTGCAAGTTCTCCATAATGATTTTCCCCAAAGGTAGAAGACATTTCTCACTGTTGAATTAGCTATGCTGGGTGATGCGCGATATAACTCACGAGGCTAGAGATGCTCGAGGAAATAAAGGCTTTTATTGATTACTACAATAGAGCTACCATATATAATACACGATCCCAGACTGAGGGGTCCCAGACAGAGCAGTGACCTTTATACCTCTCCCAGGAGGCGGAGCCCGACTGGGATGTACCATAATAACTATATTACAGGTAGAACAGCCCAACCCTAACCCCAACAGTAACATGTAGAATAGCCCAACCCTAACCCCAACAGTAACATATATACAGACTCATAGTACTGGCCAGACCCTGGCTCAGTACTACCTGGTGGGAACCAACGATGGTTCACCACACTGGGGAACAGGGCAGAGCTAATAAGACCCAGAAGATGGGAAATTAATGAAAATATTTGAAAATAATCCACAAAAATAAACAAAAAATCTTGACACATCTGATTTTGCGGGTATGGTCGAATAGTATGTCACTAGTTTGGCAATCTAGAATAGCTGGACTAATAACCTAGAGGTATAGGTTCAAATCTCACCACGGTAGATGAGGAACTTAAATCCAATTAATCTAGAATTAAATGTTAACAACAATAACAGTAACAAAAATGGTGACTGACCTACCTAGGGACGGCAAGGTAGCACAGTGGTTAGCACTGCTGCCTCACAGTGCCAGGGACTTGGGTTCGATTCCCAGCTTGGGTCACTATATGTGAAGTTTGCACATTCTCCCCCTGTCTGCGTGGGTTTCCGCTGGGATCTCCGGTTTCCTCCCACAGTCCAAAGATGTGTTGGGTAGGTGAATTGGCCATGCTAAATTCTCCCTCAGTGTGGCGACGAGGGAGTTTTCATAGTAACTTCATTGCAGTGTGAATGTAAGCCTACTTGTGACTAATAAATAAAGTTTTAACTTTAGTTCATTAATGTCCTTTAAGAAAGGAAATTTGCTGTCCTTACCTGTTTTGGCCTATTTATGGTGGCTATCACTGTGTGATGGCTATCACTTCACTGTTGCTGTGTTAGAATCCTGGAGCTCCCTCCCTAACAGCACGGCGGGTCCACATTCACTCAATGAACTACAGCATTCCAAGGTGAGAGCTCATCATCACCTTCTCAAGGGCAATAAATATGATGCTCGCACCAATGAATTAATTTTTTAAAAATAATGTACTTATAACTACTGTTACAGTCAGGAGGGGGATTAATTTAAACAGCCTTGATTTTTCCACTACGTGTTGGTAAACTTAAAGATGTTTCTGACTTCTGAATTCCCCCTATATAAGTGGTGGTGTATTTTCCCCAACCCTTCAGTTTTGGAGTGATCCAATCCTCAATTAATAACCCCACAGCAAACTTGAGACAAGGTAAAATAAGAGGGTTTGTTTCTTTTCACATATACAAAATGCAGGAAGGTGTAATGCAACATCCAGCCTTTTTTGCATTTATAGAATGAAAGAGGGATGTTGAGAGAGATGGAGGTCATTGTATAGGCTGTTAGCCTAAAGCTTGCTTCTCTTCGCTGGTTAAACTGCAACCGACTATAAAATTCAACAAACGATGGAATTGAAGGAATTCAAACAGCTCTAGTCTCAGTCATGCAACAGGGTGATATTGGGTCGAGGTATTCAGTTAATGAGGCCCCTTGTTAAAACCCCACAGTGTTTTGAGAGATAACTGTGGAACCATTATCATACTGTTGAAGACGTGAAATCACAGAAAGCTCTGCCTTTGAGCATAGCTGGCTGGTGCAGACATCACAAGTGGGATTTTGTGCCCCCCCCCCCAATCCAATGGTGTATTTTCCAGTTATGGATGGCGGCTCACCATTGGCCGGAAACCTTCAGCCCGTGTGTGCTAATCCATCGTATTGGCTTGACCGGAGTGATTGGACAATGCAAGGCGTGTTACATTCCAAGGGGTTTGATGGGCAGCACGGTGGCAAAGTGGTTAGCACTGCTGCCTCACAGCGCCGGGGACCTGGGTTCGATTCCTGGCTTGGGTCACTGTCTTTGTGGAGTTTGCACATTCTCTCTGTGTCTGTGTGGGTTTCCTCCGGGTGCTCCAGTTTCCTCCCACAGTCCAAAAGCTGTGCTGGTTAGGTGCATTGGTCATGCTAAATTCTCCCTCAGTGTACCCGAACAGGAGCCACAGTGTGGCGGCTAGAGAATTTTTATAGTGACTTTATTATAGTGTTAATGTAAGCCTACTTGTGACACTAATGAATAAATTTAAACTTATGTGTTATCCTTGGTCCATGTTAAAACTGCTCAGAAACTCTCAGGACGACTGTCATGTGGTCAGCGGCAGCCATTTTATCACTCCAGCCATTTGTCAATTTTAGAACAAGCTTTATAAAGTAGCTGGACTGACATATATATATATAGTTCCGACACAGAGGTTAATCCCCTTTACCTCACGTTGTAATCTGGTAAAAATATTTGGGAAGGTTTTAACTGTTTAATTAACGTTTAGAACTGCATTAACATAAAGGCCCGACACTCGCTTTACATGAATAATTAACGAGGTATCTTATTTAAATAACCAGGAACTTTAACTAAACAAGTAACATATGGACTACGGTATGGGTTCGACTGAAATGCTGTTCGAATAAAGCAAGGACCATTCATTACCAAAACAGTAATAACAGAATCTTACTCTCAAAAACTATGTACAACCAAGTCTGATGGCTTGGAAAAGATTTGGAGTTCTTCGGTAGTTGTCCGCTGTCGGTAAGCGTTGTCTGATTTTGTGCCTTTCGCTGCTTAAAGGGCGATTTATCTTAGGACCTATCTGAAGCTGGCAGAGTTAAGAACTAACTGCTCCAGTAGACCTAACTGCCATTAACTGCTTCAGGTGGTCTGGCCCCTGCTTCTGGTTGAACTCCTGGTTCAACTCCTGATGGAACTGAACTCAAGGCAGTTAGATTTTATAATCTTTATGACCTATCAACATTCCTGTACTCGGATTGGCCCGAGGTTGACAACAACGGCAAATTCAAATCTGATAGGTTCCTTTTAGCTGAGTGTTTTCTTTAAACTCATAGGCTAACAAAATGCAAAAACCTGCAGAGCCGACTACCAAGGCAACCCTGAAGCTTTTGGTCTCTGAAACAAGTGTTGCAACTTAGAGTCTGTGTGTACTCTGCATTTTAAACATCTCAGCATTGAACAAAACCAGCTTTTAAAGGGACCATGTACTGTTGTTTCCCCTCTGGTATTTTACGTTCTTTGTCGACATTCTGTACATCTTTATAATAATTCACAACAATATTATATATATGTTTTCTTTCCTGTCTTCTTGATGGGACGCTACGTTGATGTATTTAATTCTAGCTCCGACCTCATAAACTGTCTTTTGTAAATTATTGTTTCCAATTGGAACAGAATGATACCAACAATCACTGGTGGTCTTCAAGAGCTTGCAGCCACTCTAAATGCAGTCAGAGACATAGCAACAGTACTGCGGCAATAGTTTGAGACACACAAGATGATCATTACTCCTCATTTTCATTACCACTTAGCTTACACTGCAGAAATATAACAAGATAAAATTTTAGAAAGTCTTAATGGCAACCTGCATTATGGTTTTCCTATTTCCAGTGTTGCTCTATTAAAATGATGAACTACAGTATACATACAGAAAACACTTAAAGCCCATTTTAAAAATGTCCCCAGATACAGCAGTACAGAAACATCATTCCTTTGCTGCTTTATGTATGAATTTAATTTCCGATTGGAAATGATTACACTCATTTATTCTGGAATATTTTGCAACGTCAGCCCTCATGCTTAAAATATACCTTGCTATTCAATTAGCTGTCGAGAAGTACATGGAACAATCCTTGGTAAGAATGATTAACTGTGGGGAAAGCTAACTTCAAAGAGAGGGTAAGGATGGATCTGGCCCAGATCCATTCTTTGGAATCAAAGATTAGCAGGTAACAGGATTGGCGACATGGTGGCACATCTGCACATTCTCCCTGTGTCTGCGTGGGTTTCCTCGGGGTCTGCTCCGGTTTCCTCCCTCAATCCGAACGATGGGCTGGCTAGGTGCATTGGCCATGCTAAATTCTCCCTCAGTGTACCTGAACAGGCACCAGAGTGTGGCGACCAGGGGATTTTCACAGTAACTTTATTGCAGTGTTAATGTAAACCTACTCGTGACACTAATAAATAAACTTTCAAAAACTGTCATGAACAATGGGCCGCCTTTAGAGATAGTTCAAGTACAGTCAGGGTATATTCCCACAAAGGGGAAAGTTAGGGAAAACAAACCCAGAACTCCAGGATGACAAACTAGACAAAGATTAAGCTGAAACAGGAAAAGAGTGCTTACGACAGATGTCAAATGGATAATACAATTGAGAAAGAGACTGAGTATAGACGATTCAGAGGGTTCTTGAAAAAGCAAACAGGAGAAGCCAAGGAAGAGTAAGAGAAGAAACTGACAGTTAACATAAAAGGGAATCCAAAAAATCATCTCCACACATGTAAGTAGTAGGAGGGTGGTAAGTAGAGGAGTCGGGCTGATGAGGGACCAAAAGGGGGATTTGCACCTGGAGGCAGAGGGCATGGCTGAAGTATTAAATGATTAAAGTATTTTCCATCTATCTTTACCAATGAAGAAGATGCTGCAGGTCACGGTGGAGGAGGAGTTGAGAAAGTTGAAGAATTTAAAATTGGTAAGGAGGAGCAATTAGATAGACTGTCTGTGCTTAGTAGACAAGTCACCAGGACCACATGGACTGCACAGGAGACATACCAAGCTATGATACAACCAGAAAGAATGCTTTACAGACCACATGGACTGCAATCAAGTATATTGACGGACGTGAGATTGGAAATTGCAGTATTGGCCATAATTTTCCACTTTCCTTTAAACTCAAGGGTGGTGCCAAAGAACTTACTTCTTTGTACCCGTGCAAGAGCATGGATGGCAAGAACTTGCCACCAGCCCCAGTCCATCACAATACCTTTTGCTCCAAGCTAGGATCTGTCCCAGCCTTGAAGATTCTCTTTAAACATATTTGGGCAAGTTTTCTTTGGCTGTCTCTGTCTTCTTTTTCCATCTCCATTCTACTGCCATTCTGGCAGGACGGGAATTCGGGAGGCAAAATACATTACCGGTCAGTTTGGGTCATCTCTCCATCACAATGTTCTGCAGATGTTTCTAACCAGTTCTCTGTAGCACTTATTCATTGTTGATGTTGTCTCTCCATCTGATGTCCAGGATTTAACGTAGGCAATGAAGCAAAATAGTATCAATTTCATTGATTTTTGGGGCAACAAGGTGGCACAGTGGTTAGCACTGCTGCCTCACAGCACCAGGGACCCAGGTTCAATTCCGGCCTCGGGTCTTTGTCTGTGTGGAAGTTGCACATTCTCCCCGTGTCTGCGTGGGTTTCCTCCGGGTGCTCCGCTTTCCTCCCACAGTCCAAAGATGGGTGGGTTAGGTTGATTGGCCATGCTAAATTGACCCTAGTGTCAGGGGGATTAGCAGGGTAAATATGTGGGGTTACGGGAATAGGGCTTGGGTGGGATTGTGGTCAGTGCAGACTCGATGGGCCGAATGGCCTACTGTAAGGGTTCTATGATTCAATGATTCTATAATACAGATCCTGGAAATTTGGAATTAAAACAGACAACGCTGGGAAAACTCAGCAGGTCAGGCAGCATCTGTGGAGAGGGAAACAGAATTAATGTTCTGAGTCTTGTGACTCTTCTTGGACACAAAACATTGGGCCGGATTCTCCGACCTCATTTGCAGCCAGGATTCTCCCATCCCAACGCAGTGAACGGAGATTTGGCTGAGCGCCAAGTTCTCCATACCCGCTGGCAGTGGCAGTGGGGCATGAATGGCCGGAGAATTCCAGCCATTAAGTCTGCTTCTCTCTCCACAGATGCCGCCAGAACTGCTGAGATTTTCCAGCATTTTCTTTTTTTATTTCTCATGTAGCCAACACTGGTGAAAGACATCCAACCTACTTGAAACATAGAATCGTTGAATCATAGAATCCTTACAGTACAGGAGGAGGCCATTCAGCCCATCGAGTCTGCACCGACCACAATCGCACCCAGGCCCCATTCCCACAACCCCACACACTTACCCTGGCAATCCTCCTGACACAACGGGCAATTTAGCATGGCAAATGCACCTAACCCGCACATCTTTGGACTGTGGGTGGAAACCCACCCAGACATTTGCTGTTCCCTTCCATGTTTCACTGGCATAGATTGTGGTTGGTAGTACTATAGACATGTTGAATCATTGTTTCATAGCTATGTTGATGGTGTTGGATGCCCAGACCATACAGAGCCTCTGGAAGATCAATATTGCTTTGCTGATTCTTGTGTGGACATCAATCTCTACATCACTCTTCCTAAGTAGGGGAAATAATCAACGTCCTCAATGCTCTGTTGCCTGATGATGATGGCAGTGGATGGGGAGACCAACCTTGATGTCGCGTCTCTCCAGACTGCTGGTTACATCTTGGAGCGAACATGATTGATTGGCCAGGAAGGTGATGTTTGCAAAATCCAACTGTGCTGTTCCCACAGGATGCTGGGGTGCAATTCCCAGCTTGGGTCACTCTCTGCGCGGAGTCTGCACGTTCTCCCCATGTCTGCGTGGATTTCTTCCGGGTGCTCCGGTTTCCTCCAACAGTCCAAAGACGTGTGGCTTAAGTGGATTGGAAGTGCTAGATTGCCCCCAGTGTCAGAGTAAATGCATGGGGTTATGGGGATAGGGCCCGTGGTCAGCGCAGACTTGAAGGGCTGAATGGCCTCCTTCTGCTCTATAGGAATCTATGATTCTATGAGTGTACACAGGCCAAGGGCCTTACGTGTGTTTGAGACCCTCCCACTACAGTAATGATGCACTTTCGGACAACCAGCAGCAGCTTGCAAGCAGGAGAGCCAGCTTCACATAGCAGGTGGCTCTTAATGGGATTACGGCAGACTATAGCAAACAAACTAAGTGTTTTAAATATGTTTACTGGAGTGCTGCCCCCAACCTGGCATTCAAAGAATGGAGGCTGGCCACTGCAGCCATCCCCCTAACAGCCCTGTGCCATGTCTTGAACTTGGGGATGGGTTTTAAGTTGAGGACTGTGAATTGCCAATGAGTGGGAGTATCAGATTTGACTGAGTGGAGACAGCAAAGAACCTTCACTAATCAGCAAAGAACATTCAATAAGCAGCACAGAACATGCTCACATTGAATCTGCTCATCTCTCACTAATGGAGCCAGGGAAGCAGGAAGGCACAGTGCATCTATTATAGGTAAGTGTCCTTTTTTCTTATCTGAATGATAAATAATGGGGATCGACTGTCCCTTTACATTTGATCTTTGAGTAGTTGCCATGAGTTTTATATAGTGGATATAGAAATAAATTGGAGTAGACATTTATCTTCTCAGCTGTAGTGAACGGTGGACAAAGAGAGTCTTTGCTTCACGTACAGAATGGAAGTGATAGATGGTCAATTTCTTATTCAACTGTTCAGGAAAAAAAGAGTCATTATGAGATGATGATCAATGACGAGACAGAGTACAGGAATAAGATAGAGAATCTGGTGAACTAGTGCAGCGACAATAACCTCTCCCTCAATGTCAACAAAACAAAGGAGACAGTCACCCACTTCAGGAAGTGTAGTGGAAGACATGCCCCTGTTTACATCAATGGGGACAAAATGGAAATTGTCGAGAGCTTCAAGTTTCTAGGTGCCCAGATCACCAACAACCTATTCTGGTCCCCCCATGTCGACACTATAGTTAAGAAAGCCCACCAACGCCTCTACTTTCTCACGAAGCTAAGGAAATTCGGCATGCCTGCTACGACTCTCACCAATTTTTCCAGATGCACCATAGAAAGCATTCTTTCTGGTTATATCACAGCTTGGTATGGCTCCTGCTCTCTCCAAGACTGCAAAAAACTACAAAGGGTCGTGAACGAAGCCCAGTCCATCACGCCAATCAGCCTTCCATCCATTGAATCTGTCTACACTTCCAGCTGCCTTGGAAAAGCAGCCAGCATAATCAAGGACCCCACGCATCCCGGATAGTCTCTCTTCCACCTTCTCCCATCGAGAAAAAGATACAAATGTCTGAAGACACGTCCGAACCAACTCAAGAACAGCCTCTTCCCTAGTCCTATCAGGCTTTTGAATGGACCGACCTTGTATTGAGTTGATCTTTCTCTACACCCTAGCTATGATTGTGACACTACATTCTGCACTGTCCCCAACCTTCTCTATGTATGGTATGCTTTGTCTGTACACCGTGCAAGAAACAATACTTTTCACTGTATACCAATACATGTGACAATAATAAATCAAATCAAATAATAAGTCTGCAAAACAAAAATAAGATGGAACACAGCCTTTTGATGTGACATTAAAGGCAATGGAGAGGAACACAGCGATGCCTCTTTCAGTCTGAATATTTGAGTTTGAATAAAGAATGGAGGCTTGGAGCTAAAACGTGAAAATGTAGCATATTAGTGATAGACATGAGGCAACGGAGTGAAACACCATACACCAAAGTCAATGAGAAAGAAGAGGACAACCTTTCCACATTGTGTTTATTGTTTGAGGAACTTTGCAAAGTGAAAAGCAGAAATGGGTTTTTAAATAATCATGAGGGGGGGGGGAATTTTCCCATCCCGCCCACCACAGGAATGGGCGGGGGCATGGACCATGCAAAGGTTGACCTCGGGTGGGACTTCCCGGTTTCGGGGCGAGTGCGGCCCGGAAAATCCTGCCCCAGGTGTCTGAAAACATCAGTTTTCTCATTTCAGTGGAGTTCATAGTATCCTTACAGTGCAGAAGGAGGCCATTCAGCCCATTGAGTCTGCACCAACAACAATCCCACCCAGGCCCTATCCCCGTAATCCCACGTACTTACCCTGCTAATCACACAAAAGACAAACAAATAAATCTTTAACAAAGATCTAACTATTAACGCCTAGGTGTTGAAATTCCATTCGGCATTCTACCGTTAACACCTTATCTGGGCAAAATGAAAGTCTCTGTCCCTTTAAACCAGTAAAATAGGAGAGACACTTAAGTCTTAGCCAGTGACTTAATCCATCAAAGAGTGTTTGAAAAGTCATAATGTAACAGGGTTGGGGGAATACCTCAAGCAGTGCATTAAGTGTGAGACATGCTTGGAGTGAATGTTCTCACCAATTTACTTAACTGCCCTCTGTCACCTCCTTGATGGAGCACAGTTCCAGATATCCTGATCATATTTTCCCAAGTGGCAGATGTTCATATGTAGATCCTGACAGTGAAAGTTATGAACTTATTCAGCTGCCCTTGTCATCTCATCAGCCTGTCCTCACTTGTTTTCATGTAAGTGCATTAATAACACAAAATCCTCAAAGCCCAGGAAGCCAATGATAGCGCTCCCTCTGCTAACTCAACACAGATTGGAATTCGAACCTGGGAGTCATTTTATTCTAACATTTCCCTATTTTATACTGAAAAAAATACATTGCCAAAATCAGTTGATTTCATAACATATATACATCCTAAAGACCTATCAAATCGTGTTTGCTCCTAGCTACCACGTGACTCTGAGATGTTATCGACAGCTGTACTTAAAGAAATGTGCTTGTGACCTTGAGCACTGTTGTCGGGCTGGCTGTCCCTCAGAAAACATTTCACCAGCTGGGAATGCACGGTACGGTCCAAGGCTGTTTTACTGATAGGACAGTTTTTTAAATAGGATTTTATGGGGAGCAGTGTGTCCCAATACAGTCACTACACTGGGAAATGTCACTCCGGAGGCAGTGAGAAGAACAATAAAGTTGCACAAGCTGCTTATGAAGAAAGATAAGGCAGCCTAAATAGGAAGAGCACAGCAATAGGTATTAGCCTTGCTTTAACTACACCACTTTCACCTCTGTCAGAAGATAACAAATTCAAACTGCACTCCAGGCAACACTCCAGCACAGTACTGAAAAAGCGTTGGAAGTACTTTTATTAAATGGTCATTTAGTAGTGCAGAACTTGGTTTTCTATCAAAAGCCTACCTTTACTGTTCAATACATGCTTTGGGATTCTCATAGTTCCATGTGTTATAAGGTTCTCCTTATCAGCAACCTCTTAAGTAGGGCCCGAGCCATTTGCTCAACATATGCGTTTGACAATGAAGAGGGTGTATCAAAATCATCCTGCGGGATAATGGGTACTCTGAGCTGGTCATTTTGTGCTGTATATCACGCAAACTCATGAACAGGCCTAAGGCCATCACTTTCAGCTCTGAAAAGGACCAGCTAACCTCCGATTATCCTAGCAGGATATAAGATATCTCAGAGATTTGTGCAGTAGGTGAAGCTAGTGGTTTCATGTTGTTACTGGGCAGTAGCAATATGACTGGTGCTCGCCACTAACAGGATGCTGCTGTCAAGCCAAAATGACATTCTGTCTATTATATGAATGAGTAATGTGGTTCTGGAATTTTAATACCAGTGTGATGCTGGATATGAAGGCCGTACATCCCAAAGGCTGGTAGATCGTATCAAACAGATTGGATGGGATTTTACAGCCTCGATTAAGCGAGAATGGAAATTCCTGCCCGAGGGCAACGGAGCTTTCTGTTGTCGGATCCTCACCTGCTCCGTGGTGGGCGAGGTGGTAGAGTTCCGGCCAATGTCCTAGCCACTGTGCGCAATGGGACTAGATGTAGGCCACACCCATGCTTGCAAAATTCAAAACACAGGGAGGGATTTTACAGCCTTCCTCGTCTGGAAACCGTAAAATCCCGCCTGAGGTCAACGAACATTCCCGTGCTCTGCCCCTCGCCCGCTCCGATTCCCGTGGCGGGCGGGCTGGTAAAATTCCGGCCACAGCATCCAACATTAGATGTGATTTCGCAATTGGTCAACATTTGCTAAATGATCCTCAGTGTGCTAAGAATTACGCTGACAACCAATTTGAGATTGTCAGTCAGGCTCGCAGTGTACAGTGTATGCAGTATTTATGTGCACTTGGAGCTACATATATTAGTACACAGAGCCTTGATCTTTGCAGTCAGAAAGAACATGTACACACATTGAATCTGTTTCAGCTAAACAAAATAAGAGGCAGCTATTCACTGGTTCATTCCTCAGGACAATGTCTTGACCAATTAGAGTCAAGCTGCCTGGTTTAAATCTCAAACAATGTTTGGCAGTTAACTATCAGTCACCATCAACTGGTGCATTCTTCATGGCAATGCCTTTACCAATCACAGTCTATTGGTCAACCAATCAGCACACTCTTCTGATAGAGTATACACCTGCCCTCTCAAGTGAATGTAAAGACACCAGGGCACTTTCTGAAAATGAGCAAGGGAGTTCAATTCTTTCACATCTATCTCTCAACCAACAGATTGTCCAGTCATTATTTCATTGCTGTTTCATGAGATCCTGCTGTGCACATGATGCCTGCTCTGTTGCCCTATATTATGACAGCGACAATATTTTAAAAGTTTCATTGCTGGTGAAGTGCTTTGGGGCTATCGGAAGTCACGAAAGGTGATATATAAATCCAAATCCTTTCTCGAATTAAAATTTTGTCAATAAAGGAAATTAATAAGATGTGAGCAAGATAATCTGAACAACACCAGGGTTAAAAAAAAAACTCATAGAAGATGTGAATTGATAAAACTACGAACTAACTTAGCATAAGCAATAACTTTCTTCCACCTGGTGCGAGTTAATTATTAAACTGACCATTGTATGTAGTAGTGTACACCGACTGTCGAGTGTTCAAAATGTAATTGGGTCCATGTCTATTTTTCCAGGAGGTAAAAAGATGTGGAAAGTGGAGAAGTAGATCATCTAAACACTTTTTGTATTTCTGTATTCTGATGTTCTCTGCACACTGACTCATGAGTTTTCGATCCCATATGGAACACTCCCTGATATTCATTTTACTGTATCTAATCACTCCCAGCTATCACAACATCTTCACTATCTAATCACTGTCAGGTATTCATTATTGTCCATGTTAACTGCTCCTTCTCAGTAATATCCTATCTCTCAATGACATGGCAGCATGAAATGGCCCAGAATGATATATGTTTCACCATCATGAAAAATGAAACCCACAGTTAGTGAGGCCTTTCAGATTACATACAGGGAATTTCAAGCATTTCAAATAGAAAAATTACCCAAGCAAAAAACAACTTGCACGCAGCCCATTGTGTAGCGTGGTAGGTTGGTAAGAAAGTGCCTATACAGAATTGTTACAGTGCAGAAGGAGGCCATTTGGCCCATTTGGTCTGCACCGACTCTCCAAATGAGTGTTACGACTTAGTGCCATTCCCCTGTCTTTTCCCCCTTACCCCTGCACATTGTTTCTATTCAAGGAACTACAAAAGGTCGTGAATGTAGCCCAGTCCATCACACAAACCTGCCTCCCATCCATTGACTCTGTCTACACTTCCCGCTGCCTTGGCAAAGCAGCCAGCATAATTAAGGACCCCACGCACCCCGGACATTCTCTCTTCCACTTTCTTCCATCGGGAAAAAGATACAAATGTCTGAGTCCAAAGATGTGTGGGTTAGGTTGATTGGCTGTGCTAAAATTGCCCCTTAGTGTCCTGAGATGCATAGGTTAGAGGGATTAGTGGGTAAAATATGTAGGGATATGGGGGTAGGGCCTGGGTGGGATTGTGGTCGGTGCAGACTCGATGGGCCGAATGGCCTCTTTCTGTATTGTAGGATATCTATGATCCATGAGGTCGCGTACCAACCGACTCAAGAACAGCTTCTTCCCTGCTACTGTCAGACTTTTGAATGGACTTACCTTGCATTAAGTTGATCTTTCTCTACATCCGAGCTATGACTGTAACACTACATTCTGCAGTCTCTCATTTCCTTCTCTATGAACGGTATGCTTTGTCTGTATAGCACGCAAGAAACAATCCTTTTCACTGTATGTTAATACATGTGACAATAATAAATCAAATCAAAATCAAATCAAAAATCATCTAATGCCCCCTTGAATTCCTTGATTGAACCTGCCTCCACCACAATTCCAGGCAGTGCACTCCAGACCCGAACCACCAACAGGGGTGAATTTTCCGGTTTCAGGGCGGATGCGGCCGGAAAATTCCTCCCACAGTACGAAAAAGTGTTTTCTCACATCACAATGGTGCAGTGTGAGGATTTCAGATGGAGTCACCTGATGAAGGGGCAGCGCTCCGAAAGCTCGTGATTCCAAATAAACCTGTTGGACTTTAACCTGGTGTTGTGAGACTTCTTACTGTGCCCACCCCAGTCGGCCTCTCCACATCAGTATTTGAGCAAGGATGACCTGATTTGTAGTCTATTTAAATTGAAGCCACTCTTTGTCTGAACTTCACACTCAGTGAAGCCTTTGCGATGTTCATAGCAAACATCCGTGCAATGCCTCGTTCGGTGGCTTTGTGGTATTTTTGTCTGTTTTGGACAACAGTATTGCATACTCATAAACCAACTTTTGGAACTAAATAGGGTGTACAGTTCTGGTCACCCTTTTATAGAAAGGATATTATTAAACTAGAGCGAGTGCAGAAAAGATTTACTAGGATGATACCGGGACTTGATGGTTTGAGTTATAAGGAGAGGCTGGATAGACTGGGATTTTTTTCTCTGGAGCGTAGGAGGCTGAGGGGCAATTTCATAGAGGCCTATCAAATAATGAGTGGCATAGGTCAGTTAGATAGTCAATATCTTTTCCCAAAGGTAGGGGAGTCCAAAACTAGAGGGCATAAGAGGGAGAGGGATAGGGCTGTACGGCAGGGCAAGGTTTACAATTGGGGGAGAGGTAATTATGATGCGATTAGGCAAGAATTAGGGGGCATAAGTTGGGAACAGAAACTGTCAGAGAAAGGAATTGATGAAAAGTGGAACTTTTTCAAGGAACAAATACTGGATGTCCTTGATAGGTATGTCCCTGTCAGGCAGGGAGGAAATGGCCGAGTGAGGGAACCATGGTTCACGAAAGAGGTGAAATGTCTTGTGAAAAGGAAGAGGGAAGCTTATGTAGGGATGAGGAAACAAGGTTCAGATGGCTCGATTGAGGGTTACAAGTTAGCAAGGAATGAGCTGAAAAAGGGGCTTAGGAGAGCTAGGAGGGGACACGAGAAGTCCTTGGCGGGTCGGATCAAGGAAAACCCCAAGGCTTTTTACTCTTATGTGAGGAATAAAAGAATGACCAGGGTGAGGTTAGGGCCGGTCAAGGACAGTAGTGGGAACTTGTGTATGGAGTCAGTAGAGATAGGCGAGGTGATGAATGAATACTTTTCTTCAGTGTTCACCAAGGAGAGGAGCCATGTTTTTGAGGAAGAGAAGGTGTTACAGGCTAATAGGCTGGAGGAAATAGATGTTCGGAGGGAGGATGTCCTGGCAGTTTTGAATAAACTGAAGGTCGATAAGTCCCCTGGGCCTGATGAAATATATCCTAGGATTCTTTGGGAGGCAAGGGATGAGATTGCAGAGCCTTTGGCTTTGATCTTTGGGTCCTCGCTGTCCACGGGGATGGTGCCAGAGGACTGGAGAATGGCGAATGTTGTTCCTCTGTTTAAGAAAGGGAATAGAAATGACCCTGGTAATTATAGACCGGTTAGTCTTACTTCGGTGGTTGGTAAATTGATGGAAAAGGTACTTAGAGATGGGATTTACGATCACTTAGAAAGATGCGGATTAATCCGGGATAGTCAGCACGGATTCGTGAAGGGCAAGTCGTGCCTCACAAATTTGATAGAATTTTTTGAGGAGGTAACTAAGTGTGTTGATGAAGGTAGGGCAGTTGATGTCATATACATGGATTTTAGTAAGGCGTTTGATAAGGTCCCCCATGGTCGGCTTATGATGAAAGTGAGGAGGTGTGGGATAGAGGGAAAGTTGGCCGATTGGATAGGTAACTGGCTGTCTGATCAAAGACAGAGGGTGGTGGTGGATGGAAAATTTTCGGATTGGAGGCAGGTTGCTAGTGGAGTGCCGCAGGGATCAGTGCTTGGTCCTCTGCTCTTTGTGATTTTTATTAATGACTTAGAGGAGGGGGCTGAAGGGTGGATCAGTAAATTTGCTGATGACACCAAGATTGGTGGAGTAGTGGATGAGGTGGAGGGCTGTTGTAGGCTGCAAAGAGACATAGATAGGATGCAAAGCTGGGCTGAAAAATGGCAAATGGAGTTTAAATTTGATAAATGTGAGGTGATTCATTTTGGTAGGACTAATTTAAATGTGGATTACAGGGTCAAAGGTAGGGTTCTGAAGACTGTGGAGGAACAGAGAGATCTTGGGGTTCATATCCACAGATCTCTAAAGGTTGCCACTCAAGTGGATAGAGCTGTGAAGAAGGCCTATAGTGTGTTAGCTTTTATTAACAGGGGGTTGGAGTTTAAGAGCCGTGGGGTTATGCTACAACTGTACAGGACCTTGGTGAGACCACATTTGGAATATTGTGTGCAGTTCTGGTCACCTCACTATAAGAAGGATGTGGAAGCGCTGGAAAGAGTGCAGAGGAGATTTACCAGGATGCTGCCTGGTTTGGAGGGTAGGTCTTATGAGGAAAGGTTGAGGGAGCTAGGGCTGTTCTCTCTGGAGCGGAGGAGGCTGAGGGGAGACTTAATAGAGGTTTATAAAATGATGAAGGGGATAGATAGAGTGAACGTTCAAAGACTATTTCCTCGGGTGGATGGAGCTATTACAAGGGGGCATAACTATAGGGTTCGTGGTGGGAGATACAGGAAGGATGTCAGAGGTAGGTTCTTTACACAGAGAGTGGTTGGGGTGTGGAATGGACGGCCTGCAGTGATAGTGGAGTCAGACACTTTAGGAACATTTAAGCGGTTATTGGATATGCACATGGAGCACACCAGGATGATAGGGAGTGGGATAGCTTGATCTTGGTTTCAGATAAAGCTCGGCACAACATCGTGGGCCGAAGGGCCTGTTCTGTGCTGTACTGTTCTATGTTCTATGTTCTATAAGTTTAAGGTGAGAGGGGAGAGATACAAAAGGGTCCAAAGGGGCAATTTTTTCACACAGCGGGTGGTGAGTGTCTGGAACAAGCTGCCAGAGGTAGTAGTAGAGGCGGGTACAATTTTGTCTTTTAAAAAGCGTTTAGACAGTTACATGGGTAAGATGGGTATAGAGGGATATGGGCCAAATGCAGGCAACTGGGACTAGCTTAGGGGTTAAAAAAAGGGGCGGCATGGAAAAAAGGGCCTGCTTCCATGGTGTAAATCTCTATGACTCTATGACTCTAAGATGACCTGTCGCCTCATTACTTCACAGACCATGAAATGAAATGAAGTTGGGGTCAGAGTTAGGGTTGAGGTGGGCCGGGGGAATGGGGGGGGGGGGGGAGCGGTGGTGGTTGGTGGGAAAAGAGAAAATGATGAAATATAATTTTCTTCGACCAGAATATTATCGCGACGTTTTGTTCTGTGGTGTTGAAATGGTTGGAATGGATTTATCCGAAATGTTATTTTACTTCTTCCTACTATCTTGTCTCAGAGACAAAGGGGCGTGACTGGAATTTAGCTGCAATTTTATACACACTGTCCCAGTGTTAACCTGAAGGTGTTAACTACCAATTCTAAGCAAGGCCTGACAAGCGACTGAATAGTTCAGATGGCAATGTTTTCCCCTTCCATTGCTTTGATACATGTTGTTCTGCTTTCTGTCATATCAGAGAGAGAAGGAGAATTTAGAGCCACATTCCAGTTATTGTAACGTTTATCAAGACACACAACATATTCTGAGGTAATATTTTATGGAGGAGGGATATGTCAATTCTGCTGGCCAATTTTTACAAATTTGAATGTGAAGCAATGTTCCTGACAAGTCCTCACTCCCACACACTACAGGTGGGATTTAATCCACACTAACACAGCGAGGAACACGATGCCCCAGCCCACTTAATCACAGGAAGGGCCGCGTTTGGCAGCCTCATAAAATCATAGAATCTCTCCAGTGCAGGAGGAGGCCATTCAGCCCATTGAGTCAGCACTGGCCACAATCCACCCAGGCCCCATTCTCGTAACCCCATGTATTTACCCTTGATAATCCTCCTGACACGAAGGGGCAATTTAGCATGGCCAATCTACCTAACCTGCACATCTTTGGAATGTGAGAGGAAACCGGAGCACCCGGAGGAAACCCACGCAGACACGGGGAGAATGTGCAAACTCCACACAGACAGTGACCCAAGGCCAAAATCAAACCCGGGTCCCTGGCGCTGTGAGGCAGCAGCGCTAACCACTGTGCCGCCGTGCCACCCCATGGCAGCAGGAAACCCTGCATTGACGTCAGGATGTGGGAAACTCACCCTACTCGTGGTAGAATGTCAGTTGGGCTCCTTAATGAGCCACTTGACTGCAGACATCCCAAAGCCCACCACAATTTAGTGGTGGCTCAGGGATTGCTTGGGAGCCACGTGGTTTTCCTGCGTCTCCTGAAGTTCGCCCAGCGAAACCTTGTGCTCAGTCGAGGAGGCCAACAGCTGGAACTAACTTTGCTTCATTCAAAGTTTATTTATCAGCGTCACAAATAGGCTTACATTAACATCTTTAGGACTGCGGGAGGAAACCAGAGCACCCAGAGGAAACCCACGCAGACACGGGGAGAACGTGTAGACCCTGCACAGACAGTGACCCAAGCCGGGAATGGAACCCGGGTCCCTGACGCTGTGAGGCAGCAGTGCTAACCACTGTGCCGCCGTGAATACATAAAACATTTGTCACCATAACCAGAGGGATGTTTCCTTGGAATTAGCAGTCGGCTTTTGCACCAGAGAGCATTTTGGAATGCAGTGGAAGTTGTTTTCTAGTGCACAAACTACTTGGACAGAAAATAAGCAAGATTAACCAAGCAGCAACAGTGCAAAGACTGGATCCCCAGGGTGGTTCTTTCAAAAGTGAGCTTGAACACCTCTGCTTTTCAAGTCAGTGTGAGCAAAGTCTTCCGATGTGAAGTCAGGAAACCTCCAGGGATATTTCTGGGTAATGCAGGCCATCCTTTCATTATTTCCTCAAGCCACTTACGTCAACACAAAATTCACACAAGATTCTTTTTAAGAGAAGGCTGCAAAGCCTGAGGGAGAAATAACTCTGAGCTAATAGACTTCCAGGTTCCATGTTGGTAAAAAGAATGACTGGGGTCTGCATTGAACAAAGGTTAACAGCAATCTAAAGTAACAAGTGAGGCAAGATCTGCTCTGTGCAGACGTGCCGTGGGCTGCCCTGCGCGACGCCATGTTGTCAATGAATGAAAAAGCTGGCCGCCTTGCCTCGGATTGTAATGGAGCGTCCGGGAATGATAAAGCAGTGTCCCGCTGCACGCAGCCCTGGAGAAATGGCAGCGAACAAACAAAGTTGTTTTGTTTTCCCTCTCATATTTTTCTTCAACGTGTTTGTTTATTCGATATGAAAATCTGGAGACAGCTGCTAAAACTCTGGCTGTGCTCAGGACAATTTGGTGGCACGGTGGCACAGTGGTTGGCACTGCTGCCTCACAGCGCCTGGGACCTGGGTTCGATTCCCGGCTTGGGTCACTGTCTGTGCGGAGTTTGCACACTCTCCCCGTGTGTGCGTGGGTTTCCTCCGGGTGCTCTGGTTTCCTCCCACAGTCTGAAAGACGTGCTGGTTAGGTGCACTTGACCCGAACGGGCACCGGAGTGTGGCAACTCGGGGAATTTCACAGTAACTTCATTGCAATGTTAATGTAAGCCTTACTTGTGACTAATAAATAACTAAGCTTATTAATTCCAAATGGCTGCAGAGTCAGCCTATACTCTACTGCGGCTATATTTACGGCCGTATGTCCCTGGAGAAGAACCGTGCGGTGAGGTCTTCCGTGCTCGATGGGCACCGCCGGGATTGGAGTGTGTTATTGATCCTTTTATGCACCTTTTGATTTGATGTTTTAAATTTCATTTATGCTTTATTTTTGTATCAGGCAGCATTCCCCCCCCCCCCCCCCCCCCCCCCACTTCCACACACACACACTCACGCAGACACACATGCACGCATGCAGGCGCACGCACGCGCGCACACACACACACACACACACACACACACAAGGGGCTACCCTTGCTTTGTTCCACCCGGAGACAGTGGGAGTGTGGAGGCTTTTTGACTGACAGAGTGGTTGGCAGTGGGTGAGATTAAAAAGAAATATAGTATCAAAGTGGAATTGGAAATCCTGGGGCTGGATCTTGCCCTCGTGAAGCAGGCCAGAATGGAGGCAGGCAGGGGAAAATAAAACAGCTGCCATGCCACCCACACAGGATGAAACAAAACTGTAAGAACTGGCAATTACGAATACTGGTCCAAATTGCTTTTTTTTTCCTATTGGGCAGAGCACAGGCCTCTGAGCTCGCCTGTGTTCCCGTACGTGCCAATTCAAGTTGTTAGAGACTTGTTGAAAGCCTGACCCTGCCATTCTTTGGAGGAATCAATTAAACTAAATGAAACAAACTGAGGGACTTGGGGGCGGGATGCTGCCCGATACAAAAGCAAAGCATAAAAAGCATCAATAGCACACTCTAATCCCTGCGGTGCCCATCGAGCACGGAAAGCCTCACCACATGGTCCTTCTCCAGGGACACTCGGCCGCAAATATAGCCTCAGTAGAGGGAGGCCTTCCTCAGTAGAGGGAGGCCATTTAGAATTGTCCTGAGGACCACCAGTGTTTTTGCAGCTGTCTGAATCAGTCCATGATGTGGTGATGCTGGTATTGGACTGAGGTGGACAAGATGAGGGGTCACACGACACCAGGTTATAGTCCAACCGGTTTATTTGAAATCACAAGCTTTCGGAGCGCTGCTCCTTCATCAGGTGAAGTGGAGCGAGGTGCGCAGGTACGGAATATATAGGCGGAGTGACGATAGCCCAACACTAACAGGTAATCAAGAGTGTCAAAGGATAAATACAGACAGAGTAGTGCAGTGTAGGCTGGCTGAATAACAAGTCTTCACAAGCAATCATGAGTGCTAATAGACAAATGCAAGCGGTTAAGTATGATCAGTATGTGTAAAGTGCCGACAGGCTGTATAACAAGTGAAGGGATGACCTAAGAACCGATAATTTAAGGCAAAGAAATAATTACAGACAATCAAAGAGCGAGATGGTGCTAAACATTATGCAGACTAATTCAGGTAGAGAGATCAGCACCTGTAACCAATGTGTGCATGGTGTCAAAACAGGAGTCAGGGAGATTTTCTCCCACAGAACAGTATAGTGGGGTGACATATAGCACAACGTGAACCCGGTTAAGGCCATCCTCATGAGCATGGAACTTGGCTATCAGTTTCTGCTTGGCGATTCTGCATTGTTGTGCATCTCGAAGGCCACCTTGGAGAACATTTACTCGAAGATCGGAGGCCGATCCAGAATTTCAGAGCATCCTACGCACTCTCATCCCGCGTACTCCCTGCATTGGAGACTTCTACTGCCTCCCAAAGATACACAAACCCAACACACCCGGATGTCCCATTGCATCAGGCAATGGGACCCTGTCTGAGAATCTCTCGGGTCACATCAAGGGCATCCTGAAACCCATCATTCAAGGAACCCCCAGCTTCTGTCGCTACGCTACAGACCTCTTACAGAAACTCAGCACCCATAGAGCAGTCGAACCAGGATCTTCTTCACACTTGTTTTAATTGGGCAGGAAGCCTGTTTCCATGCCAATTAATTGGTCACCCCCAGGAAAATCCAAAAATCAGTCAGCTTCCCATGGGCGGGGGGGATTTGGTGATGTTTGATACAATAAACCCACTTCCTGTTTTACGTCTCCAAAGAGAAAACTCAGCGCGAGCCACAATATGCTTGTATTAATGGACCTTTTACAGCTCTCAAATAGCCAATTAATGAGCTGGTATAAATAGCAATAATGACAAAGGCTTTGACAAAGGGTCATCTGGAGTCGAAACGTCAGCTGTTTTCCCTCCTTACAGATGCTGCCAGACCTGCTGAGATTTTCCAGCATTTTCTCTTTTGGTTTCAGATTCCAGCATCCCCAGTAATTTGCTTTTATTTAAATAGCAATAACATCAGCCCCTCAAGTTTGGAGTGTGCAGAACATCAGGATCAATCCCATTTCTTTCACACCCACATTCATTTCATCGATGGAGCAACATATTTTATCACAGTTCCCTGGCCTCCCATTCTCTGTCACTTGGTACATTTTTGTATGTGTCAGTTTTAATTTGTTTTTCTCTGATATTGCTGCTTTTTTGAAAAGCCTCATTTTTGCTGTTCGTCTGAGAATGCCAGTCTTTGACTCTTTGTTGTAATGTGTTTAACCTGCACTCTATCCAAATCCTTTTCGAACACCCCATGGACTGTTTCCAACCAATTGATTGGGTCAGTTGATGTTAAATAAGATCACATTCAGTTCAGCATCTTGATCTTTGATTCCTTTCTTTCTTTATCTGGATGCTAATTAGATCAGGGCTATTATTTCATCACACGTCCTCTGGCCTGCTATCAAGTATATTGGAAGGATTTCCAGGTTGTCAATCAATGACATTTTACACACACTTTCCGTGGCTATCAAATTCCAGGCTGGGACTTGAACCCAGATTTAATAGATTGAAGGCAACACAATGTGGCTCAAAGTATTAAAGGGTTTTTTTTAACCAACGATAAATAGTATTCACAAACAAGGATCTGGCAAATTTTCTTTTTAATTCATTTGTGGGACATGGGCATCGATCGCTGGCCAGCATTTATTGATTTGGAGATGCCGGCGTTGGAATTTATTGCCCATCCCTAGTTGCCCGAGGGCAGTTGAGAGTCAACCATATTGCTGTAGCTCTGGAGTCACGTGGAGGCCAGACCAATAAGGACGGCAGATTTCCTTCCCTGAAGGGCATTAGTGGACCAATCGACAATGGTTTCATGGTCATCAGTAGATTCTTAATTCCAGATATTTTTTTATTGAATTCAAATTCCGCCATCTGCCGTGGCGAACCTGGGTCTCCAGAACATTAGCTGAGTTTCTGGATAAATGGTCTAGTGATAATACCACTAGACCATTACCTCCCCCAAATAAATATGAAATTATTCTCCATTCTCCCTACTTCCAACTGAGGATCCTCCTTGGCCTGGGGCATATGCCCTTGCACCCTGGGGTGGCCCTGTGGCACAGTGGTTAGCACTGCAGCCTCATAGCACCAGGGACCCGAGTTCGAATCCTGGCTTGGGTCACTGTCTGTGAGGAGACTGCACATTCTCCCTGTGTCTGCGTGGGTTTCTTCTGGTTTCCTCCCACAGTCCGATAGATGTGCTGTTTAGGTGCATTGGCCATGCTAAATCCTCCCTCAGTGTACCCGAACAGGAGCCGGAGTGTGATGACCCGGGGATTTTCACAGTATCTTTGTTGCTTCATTGCCTACATGTGACGAATAAACAAACTTAAACTTAAATTGGTTGGCACATCTTCCCGCTTTGACACTTCATAGAGTCCAGTCTGATCACATGACCCTCAGAGGATTGCTCCTCTAAAGGAGCCACTCTATCACACCGGATCCTCTAGCTCAGAGGCAAGGGTGCTGCCACTAGGGTGTAAGACCTCGACACTAGCCCAGATCTTCACTATTATTATTGGAATCTCAATAATTACAAATCAATTATATCTGGATACTCCCTTAAATTGCTTACAAATCTCAATATTTCTAGCCTACAAGAAGCTCCCAACATGGTCACAAATTCCTTATTCTGTTTTAACTCCATTCAACCAGACTAAACGTCGCCATCAATAAAGAATTCTCCTTTCAATATTGCAATGTTGTCTTATTTTTCATCTCTGCCCCTAGTAAAATAGTTATAGCCAGTAAAATTGAAGTTTCATCTGATAATCACAGGCAAAATGTACTGCAGGAAGCAATTTCGTTGACATGATTTTTATATTGAACAGGTAAGCTCACATCTAATCGGAAGGAGGTGTGGAACAGCGGAAATATAAGATAAAAGTAAATTCCTAGCAGAGAAACGATCAGTCCTTTACATCAGATGGAATAAGAAATTTTCTTTTGTACGTGCGTTTAGTATGTGACTGGTGTAGGAATCACACAAATAATATTCAACGAATACAGCGTTCTTCATAATAACTTGAACTATATATATTACATATACATATCATATAGTATGGTACAGAAGCTGATTTGCACACTTCTATTGTTAAAGTGTAGGGTGGAGAATTGATCACAATGCTCCAATTCCAGCCTAGCCAGTGTTTTAAAAACGTTCAGCATAACTTTCTTAATTTTGTATGATATTTCTCTATTAATAAAGATGATGTGGAGATGCCGGTGTTGGACTGGGGTGGGCACAGGAAGAAGTCTCACAACACCAGGTTAAAGCCCAATAGGTTTATTTGGAATCACAAGCTTTCGGAGCGCTGCTCCTTCATCGAGTGAGTGGATCCTTTATCCTTTAATTTTTTTCTTAATTAATCCCTGCCTCCTTCAAAGATTTGTGTGTGCATGTTCCCAGGTCTCTTTGTTCTTGCGCCCCTCAATAAAATTGTGCTGTTTTGTTTATATTGCCTTTCCTCATGTTTCTTTTTAAAATGGATTTCCCCTTCCACAATGGTGGCTTGGCCATAGTACGTGTCCACCTTTTATTTGTAAAATTTCTGAAATCTTCAGTGGGTACCTCCATCTTAAGGTACCTCCAGACATCCCCACTTACAGCAACAGTGACCACCTCCTCCAATGGAGCTATCAGCCATATTGAGCCTTGGGCTCTACCGTTCAGCCCTCCCTGCTATGGAGTCTGCCTGCCATCCTTAATTACACAAGGCTCCTGGAAGCACTCTCTTAATTGGCCATCGCCTCAAAAACTTCTTCCCCGTGTCTCTCGCCATCTGCCTCCAAATTCCCGACAGCACCTTCCAAACCCACGACAACTATCACCCAGAAGGACAAGGACAGCAGACACATGGGAACACCACCGCCTGGACGTTCCCCTGCAAGACACTCACCAACACCTCTACTTTCTCAGAAGGCTAAGGAAATTTGTCATGTCCACTACAACTCTCATCAACTTTTACAGGTGCACCATAGAAAGCATCCTTTTCGGATGTGTCACAGCTTGGTAGTTCCTGCTCTGTTCAAGACCGCAAGAAAGTACAAACAATTGTGAACGTAGTCCAGTCCATCGCAGAAACTAGCCTCCCATCCATTGACTCCGTCTACACTTTTCACTGCCTCAGGTGAGCAGCCAGCATAATCAAGAACCCCAAGCACTATGGATATACTCTCTTCCACCTTCTTCCATCAGGAATTCTGAGAACATGTACCAACAGAAGAGTTTCTTCCCTGTTGTCATCAGACTTTTCCGATCATATATTAAGCTGATTTTTCTCTTCACACTACCTGTAACTGCAACACCATATTCTACACCCTATCCTTTTCCTTCTCCCCTATGTACTCTAAGAATGGTATGCTTTGTCTATATAGCGTGCAAAAAACAATACTTTTCACTGTATCACAATACATGTGACAATAACTCAAATCAAATCAAATCAAACCTCCCTGACTTTGAAAGATATCACCGTTCCTTCACTGCCACTGAGTCAATATGCTGGAACACCTTCCCTAACAACCCCTAGAACGGATGCTGAGGCTGCGGGTGTGGAGGTGAGCTGGGCCAAAGGCCAGCCTCTGTTCTGTGGTATATGTTGATTTCAATTTTAAAAATTAAATAAAAGATAAACAACCCTCCAACCCTCAACCCCCTTTCGCCCCCAATACAATCCCCAGGCCCCGCCCATGCCAACTTATTCCGAACAGCACGGTGGGTGTACCCACACCACATGGACTACAGCGGTTCAAGAAGGCAGCTTACCACCAACTCATTGAGGGCAATTAGGGATGGGCAATCCTGACCTAGCCAGTGATGCCCACATCCTGCAAATTGATAAAACAAATTTCAGCAGGAACAGGAACTGGGAATTAAAATTCAGCCCAATGTTTATCGTGATTAGGATTCTAAGGTTAGTAAATAATTCTTAGTGAATAAACTTTTTGGCAATTAATGTTTGATTTTCTCAGTAGCTTGATGGGAGATAGGGATGGCATGGTGGCACAGTGGTTAGCACTGCTGCCTCACAGTGCCAAGGACCGGGTTCGATTCCTGGCTTGGGTCACTGTCTGTGCGGAGTCTGCACGTTCTTCCCGTATCTGCGTGGGTTTCCTCCGGGTGCTCCGGTTTCCTCTCACTGTCTGAAAGATGTGCTGATTAGGTGCACTGGCCATGCTAAATTCACCCTCAGTGTACCCGAACAGGCACTGGAGAGTGGGGATGTTCACACTAATTTCATTGCAGTGTTAACGTAAGCCTACTTGTGACACTAATAAATAAAGCTTAGAACTAAAACTAAAAAAATATAGACAAAATGTTAATATAAACTGAACTAGTTGATGAAGGATAGCTTGAGCCAAGGCTGGATGGTAAACCACAAATTATTCTTTGGAGAAGAGATTTAGGATTTGTCTGCTTTTAATCCTCGCATTGTTACAGTTAGTTAAGATGAGCTAAATGAATGTCAACAGTTCAGACTGTCCTTACCTGACCTACTCAGGCATCAAAAGACACTCTAATTACATTTAACAAGAGTATTTTCAAATGAGAAAAGAAGACAAAAGGACTGTGCCAATGGGGCGGAGCCAGAAGGGATGGGGCCTATTGGAGGCAGGGCCAATTGGGGGCGATCGGTGGGGGTGCGAGGGAGGATGGCGATCGGGGCTGGCCATCCAGGTTGTGGGTGGCGGGAGGCGGGGGAGGTGGCGGCGGGGGTGTGGGGGGGTGGGGGGGGGCTGGTGTCGGGACTACCGGCGGTCAATGCTGCTAGGAGGGGCGGAGGTTGAGTCTGCAGTGGGAGGAGGGGGATCGGGAGATCAGAGCTGGCTGGATGATGGGGGGCTCAGGGAGATCTGGACTGGCTGTAGGGGAGGGGGGGGGGGGAGATCCAGGAGGCCAGCGATCGGGGGTGGGGGGAGGTCAGAAGGCCAGCAATGGGAGGTTGTGGAGCTGGCCAGCAATCGGAAGGCCGGCAATGGGGGGGCCACCACGCCTGCATAGATCTCTGCACTAACAGGTCGGCGCACGCGCATTGGCCTGCTCAGCGTCATGCTGCCAGCTTCTCCTGCGGGAATAGGTTCTGCCCACAGAGTTTCAGAGGGAATCCCGCAAGGGCACTCTGAGATGCACAGAGTGAGGGAGATTCAAGCTAAAAATCCCACTAAAAAAATCAGTGGGAGTTATTCCCGTTTTCACATGTATTGGGGACATGGAATTTTTTTGGGAGAATCCCGGCTGTGATCTTTGTCAAGCTGAAGACTTTCCCAGTAATTGTGAAACATAAAGAATATTTTACTGAATTTCACCATACCCATGCCTGTATCCACCTCCTCAGTCTTGTGCCCAGTGTGGAGGTGGAATATGAGGAGAAAAAGAAAGAAATATTTGCATTTGTATTTGCATAGATGGTGTGTACCATCTACAAGATGCACTGCAGCAATTCACCAAATATCCTTAGACAGCACCTTCCAAACCCTCAACCACTTCCATCGAGAAGGACAAGGGCAGCAAATACATGGGAACACCACAAGTTCCCCTCCAAGCTGCTCACCATTCTGACTTGGAAATATATTGCCATTCTTTCGCAGTCGCTGGGTCAAAATCCTGGAATTTCCTCCCTAACGGCATTGTGGGTCAACCCATAGAACATGGACTGCAGCGAATCAAGAAGGCAGCTCACCACCACCTGCTCAAGGGCAACTAGAGATGGGCAATAAATGCTGGCCAGCCAGCAATGCCCATGTCCCACGAATGAATTTTTAAAAAATGATATAGAGTTTGTCATCACCACCAGATGTCTTGATGTGCTTTACAGCACTCAGCAAGCTCCGTAGACAGCAATGTGATAAAAACCAGATTACCTATTTTGGTGGGGTTTATTGAGGGACATCTCCCCTGCTCTTAGAATCATTGGGGGGAATTTTCCTGTCCCGCCCACCATGGGAATTGTAGCGGGCAGGGGGGTGGACCATGCAAAAGTCCGTTGACCTCGGGTGGGATTTTCCGGTTTTGGAGTGAGTGCAGCTGGAAAATCCCACCCAAAGTGTTTTCCTGTACAGAAAGAGACCCTTCAGCCCATCATGTCTGTACTGGCCCTCAAGAACCTATCTCTTCTCATCCCATTTTCCAGCACTTAGTCCATAGCCTTGTATGCTATGATGGTTCAAGTGTTCATCTAAATGCTTCTTAAATCTTGTGAGGGGGCCCTACCTCTGCCACTCTTTCAGGCAGTGAGTTCCAGATTCCCACCCAACTCTGGGTGAAAACATTTTCCCTCAAACCCCCTCTAAATTTCCTGTTGCTTACCATAATTCTATGCCCCAGGTTATTGAACCCTCTACTAAGGGAGAAGGTTTCTTCTTCAAAACAGTGCCATGGAATCCTTTACATCTGCCTGGGAGGGCAGACTCAGTTTAACATCTCATCCCAAAAGACCGCACCTCTGACAGTGCAGCACTGCACTGGAGGGTCAGCCTTTATTTTTGTGCTCAAGTCATGAAGGGGAACTCGAACATAAAACCTTGAGACTCAACAATGAGGGTGCTCGCAAATGAGCCATGCCTGTCACTCCTGTAAAGCCAAAGGAAAACCTAAAAGTGATCCAAAGGAAATGTAGAGCAGTCTAAAAGATAGATACCAGTGCCCTAGCTGTTTCCAGCTGTCCCCTGTTTCCATAATTGTCATTGTCGGCATTCCCTTGAAATTGAGGATGACATCCGTCAGGCTTGGTGAGTTTCCACAATAAACTGTTGAGCTTCTCTTTAGCCGATATTGAGTGGCGACCTGACAGAAGTCTACAAGATTATGAGGGGCATGGACAGAGTGGATAGTCAGAAGCTTTTTCCCAGGGTGCCAGAGTCAATTACTAGTGGCATAGGTTAAAGGTGTGAGGGGCAAGGAGATTATGAGGCAAGTTTTCTATAGAGAGTGATGGGTGTCTGGAACTCGCTGCCGAGGGAGGTAGTGGAAGCAGAGATGATAGTGACTTTTAAAAGGCGCCTTGACAAATACATGAATAGGATGGGAATGGAGGGATACGGTCCCCGGAAGGGTAGGGGGTTTTAGTTCAGACAGGCAGCATGGTCGGTGCAGGCTTGGAGGGCTGAAGGGTTGTAATTTTCTTTGTTCTTTGATATCAGTACATCCTGTTGCTGTGGTATCATGAACTTTGCACTGCAGTGTGCCTGAATCCATGACTTCACTCGCAGAATAGTTCCACACTAACTCTATGCTCCTGGGACTGGCATTCGTCAGTCTGAAGCTCAGCAGTATAACAGGAGTCAGCAGAGAGATGACAGGAACTGTACAGATAACTCAAGGCACTTAAAATACCTTGCCTCTTTAAACGGTACAGGATGCTTGAATAATTCCACATTGCTATTCCTTTTTCACATTTGACACTGAACAGCGTTGAGCACTGATAGATCATTGATGGAGTAATCAAAGCACTGAATGGTTTTTAAATCATATTACCAGAGCATGCTGGGAAAGTGTGAACAGCAGTGGTTACCATTAGCACCTGGATTCTCTTCATTAGGCTTGCTTGAGAGATGAACATTCTCCAGTGTAATAATCAAGCCTTCAGATCGCATGCAAGAAACTAAATTAAACAGCTCTGGAGACTTGTAGCAAGAGTTGTTCCCCTCAATGTAACTGCAGTCATGAAAGAACGTTGGGGATTTTTGGAAATTGAGTAAGAGTTATTACATTGATTTTTTTTTCCCTGGATAGGTTATGGCTTGGTCTTATTAAAAAGACGTGGGGGAACCTTTGTTCAGGCTAATTGTACCTTTTACCAAATCGTATCATTCATAGAATAGAATCATAGAATCCCTACAGTACAAAAGGAGGCCATTCAGCCCATCGAGTCTGCACCGACCACAATCCCACCCAGGCCCTATTCCCGTAAACCCATGTATTTACCCCACTAATCCCCCTGACACTAGGATCAATTTAGCATGGCCAATCAACCTAAACCACATATCTTTGGACTGAGGAAACCCACGCAGACACAGGGAGAATGTGTGAACTCCGCAAAGACAGTGACCGGAGGTCAGAATTGAACCGGGTTCCTGGTGCTGTGAGGCAGCAGTGCTAACCACTGTGCCACAGTGCCACCCATGTTGTGTTAAGTGCTTTCTAAATCAAGTATAAGGTAACTAGACATAGCTCCCAGCAAAATGCTCTAACACCAAATTACAAGAGCCCTTATCACCACACCAGTGTGACATTTTTGTTTTCCAACATCAGTCATCCTGAAGAGGCGACCATTTAGTGTCGGCACGCTGCGGAACTAAGCACCCCGCAGGTTGTAACACTGTTCTCCGGCCTCCGCAGCCTGGTTTAAGTTCAATCAGGTTGATGGGATGAAAGTGTCTTGTTTGTGACAGCTGTATGAAGCATACAACCTGATGGTACAGGTTTTCAAAGGCAAAACATAAAATAAATGGCACAAACTTAAAGGGATGCAACAGAGAGACCTGGAGATGAATGTACAAGAATCTTTGACGAGGTCAGGGCAAAATGAGATAACTGTTTAAGTAGAAAAAAGCAGATAAAACACTTGACTTTATAAATAGAACGCAAATACAGGATAAACCTTTGCGAAACGCTGGTTGGACCCCACGCTTAGAAAAAATGGTGAACAATAGAAGGAATGCAGAGGGGATTTGTGAGAATGGCACCAGGAATTAAAGATGTGGGGTGGGATTTTCCGGCCGCGTGCGCCCCATGAATGGAAAATCCCACCCGAGGTCAACAGACTTTTGTATGGTCTGTGTCCCGCCTGCTCCGATTCCCGTGACAGGAAAATTCTTCCCGTGAGCTACACAGAGAGACGAGAGTTACTCTTCTCCCCAGAAGAGAGAAGGTTAAGTGGAAATTAAGTGAAGGTGTTTAAAATCGCTAACGGTTTTGATACAGTAAATGAGGAGAAACGATTTTCAATGGCAGAAGGGTGAGTAAATACAAACAGATTAAAGGAATCATAGAATCATAGAAACCCTACAATCCAGAAAGAGGCCATCTGGCCCATCGAGTCTGCACCGACCACAATCCCACCCAGGCCCTACCTCCATATCGCTACACATTTACCCGCTAATCCCTCTAACCTACGCATCTCAGGACACTAAGGGCAATTTTAGCATGGCCAATCAACCTAACCCGCACATCTTTGGATAAATCAAATCCCAAAAGCAACATGAGGAGGAAAAAATGGTTTATGTAACAACAACTTGCACTGCATTGACATAGGGGCTGATATTTTACAACCTCACTTGGGCAAGGCTCGTAAAATCCTCCCGGAGACCAACGGGGAATCCCGTCTGGGAGCTGCGCTGCCCTGATTCCGGGACAGATGTGGCGGTAAAACGCCAGCCAGGGGCCGGAATTCTCCGACCTCACCCGCGACTAGGGTTCTCCGGTCCCGCTGCAGTGGATGGAGTTTTGGCTGAGCGCCAAATTCTCCATTCTCACTGGCAGCGGCAACAGGGCAAACGAGACCGGAGAATCCCAGCCAGATTCTTTAACAGTCAGATTTTTGTTGCCTGGAATGCATTGCCTGAAAGGGTGATGGAGGAAGATTGAATCATAATTTCCCAAAAGGAATTGGATTGATACTTAAAATGGAAAAAAAAATGAGCATGCGTTTGGGGAAAGAGCAAGGTAAATGTAACTCTTTAAATGAATCATACTGCACAAAGATAATGGGCTGAATGGCCTCATTTTGTGCTGCATGAATGAATGACTATTTTAAAAGCTTTTTCCGGCAACTTGTTGATCCTATTGGGTTCATTAGTTCTGTACAGAATGTACAGTGGGTGAGTGGATATTGAAGTGTTGCAGCTTAACATGGAGCAAATGAAGGGATCTGGAGGATGGAGAGTATGATGGGCCATGGGGGCCAGTGGTTAGAGGGGCATAGCATAGCATGGAGGCATGAGTAAGAATTTTTGCGCTTGCCCTTCAACAAGTTTCCTTGTACAGACCAGGATTCACGCCATCTCGGAGATGCTGTGAGCCACGAGTCCTTTAAAGACTGGCCCAACTTCATAAAAATTGCAGAGGGCGAAAGGGGACATTTATCCCTGCAATGGAGCCAGCCAGGCCGGGAGTGACCCACGCTCAAATGAGCTCATGGCCCACATCACCCTCCACCCTCAACCCGCAATTGTGGAAATTGGAGACACCAGGAATGGGGTCAGAAATCAGGCACTTGCTGCTATTTTTACACATCTACACATTCTCCTCAGCTCCATGGAAATCCAGCCATCTCTCACCATTCCTTCACTGTTGCTGGTTCAAAATCCTGGGACTCCCTTCCTAACAGCACTGTGGGTGTACCTACGCCACAGGGACTTGAGCGGTTCAGGAAGATGGCTCATTGTTATGTATGTTTGGGGCATGCCCCTTTAAGAGAATGGGTCACGTGATCCAGGACTCAAGTTCTACTCTAGATGGAGCTTGCCTAGCCAGTCTTGTACTGACAGTGCTGGGGTACAGACGTGTTAATAAGCAGCTCCAGTTAGTTTACCTCGTGGTCTATATTAGTCTCACTATCAAACCTCAACCACACCGCCACCTTCTCAAGGGCAATTAGGGATGGGAAACAAATTGCCTGTGGCGTCCACATCTCATGAAAGATTGAAAAAGATAAAGAACACTGACCAGGGGATATCTCTGAATGTAGTTCCGAGATCATGGGCGGCACGGTAGCACAGTGGTTAGCACTGCTGCTTCACAGCTCCAGGGTCCCGGGTTCGATTCCCGGCTCGGGTCACTGTCTGTGTGGAGTTTGCACATTCTCCTCGTGTCTGCGTGGGTTTCCTCCGGGTGCTCCGGTTTCCTCCCACAGTCCAAAGATGTGCGGGTTAGGTTGATTGGCCAGGTTAAAATTGCCCCTGACATGCGTAGGTTAGAGGGGTTAGCGGGTAAATATGTGAGGGTAGGGCCTGGGTGGGATTGTGGTCGGTGCAGACTTGATGGGCCGAATGGCCTCCTTCTGCACTGTAGGGTTTCTATGTTTCTATCACCGCAAATAATGAGGAGCTAAATTATATTCCTCATTGCACAACCTCTCAGTAATGCTGCACAGATTTATATTGTGGAAAGGGCAATACTTCAGCAGACCAGTGAGATATGAATGTTTAATTAAAATCATAAAATTCATTGCAAGAGGTTTCGAGTACAGGAGCAAGGATGTGTTGTTAAAATTATACAGAGCCTTGGTGAGGCCACACCTTGAGTATTGTGTGCAGTTTTGGTCTTCTTTTCTGAGGAAGGATGTTTTTGCTCTCAAGTGAATGCAGCGAAGGTTTACCAGGCTGATTCCGGGGATGGCGGGACTGATGTATGAAGAGAGATTGACCAGGTTAGGATTGTTTTCACTGGAGTTCAGATGAATGAGGAGGGATCTCATGGTGACTTATAAAATTCTAACAGGACTAGACAGGATAGATGCAGGGAGGATGTTCCCGATGGTGGGTGTGTCCAGAACCAGGGGGTCACAGTCTGAGGATTCGGGGTAGACCATTTAGGACAGAGGTGAGGAGACATTTCTTCACCCAAAGAGTGGTGAGCCCGTGGAATTCATTACCACAAGAAGTAGTTGATGCCAAAACATTGAATGTATTCAGGAGGCGGCTGGATATAGCACTTGGGGAGAATGGGATCAAAGGTTATGGGGAGAAAGCAGGATTAGGCTATTGAGTTGGACAATCAGCCATGATCGTAATGAATGGCGGAGCAGGCTCGAAGGGCCGAATGGCCTCCTCCTGCTCCTATCTTCTATGTTTTTATGTTGAAAATTGCTAACATGACAAACTTTCAATTTCTTAATTCCTTCCTCTTTTAATGGGGATATTACACAGGATGCATGGAAGTCTGGGCTCTGCAATTATCTTGAGGGCAGTGTTCCTGTGTTTAAAAATGAATTTATGTAATGGAAGTGCTGGGGAATTTCTGCAATTCCGATATTTTAATTAAAGTTGAAAATCTTTTACTGGAAGTCATTGTGTAGAACTGCCTGCACTATGATGGAGCTGGACATTGAAAGCAAAATACAATGGGCGGAATGTTACAGCGGCTTTACGCACGTTTTGCAGCGGGAATGTGTCGTAAAATAGGGCGTAAAGCAGAGAGTGCGAATAGTGCTGGTTTTCACACCTGTCGCGATTTTACAACACCCGGATTTCCAGCATGGCCAGACTCTCATCAGAAATGAGCGAGAGGTTGGTTAATTTATTGAAATTTACTCTAATGTTAATTTCAATGTGTTCAGTGAGCCCTGCGCTCAATTGTCCGAGCGCGCTTGCCTTTGTGGCCTCGCTGGGAGAGGTTCCCTCCGGCGAGGAAATCACCTGCTCCCTATGAATGGGGAACAATAGTATTGGCCTCACCACTGATACTCCCCCAGGGAAGCCAATGCAAGGTGGGGGTGCCCCTTGGGCAGTCCCAGGCTGGCAGTGCCACCCTGGCACCTTGTTGCTGTTTGAGGCTGTCTGCAGTAGCAGGGGCCTGACAGCTCTCTCTCTCTCTGTCTATCAGATCCCTGCTACTATTAATGTGCATGTGCAGCATCGGAGGTCTGCACGTGCGCAATACCTCCCTCTACAGGCTGCCTGATGAGTTAAGCCCCACTCACAGCCTCTCTGGCTAGAAACTGATGAGCCCATCTTTTCAGAGACAGAGTGCATAAGATTGGACGTGAAAACTCGCCCAAAAAACAAATCTGGAACTCTCCCATTTTCTGACTAGCTGGACACTCAGAAGAAATCTCGTAAAATTCCACCCAACAAGTACAGGAAATCTAGAAGAAACAAGAAATGCTGAAAATTTGCAACAGGCATGATCGGTGGCTCCAGAAACAGCTAATAGTTCAGGTCAACACACTTCCATCAAAATATATTTCAAAGTGATTCCCTGCATAATGAGATGAAGGCCATCTGATGGGGCTCATTAATCTTATGGATATTGTAAATTCTACCTTTGAGATTACAGTTCAAATTTAATGTGAGCACTAAGTGTTACTAATTACTAATTGGGATGAGAGAGAGGGATCCGACATTTTTTTAATCCATTCTTGGGACGTGAGCATCATTGGCAAGGCCAGCAATTCTTAAAATCCCGCGAGAAGATGGCTGTGAGCAGCTTTCTTGAACCGTTGCAGTCCATCTGGTGTAGGTACACACACAGCGCTATTCAGAAGGTGGTTCAAGGATTTGGACCTAACGACAGTGAAGGAATGGCGATAAAGATCCAAGTCAGGATGGGATGCGACTTGGAGTGGAACTTGCAGGTAGTGGTGTTCCCGTGGGCCTGTTGTCCTTGTCCTTCTAGGTGGTAGAGATTGGTGCTATTCAAGGACCCTTGGTTTGTTGCTGTGGTGCATCTTGTACAGTTGCCACTTTACGTCAGTGCTGGAGGGAGCGAATGTTTAAGCTGGTGGGTGGGATCAGATCAAGTGGGTTCTTTGTTTTCAATGGTCACGTTTCTTGCGTATTGTTGGAGCTGCACACATCCAGGTAGGTGGGGAGAGCATTCCATTCCACTCCTTGGGGAGACTAAAGGTGTGTTACCTGCCACAGAATTCCAGCCTCTGACATGCTTACTAGATGTGAATGATAGTGTTCAATAATTTGTGGTGTTTCTCTCATCTGTTTTGTCACAGGCATATTTGAACTTCGATTTTATTTTTAATGGACAATATCTTCCCATTCTCATATCTTTCAATTCCCTGGGTAGCGGGCAAGGCAGTCAACATGCTTCAGGACACCTGGCACTGCAATACTTTGAGAGTTCCTTATTGTTGATGCTTCTTCCATTTCTTCCAAGGAGTTCCTGATCTCCATTGGCTGACTCCTCTGGCTAATGCATTGGCATGGCACCATACTCCATTAAAAAACTTTGTTCTTCAAACATTTGATTAATTATCCTGGGAAACAACTCCATGGGAGGAATTTTACTGTCCCATCACAGCAGGGCCAGAAAATGAGGCACACCGTTCACAAGTCAGGACTTCAGCGGGATAGGAGGATCCATGAGTGCGAGGGACCATAAAATCCTACCCCACATTAATGGGGCTGGGTATGAAAGGGAATCAAACAATCTGTGCAAAGGGAGAATGATGTACCCATAATTCCAAATGTAGTTGTGGGAGCTGAGAAGACATGGGAAGAGTCAATGGCAGATGAGAAAGACTTTCCTATCCTCTCGGTGTTGTGATCAGGAAACCCCCTCCCCCCACCCCCCCCCCCCCCCCCACTTTGCTGGCAAGAATCGCATCCTGGCACTTTTTTTTAACTAAGTGCCATAAGATTGCAACTCACCCCCAAAGAAAGTCTGAAACTACCCATTTTCTCACGCGTTTGGCACTGAGAATTCTTTTTGTCAAATTCCTCCAAAGATCTAGTGGTAATAAAAACGTGACTAGAGATGGGAAATGCTTAAGGATAGAGACAGATGGAGGATAAAAACTATTTCAAATGATTGTGTAGCTGAGAGAACAACATGGTGTTGGCTAAGCGTGATGGATAAGTAGAAACTTGGCACAGCACTCAGCCAAATCTGCAAAGAAGTCAATTAATTCAATTCTCCTAACAGTTTTTGTACATTCCACTCCATTGCCCCAGCTTTGATGGCCGTACATTTCACTGCCTTGGATCCACATTCTGATTCCTTCTCTAAACCGCTTTGCTTCCTAACTTAGCCACGCATTGAAGTTGCTCCTTAAAACCCAAGCTTTGAAGCTGCCTCTCCTCATGGCTTTTCCTTTGACCCAACGTACATTGATCTGAAACTACCCCTCTCTTAAGCATCTTGGGGTCTTTTTCTCACAAACCACTAAGTTATTGTTGATCGGGAGTGCTTTTTATTTATGATGTATAAAACACCAAAAGAGGATTCAATGCTATAAAAAATGACTCTCATTCCTAGCAAGTTATAACAAATTTGGGGCTGCAGACAGTAACTGCCACAATAAATAGTCAGCTGGCGTGTAAATAGGGCAGCATGTGGCATTGCAATGAAATAAAGAGGGACTAAATCAGTCTGGTCCTTTTATGTGATCCATCAAGTGATTCAGAGGACCCAAGCTGTTGTGCTACAGAGTATTACTGCACATGCTGAGTTTCCCACACTGACTTCCTGAAGCTTACATGCCAACTCATTACTCGCAACAGCTGACCAACTGCTTGAAAACAGCCTCCAAAAATGCTGGCAACTTTATATAGAGAGAAGCAGAGCACAAAAGCAAGGATGTTATGCTAAATTTCCATGAATCACCGGTTAAGCCTCAGCTGCAACACTGTGTCCAATTCTGGGCACCGCACTTCACGAAGGATGCCAAGGCCTTGAAAAGGATGCAGAGGTGATTTATCAGAATGGCACCAGGGATGAAAGACTGCAGTTATTCTCCTTAGAGCAGAGAAGGTTAAGAGGTGATTTTATGTAATTCAGACGTCCATGAATGGCTTTGATCGAGCAAATAAGCAGAAACTGTTTCCACTGGCAGAAGGATCAGGAGGGTGGTACGGTGGCACAGTGGTTAGCACTGCTGTCTCGCAGCGCCAGGGACCCGGATTCAATTCCCGGCTCGGGTCACTGTCTGTGTGGTGTTTGCACATTCTCCCCATGTCTGCGTGGGTTTCCTCTGGGTGCTCCGGTTTCCTCCTGCAGTCCAAAGATGTACTGGTTAGGTGCATTGGCCATGCTAAATTCCCCCTCAGTGTACCCGAACAGGCGCTGGAGTGTGGCGACTAGGGGATTTTCACAGTAACTTCATTACAGTGTTAATGTCAGCCTACTTGTGACTAATAAATGAATTAAACAAAAGGAACCAGAAGACTCAGATTGAAAGCGATTGGTAAAAGAACCAGAGGTGCAATGAATTTTTTTTTCATGCATCTAAATTTGCTGATGAAAATTTGATTTTGATTTGATTTATTATTTGATTTGATTTGATTTATTATTGTCACATGCACTTGTATACAGTGAAAAGTATTCTTTCTTGCGCACTATACAGACAGAGCATACCATTCATAGAGAAGGAAATGAGAGAGTGCAGAATGTAATGTTACAGTCATAGCTAGGGTGTAGAGAAAGATCAACTTAATATGAGGTAGGTCCATTCAAAAGTCTGATGGCAGCAGGGAAGAAGCTGTTCTTGAATCAGTTGGTGCATGTCCTCAGACCTTTGTATCTTTTTCCCCACAGAAGAAGGTGGAAGAGAATGTGTTCAAGGTGCGTGGGGTCCTTAATTATGCTGGCTGCTTTTCCAAGGCAGTGGGAAGTGTAGACAGAGTCAATGGGTGTGTCAATGTAAGCTGTGAGGAGGACGCAAAGGCAGCAAAGCGATGTGGACAGGTTTAGTGAGTGGGCAACAAGATGGCAGGTGGAGTAAAATGTGGAGAAGTGTGGGTTTATTCACTTTGGTAGCAGGAATAGAAAAACAATATGCTTTTAAAAGGTGCAAAACTTGTAAATATTGATGTTTCGAGAAACTTGAATATACTTGCACAAGGAACACAGAAAGTTAGAAAGCAGGTGCAAGAAGTAATTAGGAAGGCCCATGACCATGTTGCCCTTTATTCCAAGTGGATTGGAGTACAGGAATAAAGTAGTTTTGCTACATTTGTCCAGGGCTTTGGTGAGACCACATCTGGCGTGCAGTCAATAGTTTTAGTCTCCATTTTTAAAGAAGGAGCAGTGCAGTTCATTAGACTGATAGAATTATAGCATCCCTAAAGTGCAGAAAGAGGCCATTTGGCCCATTGAGCCTGCACTGACAACAATCCCACCCAGGCCCTATCCCCGTAACCCCACATATTCACCCCACTAATCCCCTGACACTAAAGGACAATTTATCATGGCCAATCCATTCATCGTGTATATCTTTGGAGTGTGGGAGGAAACCGGAGCACCCGGAGGAAACCCACTCAGTCACGGGGAGAACTTGCAAACTCCACACAGTTACCCGAGGCCGGAATTGAACCCGGGTCCCTGGCGCTGTGGGGCAGCAGTGCTAACCACTGTGCCACGTGCCTCCCACTGACTGGTCCCTGGGAAGAAAGGGCTGTAATATGATGAGAGGCTGAGTATCTGAACCTGTACTCTTCGGAGTTCAGAACAATTTCGAAGAGATGGTGTGGAATTCTCCAATCCTGGGCTAGGTCACGGTGTACAACTTGGGATAATAATGTTATCCAATCTCTAAATCATGCTATTTCTGAAATTGGGAATCAAACTTCTCTGAAATGTTTTGAGACATAGCTGAGCTACATGATAAGGTGCAATACCTTCCTGTCACTCTCACATTCCCTTCCACTTTAGGTCCTCTCTCTCCCTTTCACTCTTTCTTCTTTGGCAATCTTCCTCTCTTTCCTTCCTCTGTTGCCTTCACTCTTCCTCCCTCTCCTTCAATCTTTTTCCCTCTCTCTCTCCTTCATTCTTTCTCTCATTTTAATCCAACGTGATTCACAATCCCATTCATTGGGACGCTGCTTCACAAGACATTGGTAAGGCCACACTTGGAATACTGTGTACAGTTCTGGTCACCCTATTATAGAAAGGGTATTATTAAACTAGAAAGAGTGCAGAAAAGATTTACTAGGATGCTGCCGGGACTTGATGGTTTTTAGTTATAAGGAGAGGCTGGATAGACTGCGACTTTTTTCCCTGGAGCGTAGGAGGCTGAGGGGTGGTCTTATAGAAGTCTATAAAATAATGAGGGCAGAGATCAGCTAGATAGTCAACATCTTTTCCCAAAGGTGGAGGAGTCTAAAACTAGAAGGCATAGGTTTCAGGTGAGAGATACAAAAGGGTCCAGAAGGGCATTTTTTTCACACAGAGGGTTGTGAGTGTCTGGAACAAGCTGCTAGAGGTAGTAGTAGAGGTGGGTACAATTTTGGCTTTTAAAAAGCATTTAGACAGTTGCATGGATAGGATGGGTATAGAGGGATATGGGCCAAATGCAGGGAATTGGGACTAGCTTAATGGTAAAAGAAAGAGCAGCATGGAAAAGGTGGACCGAAGGGCCTGTTTCCATGCTGTAAACCTCTATGACTCTATGATCATTTTGCTATTCCCACATGTGATTCACTATAATTTGTAGATCCTGGATGATGAAACACGTCTTTTGCTCCATTAAATGTTACAGCTTGTGCACTGAAAGAAATATAACTTCTGTAGTGGGAGATGGCTGGAATGTGCTGAGTCCGAGAGCTGTCCATTATAATATGGTGCTGAAAGATGTGAGAGATAATGTGAAGGAGACATACAGCCAACAAGACAACATCAAAGCAGGAAGCTCTTCACTGCCAGGAGAGCTGCTAATCCCCGATTCCAGAGGGACACATGCCTGGGCTGTTCAGTGCACTGTGATTCCCGTGGGCTGAATAGGATCAAACAGCGCTGTCAGTGCCAGCGGGAAACTCTCCAACTTTCCCACTGGTGGCAGCATTTTGACTTCAATTGGGAGAATCGTGGTCCCTATCTTAAGAACAAAGAAAACAAAGAACAATACAGGACAGGCACAGTAAGTAGTCTCACAACACCAGGTTAAAGTCCAACAGGTTTATTTGGTAGCGTGAGCTTTCGGAGCGCCGCTCCTTCATCAGATGAGTGCAGAATTTGTTTCACAAACAGGGAATATATAGACACAAACTCAATTACAAGATAATGGTTGGAATGCAAGGCTTAACAGGTAATCAAGTCTTTACAGGTACAGGCAATGTGAGTGGAGAGAGGGTTAAGCACAGGTTAAAGAGGTGTGAATTATCTCCAGCCAGGACAGTTGGTGAGATTTTGCAAGCCCAGGCAAGTCATAGGGGTTACAGATAGTGTGGCATGATCGCAAATCTCACTAACTGTCCTGGCTGGAGACAATTCACACCTCTTTAACCTGTGCTTAACCCTCTCTCCATTCACATTGTCTGTACCTTTAATGACTTGATTACCTGTTAAGACTCACATTCTAACCATTATCTTGTAATTGAGTTTGTGTCTATATGTGCCCTGTTTGTGAAACAAATCCTGCACTCACCTGATGAAGGAGCGGCGCTCCGAAAGCTCGTGCTACCAAATAAACCGGTTGGACTTTAATCTGGTGTTGTGAGACTACTTACTGTGCCTGCCCCAGTCCAATGCCGGCAACTCCACATCAATACAGGACAGGAACAGGCCCATGGCCCACCAAGCCTGAGCCGATACACAGTTTCTATCTCACTTTGGTTGAATCATTTATGGGATGTGGGCGTCACTGGTTAGGCCAGCATTTGTTGCCCATCCATAATTGCCCCTCAGAAGGCGGTGGTGAGCTGCCTTCTTGAACCATTGCAGTCCCCAAGGTGTAGGTACATCCACACTGCTGTTTGGAGGAAGCTCCAGGATTTTGACCCAGCGAAAGGGAGCAAACGGCAATACATTTCCAAGTTAGGATGGTGAATGGCTTGGAGGCGAATTTCCAGATGATGGTGTTCAGAGGTATCTGCTGCTCTTGTCCTTCTAGATAGTAGCAGTCCAGGGTTTGGAAGGTGCTTCGCCAGGAACCTTGGTGAGTTTCTGCATCTTGTATGTGGTACACATGGCTGCCACTGTTCGGGGTGCTGGAAGGAATGAATGTTTAAGATGATGTCTGGGGTATCAATCAAGGGGGCTGCTTTGCCCTGGATGATGTCAAGCATCTTGAACGCTGTTGGAGCTGCATGTGTGTGCGTGTGCATGCGTGCATGCGTACATGCATGTGTCTATGTTTTAAAAAATAAGTTCTGTTTTATAATAAATCTATCATTTTGAGTTTATTGAAAGAAGCTCAGTTATCGTTTCATTTTTATTCTGGGTCCAACAGTAGCAAAGATAAAAAATTGGCCAATTTTGTGAATGAATAAACTTTACACTAATGATCTGTGGAGTCCCACAGAATCATTGAATATTACAGTGCATAAGAGGACCTTCGGCCCATCGAATCTGCACCGACACATGAAATGCCCTGACCTGCCCACTTATTCCCACTTGCCAGCACTTGGCCCATAGCCTTTAATGTTATGGTGTGCCAAGTACTCATCCAGATACTTTTTAAAGGATGTGAGGCAACCCACCTCCACCACCCTCCCAGGCAGTGCATTCCAAACCATCACCACCCTCTGAGTAAGAAGGTTTTCCCTCAATCCCCTCTAAACCTCCCACCCCTCACCTTTAACTTATGTCCCCTCGTAACCGGCCCTTCAACTAAGGGGAACAGCTGCTCCCTATCCACTCTGTCCATGCCCCTCATAATCTTGAACATCTCAATCAGGTCACCCCTCAGTCTTCCCTGCTCCAATGAAAACAACACAAGCCTCGCCACCCTCTCTTTATAACCTAAATGTTCCATCCCAGGCAGCATCCTGGTAAATCTCCTCTGCACCCCCAGTGCGTTCACGTCCTTCCTATAATGTGGCGACCAGAACTGCACGCAGTACTCCACCTCACCAAAGTTCTATACAATTCCATCATGACCTCTCTGCTTTTGTAATCTATACCCCGATTGATAAAGGCGAGTGTGCCATATGCCTTTTCACCACCCTATTAACCGGCCTTTCGCCTTCAGAGATCTATGGACAAACACGTTAAGGTCCCTTTGTTTTGGTATGGGGCTCGATAAACCATATACACCTCTCATCCCAGTCTAACACTGCATAATTTCCTTAAATTCAGTTATTTAAAATTATGTTATTCACAGGTAGTGGATCCGACACTATTTTCAGTAAATACAGAGTACAGGAATGAGATAGAGAATCTGGTGAACTAGTGTGGCAACGATAATCTCTCCCTCAATATCAACAAAATGAAGGAGATTATCATCGACTTCAGGAAGCGTAAAGGAGAACATGCCCCTGTCTACATCAACGGGGACGAAGGAAAAAGGGTCGAGAGTTTCAAGTTTTTAGGTATCCAGATCACCAACAATCTCTCCTGGTCCTCCCATGCTGATACTATAGCTAAGAAAGCCCACCAATGCCTCTAATTTCTCAGAAGATGAAGGAAATTTAGCATGTCAACTACGACTCTCACCAACTTTTACAGATGCACCATAGAAAGCATTCTTTCTGGTTGTATCACAGCTTGGTATGGCTTCTGCTCTGCCCAAGACCGCAAGGAACTACAAAAGGTCGTGAATGTAGCCCAATCCATCACGCAAACCAGTCTCCCATCCATTGATTCTGTCTATACTTCCCACTGCCTCAGCAAAGCAGCCAGCATAATTAAGGAACCCACGCACCCCGGACATTTTCTCTTCCACCTTCTTCCATCGGGAAAAAGATACAAAAGTCTGAGGTCACGTACCAACTGACTCAAGAACAGCTTCTTCCCTGCTGCTGTCAGGACTTTTGAATGGATTAAGTTGATCTTTCTCTACACCCTCGCTATGACTGTAACACTACATTCTGCACTCTCTCGTTTCCTTCTCTATGAACGATATGTTGTGTCTGTATAGCGCGCAAGAAACAATACTTTTCACTGTATGTTAATACATGTGACAACAATAAATCAAAATCAAATCAAATCAAATAAAGAAACTCCCTTTCAGCTGTATTAATAATACTCTACCAGATTACCATTCTCAAGTATGTCAAGGAATTTATTTTAAATACAAAATATATGTTTTCAACTAATTTCTAAAGCAAGGTGTGGTTGCACCGTTTAACAGAATATTGCCGCGTTCAGCCATTTGCAAACAAGTTTAAGCAGAAACTTGAGCAAAGAAAATGGATCCTGAAAATCAGCGCTATTTCCACCTGGATTGCTGTAGCAGTCAGGGTGGGTACTGTACCCCGAGCATACGCCCACGACCTCTGGCGTGAGTTGGTCTGGTTTCACATATAAAGTAAAGTGCACTTTCTAATCAAAGAGAAGCCCCAGCAGTGTGAAGCAATGTGACAATTGTATGTGGGAGAGCTGATTAACTCTGTGGGTGGGTTCTTCCAACAAAATAAGACCAATCACTTCCTGTTGACCAAGTTAAGCTTTGAGTAGAGGGGCTACTTCTGTCGACCAGCTTTGTACCAATCAGCCCACGCGAACAACATTTTCAGCAGGTGAAGACCCAGCTCCGTAAATAGAATTCCAATCTATCCAACCCTATGTGAAATGCAGTGGGGGAGAATTTCTCATGATGTGGAGATGCTGGCGTTGGACTGGGGTAAGCACAGTAAGAAGTCTCACAACACCAGTGATACGTCTCACTCACCTGATGAAGGAGCGGGACTCCTAAAGCTTGTGCTGCCAAATAACCCTGTTGGACTTTAACCTGGTGTTGTGAGACTTCTTACGGAGAATTTCTCACCAGAGGCACGGGTGGAAAAACTGCTGATTGGGATTTGTGTCACCTCATCCAGTTAACCAAATGCTAATTAACATGATTATGGTATTCAACTGCACGTGTCATCATTGTTGAGACTGATGGCGTACACACATTATCACAGCGTGATCAGGGCTGGGAACTTGGGATGAATATTCAGGCCCCCATCTCAGGATTTGATTTGGTTTGATTTTTTATTGTCACATGTATTGGTATACAGTGAAAAGTATTGTTTTTTGCACGCTATACAGACAAAGCATACCGTTCATAGAGAAGGAAACAAGAGAGTGCGGAATGTAGTGTTACAGTCATAGCTAGGGTGTAGAGAAAGTTCAACTTAGTGTGAGGTAGGTCCATTCAAAAGTCTGACAGCAGCAGAGAAAAAGCTGTTCTTGAGTCGGTCGGTAGTTGGCCTCAGACTTTTGTATCTTTTTCCCGATGAAAGAAGGTGGAAGAGAGAATGTCCGGGGTGCGTGGGGTCCTTAATTATATTGACTGCTTTTCCATGACAGAGGGAAGTGTAGACAGAAGTCAATGGATGGGAGGCTGGTTTGCGTGATAGATTGGGCTACATTCACGACTCTTTGTAGTTCCTTGCAGTCTTAGACAGAGCAGGAGCCATACCAAGCTGTGATACAACCAGAAAGAATGCTTTCCATGGTGGATCTGTGAAAGATGACTGCAGGACGAATGTAGCACCAAGCCTGGCCATGTTCGGCTGAGAATCACACAACTGTGAACACACAACGAGCCGATTTCCCTTTTTATCAACTTCATCACGGCTAGTTTTCTGCCTGCAGCCAATGTCCCTGATTTAAATGTGGATCCCTCGGTTTGTTCTTCATACTGACAGCAGTTAGAAAAAAACACAACACGATTCCAGGCAGCATTTTGTGAAACAGCAGCAGAACTGGAATCAAAGCTGAAGCCAACTGAGCTTGCAAACTGCTACAGTTAATGCTGTTATATCCTCAGGCTGCTATCCTGCTCCAAGGTGTGACAGCCACAGTGAAGATGCATGCTAACTGCAGCTTACTGACATGTCTTACTGTGAGGTGGCAGCAATCTAGCTTGTTTTTCAGCTGCTGTTTGACAGAAAGGCCCATCTCTATGAAACCAGCCTTTCGGGTTAGATATTGTGCATGTTTTGCGCGTGAAATGAAACATAAGTGAGGTTTTACAGCGAAGAAACCCAACCACTGAGAAAATTAAGGCAGCCTTGTTGTACATGATATTTATTCTCAGTTTGCTAAGGAGGTAAAGTTTAACCTAGCTCACAGGTTGGGAAACTCACAGGATCAGGTGGAATTTCAGATTGATGCCCCGCCTGATATTACTCCATAAAGAGAGGTTACATTTGTCCCTTTAAGATTTTATCTACAGTGCAGAAGGAGGCCATTCGGCCCATCGAGTCTGCACCAACTCTCCGAAAGAGCATCTTGCCCAGCCTCACCCCCTGCCCTATCCCTGAAACCCTACACAATTTATTCCCCTAACCTACACATCTTTGGACACTAAGGGGCAATTTAGCAAGACCAATCCACCCAACCTACGCATCTTTGGATTGAGGAAGGAAACCGGAGCAGACCCGGAGGAAATCCACGCAGACACGGGGAGAACGTGCAGACTCCACACAGACGGGAATCGAACCCCAGACCCTGGCGCTGTGAGGCAGCAGTGCTAACCACTGTGCCACCGTGCTGCCCATATAAACCCACACAGACATGGGGGGAAACGTGCAAACTCCACACAAACAGTGACCCAAGGCTGGAATCAAACCCGGGTCCTTGGCACTGCGAGGCAGCAGTGCTAACAACTGTGCCACCATGCCACCCAATTGATTTCTTAATTCTCAGAATGCAGCACTGCATACACAGTATGTTTTGAATAATATTTGGCTGAGGACAAATTACAAACTAAATATTATAAAGTCCATAAAGGGAAATGCAGCGTAGAGCAGTGTACCCAGCACAGTGCTCTGCTTTTCGATTAGTGTAAAGGAGATAATAAAAATACTCAATTACCTCCACATGCAGACATTCCTTCAAACTTAAAGTTCTCACTGAACACACCACGATCATTTGCATTTAAATGACATCCACATAAAGAAGCATACCTCGGTGAGTATAAGGAAGCAGGAAAGGTAATTGAAATACTCAACAAATACATTTAAATTGTTGGAGAGGGGAATGGAGACGCAAGACTGGAATCGGAGACTAATAATGGTCAGGCGGAAACATACAGCAGGAGGAAGTTACAGTCTCGCAACAAAGAAATCACATCCCGCAGTGCCTATTTCTCAGGTGAGGAACAGTCACTGAAGGAACCAACATGGTGTATGGCATGGAGTGCACTTGTTCACTCCACCCCAGGTTTGCGCACACGGCATATTGATTAGGGTGTCTGGCCATTGTCCAGGGTTGCTGTGCCTGCCACACAGTGTGTTTTAACCCTTATGTGGTGGGCAAACTGTGAGTCGCCTTCTTGTTAATACAATAGTATTTATTCATACACACAGTTAATGTTAATCAACCACACAATTAATATTAGTTTTATTACAGAATACTAAAGTTTAATACTAGACCTTGACTTAACCTTTGAGTGACTGGCAAGTACCCAGGCAGATATTGGCCTTTATCTGCGTGCTGGTCTCTGTAGTCCTCGGTGTGGTCCTTCGGTCTGGCCTGATACTCTGGCTCTGGTCTTCCTTCCATTGATGGTGTGGTGGCTCTTCTCGTGGTGGCAGTTGCTGGTGGTGGTCACCGTTGTTCTGTTCCTGTCGCGCGTGCTCTTCCTTGGGTTGTGCAGCACTTTTTTTTCCCTCATTGGTTTCGCGCCCTTGTGGGTGGCCTCTTGATTATTACCAATCAATCGATCAGGGTTCGATCACCCTGATCGATAGAGTGCAATCGGGTGCTGCCACACCGTTCTCTGGCTGTGTACCCAACGGCCATGCCTGTGAGTGCTGGAGGCATGTAGGTCACATACCACGCTCCCAAATAAGGGGTTCGGGCAGCCCTTCATCTGGTAAACAAGTATGTTTGACCAGAGAGTGATTTTTGTCTTCGAGATGGCCTCTTTCCTCTGTATTCTGTAGTCTGGAGTTGCAGCCTGTCCATCTGGCCAACTGTCCCAGCATGCTTTGTAAATCGTCATTCTTAGGTGGTCCGTTCGGCCACAAGGATAAGGGGAGGAGATTCAGAGGGGATTTGAGGAAAAAACCTTTTCACTCAGAAGGTGGTGGAATCGGAAATGCACTGCCTGGGAAGGTTGTGGAGGCTGGAAACCTCACAACCTTCAAACAAATATTTGGATGAGCACTTGAAATATCATAACATAACATTCAAGGATATGGGACAAGTGCACAAAAATGGGATTAGTGTGACTTTAGTGGTAGTTATTGTCGGTGCAGACCTGATGGTCCAAAGGGTCTTTTCTGCACTGTATGACTATGACTATATGACTCTTGTAGACCCATGGTCTACAGAGGCCAGGGAACCTACTGATCACTTCCGGTCCCTCCTGCAACCGGCTGGTATGCGGTACGCACAATGCTGCCAGTTCTCTCAGCTGCAGAGCAGCAACCTTAAGAAAAGAACACAATGGAAACCAACAACAAAAGGGCAAGTAAAAATTGCTTTAATTATACCTGAATGTGGAGCCAGATGGCTAAATGATGCTCTTTCTGACTCTGGGTTTTAAATGCAGGCTACTGTTGATGTCAAAGGAAATGCGACAAAATGGCAAACGGCCAAAGGGTAGGAAGATTGTCCAGATATAGAAAAATGTGAAGGAGAAACACTTTGGGAGCTATGGCAGGATAAAGCCACAGAGGTGATCAAAATCATTGGTATCTAGAGGCGTAGGAAGTAATATTGAATTGGTACAAGGCTGCAATAGAAAAGTATTGTGTATGGTTTGAGGACTCTGTTATGGGAAGAACATAAAATCAATAAAAGAACATAGCAAAGATCAATGTTGATTCATTGGGATATTACCGTGGATAAGGGTCACAGTTATGAAGAAAATTTTGTAAAGTTCGACAGCCAAGTAGGTTAAAGGATGACAAATGTTGTCTTCAAGGTTATAAAGAAATGTAATCAAGTAAATATTAGTAGCATGTTTTTACCAGTCAGTAAGGTAATAATGAGGGGAAATGAAGAAAATCACAATTTAATTAATTAGGAAGTTAGAAAACACACCCTTACAAAGGATGAATGTAAATGATCATATGAATAAGTGACTTCGAAGTAGACCCATAAATCCTGTTCCGCTGTTTGACAAGATCATTTTTTTTTGTTAGTGTCTCAAGGAGGCTTACATTGACATCATAATGAAGTTACTGTGAAAATCCCCCTAGTTGCCACACTCCGGCGCCTGTTCGGGTACACTGAGGGAGAATTTAGCATGGCCAATGCACGGACTGTGGGAGGAAACCCGGAGGAAACACACGCAGACACGGGGAGAAGGTGCAGACCCAAGCCGGGAATCGAACCCGGGTCCCTGGCGCTGCGAAGCAGCCGTGCTACCCATTGTGCCACCACCTCCTCGATTCGGTAAGTCTGAATGATTGCACACTTGCATATACAGACTGTGGCTGGTTTCTTTGGGGAATTGAGTCAGGAGGTTGCTTTTATTTTAAATACAGAGTTAGTACAAATTAAACATTGTATTATTTATTGTGCTGCCAGGATTATGACTCAGAAACACTAACCAAAAGTCTTTTAAATAGTTTTCAGTCAAAATTTATTTTCTGCGCCAAAGCTTTTCGACCAGAGCTTTTATTCAAATCAGCTTGACTGCTATAACAAACTTTAACCTAGGCTATTAAATCACAATGTATACATTAATCATTTGTTTTAATTCAACTCACAGCTACATTCCTTCTCTCATCTTTCAATGTAGCTCATGTCTTCATGTGTCCTATGAAGGAGGCCAATGCTGCCAGAGTTGTCTCTACAAATCACAGAATCATAGAATCCCTGCAGTGCTGAAGGAGGCCATTTGGCTCACTAAGTCTGCACTGACGACAATCCTACCCAGGCCCTATCCCCGTAACCCCACGTATTTAACCTACTAGTCTCCCTGACACTAAGGGCAATTTCAGCATGGCCAATCAACCTAACCCGCACATCTTTGGAGCGTGGGAGGAAACCAGAGCATCCGGGGGAAACACACGCAGACACGGGGAGAACGTGCAAACTCCACACAAATAGTCACCTGAGGCCGGAATCGAACCCGGGAACCCGGAGCTGTGAGGCAGCAGTGCTAACCACTGTGCCACCGTGCCACCCTCAAGTGAAATTTTGGACCTCTGTAATCGATACCTCGTGATACCCATGTGTGTACTCTGCAGCAAACTCAAAGGGTTAAGCTCTGCTGGTAACACGAGGTTTGAGTGTCCAAGTCTTTAATATTCAAAGGGAATAAATCTACAAAATCAAAGATATCATTGTCTTTTGTTAGTAAAACAGGATACTAGTTTACTGTCTAAAGGGATCACATAATATAGAAAATAAGAGCAGGAGTAGGCCATTTGGCCCCTCGAGCCTGCTCCACCATTCAATGTGACCATGGCTGATCCTCTATCTCAATGCCACACTCCCACTCTTTCCCTATACCTCTTTAAGCTTCACTGTCTAGAAATCTATCTCAAATATATTCAATGGCTTGAACTCCACAGCCTTCTGGAGTAGAGAATTCCACAGATTCATTACCCTCCGAGTGAAGAAATTACTCCTCATCTCAGTCCCAAGTGGCGTACTTTATATCCTGAGACTGTGACTCCTTGTTCCAGCCCCGCCCCAGCCATCATCGCTGCATCCAGTCTGTCCAACTCTATCAGAATTTTTTATGTTTCAATGGGATTCCCTCTCATTCTCCTAAATTCCAGTGAATGCACGCCTAGTCCACCCAACCTCTCCTCATACAACAATCCTGCCATCGCAGGAATCAATCTTTGTCTTAGAATCATCGAATCCCTACAGTGCAGAAGGAGGCCTTTTGGCCCACTGAAGCCTGCACTGACAATAATCCCACCCAGGCCCTATCCCTGTAACCCTACTTATTTACCCTGCTAGTCCCCCTGACACTTAGGGGCCATTTGACATGGCCATTCCACCTACCCCGCACATCTTTCAGACTGTGGGAGGAAACTGGAGCATCCAGAGGAAATCCACGCAGACACGGGGAGAAAGTGTAAACTCCACAGACAGTCACCCGAGGCCGGAATCAAACCTGGGCCTCTGTGTGGTAAACCACTGTTAGCTTATTACCTGTACATGTGACATGCCTGGACACATCCCTGCCGGCCCTACCCGAGACTCCTCCCCTGCCTGGTCCAGGTATAAAGGCGACTGCTCCCCACCCCCCTGCCTCAGTCTGGACCAGTTCATCGGCATGGGTGTGCTCCAAGTCTTTTGCTAATAAAAGCCTATTTGTTCTTGCATACAAACTAGTCATTGCTCGATTGATGGTGCATCACTCTGGCACTGTGAGGCAGCAGTGCTAACCACAGTGCCACCGTGCCATACTCCCTCTACGGCAAGTATACCCTTTCTGAGAATCCCAACAGAGGTGGCCTGAGATGTGCCAAGACTAACTGCTTTGCATCGAGTTTCTGTATTCAGGCAATTTGTCCACATTAGAATGAGTATTAGCCCTGTCACTGAACCCTGATGCACTCCAGTCAGTTTTCTCCCTCCCACTGATACCACAGCTTTAATAAATGCTCATTGTTCCTTGTCCTTCAGCTAACTTCCTGTTCATTTTAAGGGCTTATCCTGAATCCCAAGAGCTCTAGGTTTAAGTATTGGCACCAGAAGTATCATGGCCATGAAGTATTTGATTATTTCAGTCCATTCCCATCCCTATAATCTAACCCTCTTGTGGTTTCCAACTGGTTATTTCTTTGGATCTTTTGTTAAAGAAATTACTCAACATGAGGGGTCATAGGATGGAGGGAGAGATTCCCTTCTTGGAATTTGTAGAAAGAAATACATTGCATTCTTTATAAACATTTGCGATTTAATTACAAACGGCAAAGGAAAATTCTTCTCTCACTTTATGAACTTCTGTGATTGTCAAATATTCCCTCTGTCCCAATTTTTCTGGCACATAGGATCACCATTTAACATTAAAGAGGACGGATTCAATTTATTGCAAAATATTATTCATTAACAATACTGAAAGGCAGCCATTGAACTCTGCTCCTCCTTTGGAAAGTTTTCCACTCCAATTGCTTGTAAATTGGCAAATGCTACATCGAAACATAGATATGTAGGAACAGAAGCAGGAGGAGGCCATTTGTCCCTTCGAGCCTGTTCTGCCATTCATCTTAATTATGGCTGATCATTGAATTCAATATCCTGATTCCCCCTCCCTCCCATATTCCTTGATCCCTTTAGCCCCAAGAGCTAGATCTAGTTTCTTCTTCAAATCAGACAACGTTTTAGCCTCAACTACATTCTGTGGTCGTGAATTCCACACATTCACCACCCTCTGGGTAAAACAATTTCTCCTCATCTCAATCCTCAACCTATGACCCCTAGTTCTGGACTCCCCCACCACTGGGAACATTCTTTCTGAATCTACCCAGTCTAACCCTGTTAGAATTGTATAAGTTCCTATGAGATCCCCTCTCACTCTTCTAAACTGCAATGAATATAATCCTAACTGATTTAGCCAACGTATCATAGAATTCCTACAGTGCAACGAGGCCATTTGGCCAGTCGGGTCTGCACCGACAACAATGCCACCCAGGCCCTATCCCCACAACCCCACATATTTACCTGGCTAATCCCTCTACTCTACACATCCTGTGACACTAAGGGGCAATTTAGCATTGCCAATCAGCCTAATCCGCACATTTTTGGACTGTGGGAGGAAACCTGAACACCTGAAGGAAACCCACACAGACGCGGGGAGAATGTGCAAACTCCACACAGACAGTGACCCAAGCCGGGAATTGAACCCACCCCTGGAACTGTGAGGCAGCAGTGCTAACCATTGTGCCACCAAGCCGCCCACTATGACTTAGTCTCTCCTCATATGACAGCCCTGCCATCCCAGGAATCAGCCTGGTAAACCTTCACTGTACTCCCGTTATAGCAAGGATATCCTTCCTCAGAAAAGGACATCAAAACTGCACACAATACTCCAGGTTTGGCCTCACTAAAGCCCTGCACAATTGCAGCAAAACATCCCAATCCTTATAGTGCTTTTTTCCCCAGAGGGCTATTTAATTGTTCAAATATGTCAGCGTAGGCAGCTCTTTGGGATCGAGGATGACTTGCCTGCATGCTGATTCAGTGCGTTCGGAGATGCCCAATGAGTCCACTGTGCGATCTATAGACTTTGCTACATGTGGGGCAGTTGATGTTTGAAGGATTGAGGAAACTAGTTTGAGGGGCTGTGTGCTCCTTCCTCTGCCTGGATCTGGCCTCTGCGTGCTTCCATCACCATCTCTCGAGGTGCCTGGTGGCCTTCCCAGATGCACCTTCTCCACTTTCAGAGCTGGCGGGCCAAGGAATCCCACGGTGAATACGTTGGATCTCTTCCCCTTGGGAATGTCCCAAAAATATTTCCTCTGCCTCTTGACAAAATTCAGAGTAGAGCAGTTGGTTTGGGAGTCGAGTGAAAGCCTGGGAGTGCTGTGACCCACTGGTGGCACAGTGGTTAGCACTGCTGCCTCACAGCTCCAGGGACCTGGGTTTGATTCTGGCCTTGGGTGACTGTTTGTGGGGAGTTTGCATGTTTTCCCTGTTGTCTGCGTGGGTTTCCCTCCGGATGCTCTGGTTTGCTCCCACAGTCCAAAGATATGCAGGTTAGGTGGATTGGCCGTGGGAAATGTGTGGGGTTACAGGGATAGGGCAGGGGAGAGGCCCTGGTAAGATGGTCTGTGCAGACTCGATGGGCCAAATAGCCTCTTCTGCACTGTCGGGATTTTGTGATTGTATGAAACTGGTTTTGGGTGATTAATGCCTTACTGCTGAAACTGTTGGTTTTTGGAGAACATGTTGACATTAAGCCACCTATTGTGCCAATGGATTTGAAGGATTTTGTGAAAATTTGCAGATTTTGTTGGTGGTTATTCTCCTTGGAGTGCCTGCTGCAGATTGCCTGAGTTTCTGACCATATAGGAGTGCTGGGATCATTGCTGACCTTGCCTCACTGTTTTGGTCCTGTCCTTGAATACTCTTTTCCTCAGTCGTCTAAAGGCTGGCACATTGATGATGTTTATCTGGTAGCAAAAGCCACTAGCTTTCGGAGCGCTGCTCCTTCATCAGGTGAGTGGGATTTCAGTTCACAAACAGGGCATATAAAGACACAAACTCAATTTACGAAATAATGGTTGGAATGCGAGTCTTTACAGGTAATCAAGTCTTAAAGGTACAGACAATGTAAGTGGAGAGAGGGTTAAGCACAGGTTAAAGAGATGTGTATTGTCTCCAGCCAGGACAGTTAGTGAGATTTTGCAAGCCCAGGCAAATCATGGGGGTTACAGATAGTGTGACATGAACCCAAGATCCCGGTTGAGGCCGTCCTCATGTGTGCGGAACTTGGCTATCAGTCTCTGCTCAGCGACTCTGCGCTGTCGTGTGTCGTGAAGGCCGCCTTGGAGAACGCTTACCCGAAGATCAGAGGCTGAATGCCCGTGACTGCTGAAGTGTTCCCCAACAGGAAGAGAACATTCTTGCCTGGTGATTGTCGAGCGGTGTTCATTCATCCGTTGTTGTAGCGTCTGCATGGTCTCCCCAATGTACCATGCCTCGGGACATCCTTTCCTGCAGCGTGTCAGGTAGACAAAGTTGGCCGAGTTGCAAGTGTATGTACCGTGTGCCTGGTGGATGGTGTTCTCACGTTCGGGTGGCAGATTTTCTTCCCTAAAGGACATTAGTAAACCAGTTGGGTTTTTCTGACAATCGACAATGGTTTCATGGTCATCAGTATGTCAGTTTATTTCTTAGTGTCACAAGTAGGCTTACATTAACAATGCAATGAAGTCACTGTGAAAATCCCTTGGTCGCCACCCTCCGGCACCTGTTCAAGTACTCTGAGGCAGAATTTAGCATGATCAATGCATCTAACCAGCACAGTCATTTGGACTGTGGAAGGAAACTGGAGGAAACCCATGCAGACACGGGGAGAAGGCACAGACAGTGACCCAAGCCAGGAATCGAACCCGGGTCCCTGGCGCTGTGAGGCAGCAGTGCTAACCACTGTGCCACCATGCCACCCCATTACTACTTAGCTGATTTTCTGTATTAATAGTCTAGCAATAATACCACAAGGCCATTGCCTCCCCAAGCTGTACTGACAGGTGAGGAAGCCTATCTGCTCCATCTTACTTCATCCAACCACAGGGGTCCCTTAGTCCTTCATTGGTTCATCAAATTTCTCCTTGCCCCATTGCAAGCTTTTTGCCTCCCAGTTTTTTGCCTCAGGAGCCATTTTCATTGTTGACCAGCCTATATGAAGAGCTGTCGGCTGAGATAAGTCCGAAGGTTACCTTTTATTAACGCGAGCTTTGCTTCATTTGTCCAACCCTACTAAAAGAGTGTTCTGGATTAACATTTCACAGACCATTTACTTTCTCATGATGCTTTTATCGTTCTGACATTTTCAGCTACTGTCTCCAGGCTGCCTTGGCAAACAAAGGTAAATGCGGATAATGCAAACCAATGCCTATAGCACACACCACGAACCACCAGAAAAATAAAATGTAAGGGTTGATAGCCTCAGGCAGAACATGTCCTTTAGAAAGCCCTCTTCACCTGAAAAGATATCTTGACAATGTTCTCGGCAATGTGGGATAGTGCTTCAGAACTTCTTGTTTAGAGGGCAGAGGGAAGTGATTTCTCTGGGGCCTGAGTAATGTGACACATGAAGAGTTTTTTTCTCCTGCAAGCAGGCATTCTATTTGAACCACCTAGACTGGTTTGTATTTTCAATTACAAGTAGATGCCACAAACTGTCAGGAATCTTCCATTCTCTCCTCGTCAAGATAAGTGCTACAGTCTTGGCTAAGAATTGCAATGAAATGATGCGTCCAGAGCAAATCTGACCTACCAAGGGCAATAATTAATTAATGATAATTGAATTATTCAAATGCAGTTTTTATTATGAGACTCAATGATCTCCACTTCTAATTGACAAATCCCATTCCTTTAATTTACAATCCCAACCATTCAATTACAAAATTCCTTGACATATTACATTTACTCAATCACATTGCATTGGAAATTGCCCTCTATTCCACAAAAACTTTGTTTATTCTCCATAAAACTTCTCAGTTCCCTATTTGCCTTGTTTTTTGTTAGTAAATTATCCTCACTGAGCCCAATTGGGTTTTAATAGCAATTTGACAGTTCTGGTCGTTTTCGTCTTGCTGCCAGCCGATATGTTATCAGATTTATTGGTTTCAGCCTTACATCAATTGGCACCTTATAATCTTGGGGCGGCACGGTGCCACAGTGGTTAGCACAGCTGCCTCACAGCGCCAGGGACCCGGGTGCGATTCCCGGCTTGGGTCACCGTCTGTGTGGAGTCTGCACATTCTACCCGTGTCTGCATGGGTTTCTTATGGGTGCTCCGGTTTCCTCCTACAGTCCGAAAGACGTGCTGGTTAGGTGCATTGACCATGCTAAATTCTCCCTCAGTGTACCCGAACAGGCGTTGGAGTGTGGCGACTAGAGGATTTTCAAAGTAACTTCATTGCAGTGTTAATGTAAGCCTACTTGTGACCAATAAATAAACTTTGTGACTCAACCTTGTCCATTTGTATAATTCTTGAAGAAAGAGGAAAGTTATGCATTTATGGCATGCTTTTCAGGACCACCAAACATCTTAAAGCACTTAACAAGAAATAAATTACTTTAATGATGTGTAATCACTGCTAAAATGCAGCTGTCAATTTGTGCACAGCAAGCTCCCACAAAGATAATGTGACAATTGTTCTATTTCACTGTGCAGAGGTGAAATCTGGAATCGGACTTTCCCGAACAAAGGTTTATTTACATACCCCAGTGAACGAAGGCACTCCCTTTCCCTCCCCTAACACAGATAGAAACGGGTTTGTATACTTAAGAATAATGCCCTAACCTTTCACCAATTAGTAACAGATGCTCACTCTTGCAACAAGAGTAGAATCATAGAATCCCTGCAGTGCAGAAGGAGGCCATTCGGCCCATCAAGTCTGCACTGACCACAATCCCACCCATGCCCTATTTAGCACCACATATTTACCCTGCTAACCCCCCTAACACTAGGGTCAATTTAGATGGCCAATCAACCTAACCCGCACATCTTTGGACTGTGGAAGGAAACCGGAGCACCCGGAGGAAACCCACACAGACACGTGGAGAATGTGCAAACTCCACACAGACAGTGACTCAAGGCCAGAATTGAACCCGGGTCCCTAGCGCTGTGAGGCAGCAGTGTTCACCACTGTGCCATCCCTTTTCACTGTAACAGGATTGCAATGTGAATGGTAATGATCAGCTAATCATTTTCCTGTGATGCCTGTTGAGGGATAAACATTGGCCAGAACACTGGAGATATCTCCGCCATTCTTCAAAATATTATTACGGGATATATTGCATCCAGTTTAATACCTTACCCAAGAGAAAGCATCACTGACAGTGCAGCACTCCCCTGATACTGCACTAGAGTGACAGCCTTGATTATTGTGCTTAAGCCCTGGAGTGGAACATGAACCCAATTCTTTGTTGCTCAGAAACTTTTATTCATTCGTGGAACATGGGCGTCACTGGCAGGCCAGCATTTATCGCCTATCCCTCTTTGCCTTTGAGAAGGTGGTGGTGAGTTGCCTTCATGATAACTGAGTGGCTTGCTCGGTCATTTCAGAGGGCAGTTGTGAGTCAACCACATTGCTGTTGTTCTGGAGTCAGGCCAAACCAGGTAAGGATGGCAGATTTCCTTCCCGAGAGGAAATTGGTAAACCAGCTGGGTTTTTCAGACAATTGACAATGGTTTCATCAGTAGATTCTTAATTCCACATATTTTTTATTGAATTCAAATTCCATCATCTGCCGCGGCAGGAATCAAATCTAGTGTTCCCAGAACATTAGCTGCATTTTTGGATTGATAGTCTAGTCATAATCCCACAAGGCCCTCGTCTCTCCTAGTGTTACCAAATGAGCCACAGCTGAAACTGTTCCACAAAAGCAAGCTTCAAACTAAATCCATCCCAGTTGGTGTTCTGTGAGGGTTCTTTCCAATTTTACTCACAATCAGAGCCTGGCACCATAGCTTCCTGAGAAATACTGTAAAGACTTCCAAACTCTCCCTCTCATCAATCAATCCATTTGTAATATAGGACAAAGAACAAAGAAAATTACAGCACAGGAACAGGCCCTTCGGCCCTCCAAGCCTGCACCGACCATGCTGCCCGCCTGAACTAAAACCCCCTACCCTTCCGGGGACCATATTCCTCTATTCCCATCCTATTCATGTATTTGTCAAGATGGCCCTTAAAAATCACTATTGTATCTGCTTCCACTACCTCCCCCGGCAGCGAGTTCCAGGCACCCATCACCCTCTGTGTAAAAAACTTGCCGCGTACATCTCCTTTAAACCTTGCCCCTTACATCTTAAACCTATGGTAATTGACTGTTCCACCCTAGGAAAAATCTTCTGACTGTTCTTACTACATAGATTTGATTATTTGTGCTGTATGAAATTTTTTGCTGTGCTTTCTGGTTCCATGTATTATTTTGCGCCAAAAAATGAGACAAGAAGTTCTGGCTTGTGCCTATTGTTCCCATGACCTGATTGCCTCCAATCTGAAGTGGATTTTTGTCCATATCTTTTTCCATTAAGTAGCATTTTATAATTATAAGTTAATCATTATACCCAAAAAGCTTTTACAGGCTGGCAGATAAAGATGTGAAGTTGTAAAATCATAAGAGATTCAGTTTGATTACAGAACCTAATATCTAACTTAAAACACAAGAGTGATAGTTGGCAAAAGCCCAAACTATACCATAATTTCCATTACTGTGATGCAAACAACCCAGCAAGTTTATTTGGAGCATGTGGGTGTTTGATGAAAGTGGATAAGGAAATATCTATTCGCTTGCAAATAAATATTTACACAGTTTTGGCAAGTCCCTGTGTTGTGTTTTTGTAACGGAAACCAAAAGAGGGTTAGATTATGGAGTTTTAAATGCACCAATCATTCCCAAAGTATTGGTAACCGCGTTGTCGATTCAGGCACATAAGAACAGATATGCATGAACAGAAAAGTTGAAGGCACTGGGCGTTTTGCTCACAGGCTCAAGTGAAACTAAAACTGGATTACGTGACACATTTCCTTTCTAGAATCCCGACAGTGCAGAAGGAGGCCATTCGGCCCATCAAGTCTGCACCGAGGCCCTATCCCCATGACCCCATGCATTTACCCTAGTGAGTCCCCCTGATACTAAGGGTCAATTTAGCATGGCCAATTTCTCGGCCCTTTGGCTAAAATCAAGGGTAGGATCGACATGCTGTATTTAGTTGAAGTCATTAGGTTACATTTTAGCTTTATTTGAAGCAATTTTTAAAAGCGGCATCTCGGCCTTTTGGCTAAGATGCAAATGAGATCAAGCCTTGGCGGAGGAGCTATGCCTACTCCAATCAGCTTGTAGATCAATCCCAGGACAGGAGGTGAGAGCCCTGTCTTGTCAGCTTGGATCGGGAATGTCTCAACTTGTTGAGACTCCGAATTGGACTTGATTTGATTGAATTGGAATAAAAACAAAAAAAAAAATCAACCTATCCCACACATCTTTCAGACTGTGGCAGGAAACCAGAGCACCCAGAAGAAACCCACGCAGACATGGGGAGAATGTGCAAACTCCACACAGACAGTGACCCAAGCTGGGAATTGAACCCGGGTCCCTGGAGCTGTGAGTCTTTGAGTAACAAAGGATTTGATTCATATTCTACTCCAGGGCTTGAGCACAAAAATCAAGGCTGACACTCTAATGCAGTACCAGGAGAGCGCTGCACTGGCAGTGATGCTTACCCTTGGGTAAGGTGTTAAACTGGATGCAATATATCCCGTGACAGTATTTTGAAGAATGGCAGAGTTATCTCCAGTATTCTGGCCAATGTTTATCCCTCAGAAAGTTAACTTAAAGAATGTATTTCTATTATATTAGCTGAAAGCTGCATGAGTCTATCCTGCACAGTTCAAATGGTGAAAAGATCCGACAAGAGAACAAAGAACAATACAGCACAGGAACAGGCCCTTCGGCCCTCCAAGCCCGCGCCGCTCCCTGGTCCAAACTAGACCATTCTTTTGTATCCCTCCATTCCCACTCCATTCATATGGCTGTCTAGATAAGTCTTAAACGTTCCCAGTGTGTCCGCCTCCACCACCTTGCCTGGCAGCGCATTCCAGGCCCCCACCACCCTCTGTGTAAAATATGTCCTTCTGATATCCGTATTAAACCTCCCCCCCCTTCACCTTGAACCTATGACCCCTCGTGAACGTCACCACCGACCTGGGGAAAAGCTTCCCACCGTTCACCCTATCTATGCCTTTCATAATTTTATACACCTCCTATTAAGTCTCCCCTCATCCTCCGTCTTTCCAGGGAGAACAACCCCAGTTTACCCAATCGCTCCTCATAACTAAGCCCCTCCATACCAGGCAACATCCTGGTAAACCTCCTCTGTACTCTCTCCAAAGCCTCCACGTCCTTCTGGTAGTGTGGCGACCAGAACTGGACGCAGTATTCCAAATGCGGCCGAACCAACATTCTATACATCTGCAACATCAGACCCCAACTTTTATACTCTATGCCCCGTCCTATAAAGGCAAGCATGCCATATGCCTTCTTCACCACCTTCTCCACCTGTGACGTCACCTTCAAGGATCTGTGGACTTGCACACCCAGGTCCCTCTGCGTATCTACACCCTTTATGGTTCTGCCATTTATCGTATAGCTCCTCCCTACATTATTTCTACCAAAATGCATCACTTCGCATTTATCAGGATTGAACTCCATCTGCCATTTCTTTGCCCAAATTTCCAGCCTATCTATATCCTTCTGTAGCTTCTGACAATGCTCCTCACTATCTGCAAGTCCTGCCAATTTTGTGTCGTCCGCAAACTTACTGATCACCCCAGTTACACCTTCTTCCAGATCATTTATATAAATCACAAACAGCAGAGGTCCCAATACAGAACCCTGCGGAACACCACTAGTCACAGGCCTCCAGCCGGAAAAAGACCCTTCCACTACCACCCTCTGTCTTCTGTGACCAAGCCAGTTCTCCACCCATCGAGCCACCTCCCCCTTTATCCTTTATCCCATGAGGTTCATGAAATATGTACTCTGAATTTGTTATCGAGTTTGTTACCTAGAAACATACAAAATAGGAGCAGGAATAGGCCATTCAATCCTTTGAGCCTACTCTGCCATTTATTTTAACCATGGCTAATCATCCAACTCATAAACTGTTCCCACTTTACCTTTGATCCTTTGATCCCTTTAGCCCCAAGAGCTAGATCTAATTCCTTCTTGAAAACGTACAATGTTTTGGCCTCAACTGCTTTCTGTGGTCGTGAATTCCACAGGCTCGCCACTCCATGGGTGAAGAGACTTCTCCTCATCTCAGTCTTGAATATTTTACCCTGTATCCTAAGACTATGAGCCCTGGTTCTGGACTCCCTCGCCATTGGGAACATCAGGTTACCTGGAAGTAGATGCTTTGATTTGTCATTCAACATTGACCAGTTTGTGAAGAAGGCTCCAGTGAGTTATAAATCACAGCCATTTTTTATAAATTTATTTTTATTTGTGTCACAAGTAGGCTTACATTAACGCTGCAATGAAGTTACTGTGAAAATCCCCCAGTCGCCACACTCCGGTGACTGTTCGGGTACACTGAGGGAGAACTTAGCATGGCCAATGTACCTAACCAGCACATTTTTCAGACTGTGGGAGGAAACTGGAGCACCCGGAGGAAACCCACGCAGACACGAGGAGAACTTGCAGACTCCATGCAGATAGTGACCCAAGGCCAGAATTGAACCGGGGTCTCTGGCGCTGTGAGGCAGCAGTGCTAACCACTGTGCCACCGTGCTGCCCGTTTGACAATGGCGGCACTGAATTTTGTCCACTACTTTCCCTGGAATTGGTCGATCCATTTAATTTTACAAAATCAAAACCTGTTCAATAAAACATTTCATGTATTTGTTTCAACGAGAAGATAATTACATTTTTATAAGGTGATGGAATCAGTACTATGCCCGGAGGGGATAAGAGGAAAAATCAACAAGAAAAGGCTATTTGGTCTACCATTGTCTATCCCTCGAGTAGTTAGAGAGTGGGATAGCTTGATCTTGGTTTCAGATAAAGCTCGGCACAACATCGTGGGCCGAAGGGCCTGTTCTGTGCTGTACTGTTCTATGTTCTATGTTTAGTTGAACTCTTGCCTTATAGTAACCAACTGTATTTTGAGCTGTCATTTTTTTAGCCTTGAATCCAAAAAGTTGACATTAGTGCCAAATGTATTAACATGATCAAATAATATTTCTTCACATCCTTTATACCAGATGTGCCAAACCCTTTATTTTCAATCACTTGACAGGGAGGTATCTAGAACTCGGGGGTCTTTGTTTGGAAATAAGGGGCCTCCCATTTTAGATAGAGATGAGACCATAAGACATAGGAGCAGCATTAGGCCATTCAGCCCATCAAGTCTGCTCTGCCGTTCAATCATGGCTGATATGATTCTCATCCCCATTCTCCTGCCTTCTCCCCGTAACCCTTGATCCCCCTATTGATCAAAAACCTATCTATCTCTGTCTTAAAGACTTTCAATGATCTGGCCTCCACAGCCCTCTGTGGCAATGAATTCCACTGATTCACCACCCTCTGGCTGAAGAAATTCCTCCTTTGCTCAGTTCAAAAGCAGCATCCCTTCACTTTGAGGTTGTCCCCACAAGTTTTAGTCTCTCCCACTCGTGGAAACATCCTCTCCACGTCTCTCAGGAGATCATTATCATTTGGAATTCTCATCCCCAGTGAGCAGTGGAGGCTGCATCATTGAATATATTCAAGGCGGAGTTAGATTTTGATTGACAAGGGAGTGGTGGATTATAGGGGGCAGACAGGAAATTGGAGTTAAGGTTACAGCTAAATCAGCCAGGATGGCACAGTGGTTAGCAGTGCTGTCCAACAGCGCCAGGGACCCGAGTTCGATTCTGGCCTCGGTTCACTGTCTGTGTGGAGTTTGCACATTATCCCCATGTCTGCGTGGGTTTCTTCCAGGTGCTCAGGTTTCCTCCCATAATCATGAGATTTGCAGGTGCAATGCCCATGATAAATTGCGCCTTGGTCTCCCAAGATGTGTCGGTTAGGTAGATTGGCCATGGTAAATTACCCCTGAGTGTCCCAAGATGTCTAGTTTAAATGGATTAGCCATGGTAAATGTGTTTGGTTACGGGGATAAGGTGAGGTGAAGGCCAAGATAAGATACTCTGTCAGAGAGTCGGTGCAGGCTCGAGGGGCCGAATGGCCTCTTCTGCACTGTAGGGAATCTATTATATAAAAGGATCTTATTGAAGGGTGGAGCAGGCTCAAGGGGCCAAATGGCTTACTCCTGCTCCTATTTCGGATGTTCTTAGGTTTTTACATGCTGAAATGCCTTCTGGGCAGTGCAGCTGTACAGTGGTTAGCACTGTTGCTTCACAGCACCAGGGACCGGGTTCGATTCCCGGCTCGGGTCACTGTATGTCTGGAGTTTGTACATTCTCCCTGTGTCTGGGTTTCCTCTGGGTGTTCCGGTTTCCTCCCACAGTCCAAAGATGTGTGGGTTAGGTGCATTGGCCATGCTAAATTGCCCCTTCATGTCCCAGGATACATAGGCCAGAGGGATTAGCGGGGTAAATATGTGGGGTTATGGGGATAGGGTCTGGGTGGGATTATTGTCGGTGCAGACTCGATGGGCCGAATGGCCTCTTTCTGCACTATAGGGATTCTATGATTCATTAAAATATCAAACAGAGATTTTCAACACTTTGTTATCGGTATTGCATTTCAACCCATTTGTCCAGCAACCACCTTGTCCCTGGATTAGAAGGTTGTGGATTCAGGTCTGAGTGCAGAATGCGCACATAATCCAGATCGATGCTTAAGCATTGCTAGAAGTTACAACACAGCACAGCCTGTTTGTCCATCTGTGTCGGTGTTTAGCCTACATGCCAGCAAATACTTCTAATTACATTACCCACCCCAGTTCTCTTATCCCTTAATCAATCTTCTATTCCTCATCCCGCTATCCAGTCTAATCCTCAGTGTTGATCCAGCTTTGCCTGAATCACCATGACCACAAAGCTCTCTGTTCCAAACATCTAGTATTTAAACTTGTACCGATGGTCTCTCGTTCTCGGCAATATCATTGCGGTATTGAGAGAAAGTTGCAAGGCTGAAGTTACCATCTTTTTGAAGGTGACTCAAACGCGTTCAAAGCAGATACAAAACATCACAAGGCAGAATTCGAGGAAGAGCAGGAAATCTTGAACTGTAACCACATGTGTTGTTTATTTATTAGCTTTCTATTGATGGGCCTTGCTGAAAATTGCCAGCTGTGTTTACCTGTATAACTGTGGCTGCAGTGAAACAAATCCATTAGTCACAAGGCACTCTGGGACATCATGAGACTACCAGGCATGAAATAAAGGGATAAACCCCTGCCTTGCTGATAATTCCAGCCAATTATTAATTCCTTGCAATTTACTTTTCACTAATTTAATTTTATGTCGAATACAAATATATTTCTCTTCATCCGTGGGACGACACGGTGGCACAGTGGTTAGCGTGGCTGCCTCACAGCGCCAGGGACCCAGATCGATTCCTAGCTTGGGTGACTGTCGGGTGGAGTTTGTACATTCTCCCCGTGTCTGCGTGGGTTTCCTCCGGGTCTCCGGTTTCCTCCCACAGTCCAAAGATGTGTGGGTTAGGTGGATTGGCCGTATTAAATTGCCCCTTCATGTCAGGGAAACTAGCTAGGGTAAATGCATGGGGTTCTGGGGATAGGGCCTGGGTGAGATTGTGCTTGGTGCAGACTCGATGGGCCGAATGGCCTCTTTCTGCACTGTATGATTTTATGATTCTAAGGAGAGCAGAACAATGCACATTACCACAAGTGTCATTTCATCGAATCTTAAGCAAACTTATAGAATCAATACAGAAGAAGGCCATTCTGCCCATTGAGTCTGCATCGACTCTCTGACAGAGTATCTTACTCAGCTCCTGTCCCCGTAACTCCACATATGTTTACCCCGCTAATCCCCATTACCTATTTTGGGACGCTAAGGGGCAATTTAGCATGGCTATTCCCCCTCGCCTACACATCTTGTACATTAAGGGCAATTTAGCATGGCCAATCCACCTAACCCGCACATCTTTGGAGTGTGGGAGGATACCATGCAGACATGGGGAGAATGTGCAATCTCCACACAGAATGTCACCCAAGGCTGGAATTGAACCCAGGTCCCTGGTACTGTGAGGCAGCAGTGCTAACCATCGTGCCACTATGTCGCCCATCTAATCTGGGATTTAGCATGGGCATTGGGGCCTTTTTTCTTGGAGTGTAGGAGACTTAGGCATGATATTATAGAGGTCCATAAAATAATAGGGGCATCGATCAGCTAGATAGTCAACATCTTTTCCCAAAGGTAGGGGAGACTAAAACTAGAGGGCATAGGTTTAAGGTGAGAACAGAAAGATACAAAAAGGTCCAGAGGGGCAATTTTTTCATACAGGGGTGGTGAGTGCCTGGAACAAGCTGCCAGAGGTAGGAGTAGAGGCGGGTACAATTTTGTCTTTTAAAAAGCATTTAGATAGTTACATGGGTACGACAGATATAGAGGGATATAGGCCAAACGTGAGCAATTGGGACTAGCTTAGTGGTTAAAAAAAAGGGATGGCATGGACAAGTTTGGCCGAAGGGCCTGTTTCCATGCTGTAAACCTCTGTGACTCTATGACTCTATGACTTCCCTGCTATCCCTTTGGAATCAAATTCCTCATCTCAGGAATCTTGCCACTATATTCCCACCTCTGCAATCCAATACTCCAGGAGTACTTTAACAGGACATATTTGGAATCCAAATTCTCAACAATGGAACGTAAAGGTTTATTGCTCCAAGTTAAGGACAGTGAGAGGAATAAGGTAATGAGTCAGAATAAACTGAGGATTTCCAGTAGTTCAGCAGACCTGATTACAATGAGTTTTAATGTGAGAGAGATGAGTAAAGTCATCCAGTACTTCACAGGAGATTCATTAGTCCACTCTGCCCATAGGTTTCACTGCTCTTTTCCAAACACCTATAGTATGCTGGAAGAACTTAAGCTGTAAAAATTAAAGTAGTGCACAATAGTTTCCTTCTGCCAAGTCCAAGTATCACATCCCATACTGTCCCAGAAAAATATCTCCAGCAGAGTTTTGGAGTGAAGGGACATTCCTTTAAAACTGAGATAAGGAGGAATTTCTTCAGCCAGAAGGTGGTGAATCTGTGGAACTTGTTGCCACAGAGGGCTGTGGATGCCAGCTCATTGATATCTTTAAGACAGAGGTTCTTGATCAATAAGGGGATCAAGGATTACGGGGAGAAGGCAGGAGAATGGGGATGAGAATCATATCAGCCATGATTGAATGGCGGAGCAGACTCAATGGGCGGAATGGCCTAATTCTGCTTCTATATCTTATGGCCTTTACTTTCATTTATCGTCAAGGACTGAGGACATCTGTTGTATATTCCCACCCCTCTGCTCCACCCCACCCCCCCTACACCAGCCCCTCCCTCCCCTCAGGGAAGCTTCAATGCTGAGAATCTCGACCTGTATACAAATCGGGAGCAAATGGTAATTTATTTTTCATGGAACCTTTCTGAATTACCATTTTCAGACAGTTAGTTGAGAAGTACACTGAACATATCAGCACAATCCTTACTAATCAAAGGCTAGTCTGAAGGCAAAACTGTAATATCGGGCTGTGTCTGTGACAGCTTATGAAAGAAATTTCTGTTCTCTCTCCTCATTGCTTTGAAGGAGGGTGAGAACAATGTAAAGAATGAGCGGCATAGACTTTGATTTATTTCATCTGTCCCACACATCAAGTACTTGAGCATCCCACAGTCAATGATGGAACATTGAAGAGGCACCTCAATAAACAGTGCTGCTTTTAATGTGTAAATGAGAAATACTTCGCTCTGCCATTCAACATATTTCCCAATTCCAGTTATCAATGACAAGCCAGGGTAGAATAAATCAAGCTCTGAATCTTTAACAAAGTTCTCAGGAAGTCAGATGAGGTAATCAGGGACTAGCTCCCTCAAGCTCGTTGAAGAATTCAAGGGGTATAAATATTGTGCGTCACTTCATAATGAAAGGACAACCATCCTTTCTATGCAACTGCAAAGAAGATGCAAACACATTGTGCAGCTGAGAAAAATCAACCGTAAATATGCCCCTTGCCTTCATGCCATGATCGGAAAAATTCAAGAAGGCTCTATCTTTATTAAAGATGAACATGAGAATTGGATCTATTCATGGAACACAAATTTCCCTCAGGCTTCAATACACAGCATTGATTTTGCTGTTGAGCAACACACATCTTAGAAGTGGCACAGTGGGTTAGCACTGCTGCCTCACAGCGCCAGGGACCCGGGTTCGATTCCCGGCTTGGGTCACTGTGTGGAATCTGCATATTCTCCCCGTGTCTGCGTGGGTTTCCTCCAGGTGCTCCAGTTTCCTCCCACAGTCCAAAGATGTGCAGATTAGGTGGGATTAGCTATGCTAAACTGCTCCTTAGGGGGAGTAACAGGGTAAATACGTGGGGTTATGGGGATAGGACCTGGGTGGGACTGTTGTTGGTGCAGGCCCGATGGGCTGATTGGCCTCCTTCTGCACTGTAGGGATTCTATGATTCTATTCTAAGTGTTAAATCAATCGCTGCTTCACTTTAGGTCTCACTCCTGACCACTTCCATTACATGATGGCCGGGGGGAGGGGGGCGTGTACAATGTAACTATTGAAATTATTTCACATGTTTATTTATTAGTGCCACATATGGAGATAAACTCCGAGCAAAATACCATCAGCAGAATATTAAGTTTAAGTTTTAAGTTTATATACTAATGTCACAAGTAGGCTTACATTAACATTGCAATGAAGTTACTGTGAAAATCCACTAGTTGCCACACTCTGGCACCTGTTCGGGTACACTGAGGGAGAATTTAACATGGCCTTTCGGACTGTGGGAGGAAACAGGAGCACCCGGAGGAAACCCATGCAGACACGGGGAGATCGGGAAGTAAAGAAAATGAGTGAATGGTAGTGAGAGAACGTGAAAGAAAGGAGATGGAGAGAAAATAATGTGAAACAAAATGGAGAGGTGACACTACAGGACTGGAGAAAGAACAAATGAGACAACAGTGGTGAAAGAGAAAGAACATTTCAAAAGGATGGAGAATGTTTTCAGTTGCACTGAGGGGTAATTGGTGCACGGCAGATGGTGGAATTCAATAAAAAATATCTGGATTTAAGAATCTACTGATGACCATGAAACCATTGTTGATTATCGGAAAAACCCATCTGGTCCACTCATGTCCCTTAGGGAAGGAAATCTGCTGTCCTTACCTGGTCTGGCCTACATGTGACTCCAGAGCCACAGCAATGTGGTTGACTCTCAACTGCCCTCTGAAATGGCCTAGTCACAATAAATGCTGGCCAGCTGGCACGCCCCACGTCCCACGAATAAATAAAAAATGGAGAAATTAAATCTAGAGACATTATGAAATAGGAGTGAGAGAGGGAGAACCCAGTGGTGGTTTCAAGAAGTTTAGGGTATATGAGTGAAGGTGAATATGAATAGAAAACATATTGTAATTTCTATTCTTTACACACATTTCCATTAGACCTGATAAATATCCCAACATAGAGTCATAGGATCATAGAATCGCTACAGTGCAGAAGGAGGCCATTCAGCCCATTGAGCCTGCACCGACAACAATCCCACCAGGCCCTATCCCCAACAGGTTGGGGATTTAATATTTCGCCACATAGTCAAAGAACAAAAGAAGAACAAAGAACAGTACAGCACAGGAACAGGCCCTTCGGCCCCCCAAGCCGATCATGATGCCTGCCTAAACTAAAACTGTATGCACTTACGGAGTCCATATCCTTCCATTCCCAGCTTTTTCATGTATTCGTCTAGTTGCCCCTTAAATGCTGCTATCGTACTTATTCCCACCACCTCCCCGGGCAGCGCATTCCAGACATTCACCACCCTCTGTGTAAAAAACTTGTCTCGCACATCTCCTCTAAACTTTTCCCCACGCACCTTAAACCTATGTCCCCTAGTACTTGACTTTTCTACCTTAGGAAAGAGCATCTGACTATCCACTCTGTCCGTGCCACTCATAATCTTGAAAACCTCTATCAGGTCACCCCTCAACCTCCGTTGTTCCAGTGAGAACAAACCGAGTTTATCCAATCAGTACATTATTTATAAAACTCTCGGGACTTTCAACAAAAGACACCACTAAAAGTTAGGCTCGATCTTCATTGTACATATAATTAAATATTTAATTTAAGAAACAATAATTTGTTCTCAGCTGCTGTATGAACGGTGATTAAGAAATCAATAGAATTCTTAAAACTCACATCATAATGATGCATTGAACCCATAATAAACCTGAACGCGAGGCCTAAACCTTGCTCAGAAAAAATTGTCACGCCAGGGCAATAATCTCCAATTGCCTTCTCCAGAGAAATGGTCAGCTATCTTCCCGATGTCTTCCCCTCATGGCTCACACCCCCAAGAGAATAAAGTGCAAACCTTCACGTCAAAATGCTAGGTCAATTGCACCTGCTGTCTCAAGTATATTGACTTGCATTAAACCTGAAATATGATCAGCGGCTGGAAATGCCCAGAGCGCCACATTCAATCAAGTGTCCAAGTTATCCACTGCTGCTCAGCAAAATCATCCAAATGACTACTTAGAAAAGTAATGATGGGAAGCGATGGACTGATGTACAAATGGATGGCTTTGCTGATCTGCACAGCGAGAGAGACTCTTGCCTGAGCAGTGTAGCCTGACTCAGAAGGAGAAAATGGTACAGCATGAACTATTTATGCGAATGAACAAAATGTTATTTGTGTGGTGACACTAATACATAGTATGATATAGAACGCAATTTCTTTTTGGTAAACATTTTATGGGTATATTGGCTGTGTGGTGTTCTAACATTGCGGACAGCAGGAACAGCACAGAATTACAGACCAGTGTAGGATTATAACCTGAATTACAAAACTGTTTCTATCTATCTAACGCAGCCATTACAACTGCTTATCTGGATATTAAGTGAGTGTGGCCTCCTGTTAAAATGATCATTTTTAAAAATCATTTCCATCAGGGTAGAATTTTTATGGTTTTTTTTTAACGTTCTCCTTTGATTGGTGCCTATTTGGTGCCCTGTATCGTAGGATTTCATGTGTGAATAGATGGGATTTTCCTTTCCTGTTTGTGGCGGTTGGGGGGAGGGGAATATCAGGGGAGCGCAAAAATCAGTTTCACGTCATTGTAAAACCAGTTTGTGATTGTCCTCTCCACCCGTCAATGGCGGGCCGCGTTTCGCACCGTCGCACATCGGGAAGCTAATTTCAACAGTTTTGCTCACGTTATTTGAGGAAAGATGTAGTGGCATTGGAGGCAGTTCAGAGGAGATTCTCTAGATTGATTCCAGAGATGAGGGGTTTGTCGTCTGAAGAGAGATTGAACAGTTTAGGCCTATACTCTCTGGAATTTAGAAGAATGAGGGGAGATCAAATTGAGGCGAACAAGATGATAAAAGGTACGGATAAAGTAGACGTGGAGCGGATGCTTCCTCTTGTGGTGCATTCTGGGACGAGAGGTCGTGGTCTTAGGATAAGGGGTAGCAAATTTAAAACAGGGTTGAGGAGAAACTACTTCTCCCAAAGGGTTGTGAATCTGCGGAATTCGCTACCCCAAAGTGTGGTGGATGCTGGGACAGTGAGTAAATTTAAGGAGGAGTTGGACAGGTTTTTAATTGGTGATGGGTTGAAGGGTTATGGGGGGAAGGCAGGAAAATGGGGATGAGGAACATATCAGCCATGATTGAATGGCGGAGCAGACTCGATGGGGCGAATGGCCTAATTCTGCTCCGATATCTTATGAACTTATGAACATGTTAGAATCTGATTACAAGCCCTGCCCATAGTCCCATGCTGGATCATAAGCTCATCAGGCCGATGTGTTTCACAACTGTACAGAAACAACGTGCACCTGGCAAGCTGTACTTGGCTCGGGATTTTGAGGACCATTTTCCTGCCCTCTTTTGGGTAGCACTCACAGTCATCAGCCTCAGGCTTCAAAGGCAGCAACATGTCACTTTTAGGGGGTCTCGCAGGCAGGTCTCTACCTACGAGACCAGCAGTAAGGTGGGGGTGGCTTTTCAGTGACTGCAGGGCTAGGGCTTGCTTAAATAAAGGGGAGAATTGGCCTTAGGCAAGGGTAGAGACTGCCAGGGGAGAGCTGGACTGGGGAAGTGGGGGGGATGTGTCGGAGGGAGACTCCTGTTGATTATATGCAAGCGGCTTGAAGATGGTGAGGGCTGTGGAGGCAGTCCCTAGAGGAGATGGGGTCAGATGGAGATGTGAGGGTTTGTGTGAGCGAGTGTGCTATTGGGGCCTCGTGAGCATGGCTGCCTCACCTGGCCAAAGCAATGGTCTCATCGCCTGCGTCTTGGGCTTCCAGGACCTCATCACCCTCCTTCCCTTCCACACCCTCCTCATCGAAGGAGACCAGCAGCTCCTTCATTTCCTCACCACCCAGGACCTCTCCACTTGGTATCACCAGGATGCGCAGTGTGCAACAAGCCACAATGATGTGTGACACCCTCCGGACGGGTTACTGCTGTGTTCCATCAAGTCTGTCAAGGCACCAGAACGTCATTTTCAATATTCCACCTCTGACTTTCCCTCGCTTTGTTGCACCTCAGTCTTTGTTGCTCAAACTCAGCATTCTGCCCAAGAACATAAAGCAATGACTATTCCCCAGGTGGCCATTTCATTCTTCTTGTTCATGAAGCAGATTTCTCTGATGCAATACCAAATGTATTAGGTAGGTCTTTCTCTGGGTAGCTAATATCTGTCACAATATAAAATCTGTACAACATTGTGTCCCAACTGCAGTTGTGATCCATTTCCACTTCGCATGAACTGCTTTGACGTATCTGAGATGTGAGGAGGCAAGATATGAATGTAATGCTCATAATGGGTCTCTAAAGCTTCAAGTTGTTTACCAAGATTTTTTAATATCTTTGTAAATGAAGAGATTTGAATACGCCTACGTTTGCTTTTACAGTACTTAGTGCGAGAGCTAGTTAGAAAGAGATTGCACCATTAAGACCATTCTTCAGCAATGTCAATAAAAAACAGTTCTAATATCTTTAACATTTTTTTTCCAACAATACTCATGACATCACAGTGTAACGGTCTGGGCACATTTGTTACTGAGGCAGCTTAAATGGGCACAACTCTGGAGACCTTCAGTGAATGGTGGCACAGTGGTTAACACCGCTGCCTGTAGTAGCGCCACAGGGACCCGGCGCTGGGACCCGGGTTCGATTCCTCGGCCTCGGGTCACTGTCTGTGTGGAGTTTGCACATTCTCCCCGTGTCTGCGTGGGTTTCCTCCGGGTGCTCTGGATTCCTCCCACAGTGCAAAGATGTGCGGGTTAGGTTGATTGGCCATGCTAAATTGACCCTAGTGTCAGGGGGATTGGCATTGTAAATATGTGTGGTTACGGGGATAGGGCCTGATTAGGATTGTTATCGATGCAGACTCAATGGACCAAGTGGCCTCCTTCTGAACTGTAGGGATTCTATGATTCCAATATTGAGGCAAAGCACTACAGCTGCTTAAACGGTGGCACAGTGGTTAGCACTGCTGCCTCACAGTGCAAGGGAGCCCAGTTCGATTCCCGGCTTGGGTCACTGTCTGTGCGGAGTCTGCACATTCTCCCCGTGTCTGCGTGGGGTGCTCCAGTTTCCTCCCACAGTCCAAAAGATGTGCTGCTTAAGTGCACTGGCCATGCTAAATTCTCCCTCAGTGTACCCGAACAGGCGCCAGAGTGTGGCAAACTAGGGGATTTTCACAGTAACTTCATTGCAGTGTTAATGTAAGCCTACTTGTGACACTAATAAGTTAACTTTTAACTTTAGATTACCTTTAACATGGCAAATACTCCATAGCACTTGTGCAAAAACAAAAGCAATGGGTATTTAAATTACATATACACCATCAGCAAGTTAATCTTGACTTGTATTATATAAAGGAGTTCTCTTGCAGGAAGAACTTCACTCTTAATTTTTCTGAGTATTAATTTCTGGAATTGATGGGCAATCTGCTATGCACCTAAAATAAATTCTGTTCTGCCAGTGTACATGACTCATCTTACGAATGGTTAGCTCTCATTGAGCTCAGTCGAGTTAAATCCGATTACATAATCAGTCTCAGCTGCAACCTAACCTGATGGCTGTCCAGAAGGCGAGTCCATGACCCTGGAATGATCAGTAACTTTCACTGTTGATTAGTTCGAAACTTATCTCTTTCTTACCAGATTGCCTTAATAAATTGGGCCTATACTCCTTGGAGTTTAGAAAAGTGAGTTATCTCATTGAAACAGGAGGGGGCTTGGTAGGGTGGATACCGGGAGTATATTTCTACTTGTGGAGGAAAGCAGGACGAGTGGACGCAGAATTAACATAGAGGTGAAAATAATTTTTTTCTCTCAGAACTTTGTCAGTATGTGGAATCCTCTTCCCCAGAAAGCAGTGGAGGATGGGGCATTGAATTTATCCAAGGCTGAGATAAATAGGGTTTTGACAGAACTGACACAGGAGCCAAGTGTTGTGGGGGGAGCAGGTAGGAAAATGGAGTTGGCACTATGGTTCCACATACTCTAAAGAGTCATTTCAATGGTGACAAGGATGGGATTGGTTTCATTCAAAGTCTACATAGGGGATGCCATCCCGAGAAAACACCTGGACCATTTGAAAGCCTTAAGTTCTCAGGCTGTTCAGGAACAAACAATGCTCAGCATGTCGGGACCCTCGGAAAGATTTCCAGGCCCCATTGACTCCTGCTCTCCATCTTCAGTCATTGGAGCCTCTGAGTCCAAAATGGACCCGGTGATGTAGCCAAGTCTGTTCCCTTACTACCCAAAGAAGGGAGTGAACCTAAGCCTCAGTGCTCTAGATGAAAGAGATGAGCCAGAATGAGCCAGAGGAGAGTCCACAACTAGGGGTCATAGCTTGAGGATAATGGGTAAACCTTTTAGAATCATAGAATCCCTACAGTGCCGCAGGAGGTCATTCATAAGAACAAAAGAACATAAGAACTGGGAGCAGGAGTAGGCCATCTGGCCCCTCGAGCCTGTTCCACCATTCAATAAGATCATGGCTGATCTTTTCGTGGACTCAGCTCCACTTACCCGCCCGCTCACCATAACCCTTAATTCCTTTACTGTTCAAAAATGTATCTATCCTTGCCTTAAAAACATTCAATGAGGTAGCCTCAACTGCTTCACCGGGCAGTTTTCAGCCCATTGAGCCTGCACTGATAACAGTCCCACCCAATCTCAATCCCCGTAGCCCCATGTATTTACCCTGCTTGTCCCCCTGACAATAAGAGGCAATTTAGCAGGGCCAATCAACGTAACCCACACATATTTGGACCGTGGGAGGAAACCAGAGCGCCCAAAGAAAACCCACGCAGACACAAGGAGAATGTGCAAACTCCCCACAGACAGTGACCCAAACCGGGAATCGAACCCGGGTCCCTGGTACTGTGAGGCAGCAGTGCTAACCACTGTGCCACCATGCCGCCTGTTTAGAACTGAGGTGAAGAGAAATTTCTTCACCCAGAACATGGTGAATGTGTGGAACTCACTACCACAGAATGTAGCTGAGGCCAAAACATTGTCTGATTTCAAGAAGAAATTAGATATAGCTCTTGGGGCTAAAGGAATATGGGAAGAAGGGAGGGATCAGGATATTGAATTCGATGATCAGCCATGATCAAAATGAATGGTGGAGCAGCCTCGATGGGCTGAATGGCCTACTCCTGCTTCTAGTTTCTATGTTTCTATGAGCCCTGTTTTGCTACATCTTGCCTGCATCGGACGCAGAGCTTGAGAATTCGGAACCAGTGCTTAAACACCTCAAGTTGCTCTCGAGGCCAATGAACTGCCAAGGTTCCTTGGACCTAGAGGGGGAGGGATATAATAACTTTAATGAGGCCCATCATGTGGACGTCTTAGAATATGAGCTCCCAGATGAAGGCAGCCCCGCATGTGTACATAATTAGGAGTGTCAGGGTTACTGACATTCTGGGTTTATACACTCTACGAGGAAGTACCTTTCAGCGAGTTGCTTACTTATAAATAAATTCAAATTTGGTGAAGGGACACCGGCCTCGGAGGAGTCATTTCAGTATCCATCTACTGCCATGTATTCCATCCACCAGGAATAGCTTAGGCTGCAAAATGAGTCAGAACTTTGATTCCTTTACCACCTGACCACCTGAAAAGCAGTGGAGATATCTAGAAAAATCTGAACTCGAAGGTTTGGGTGTATGCAGCGGTTTTTAAATTCTGCATCATGATTTTAATGTATTTTCATGTCGGAATCTGGCAAACAGCTTATCAGAACATTATCATTTCCATTAATAGCTGTTTCCTTTAAGAGGACATTATCAAATTATATAATCATCGTAAATATCACACATACTCAAAAAAATCTCGATGATCCATGACCACTAAGTGCAGTGACAAGTCTCCCCGCAGAATCATTTCTCTGCAATTCCTCTCCCTCATTTTGTAGAAGATCTAGTGCAAAGTGTGTCATTTTCCTTCAGTCCATTGATCGTAATGATTTGGGATTTTATATTACCAAGATGTGACTTGCTTCATCACTTTCAGCTGTTGGTAACATTCATTTCAAACTCGACAGACTCGGTCGAAGTACAGATGTTACATATGGCTGGTAGAATCGTAGATTCATAGAAACCCTACAGTGCAGAAAGAGGCCACTGGGCCCATCGAGTCCGCACCGACCACAATCCCACCCAGGCCCTGTCCCCACATATTTACCCACTAACCTCTCTAACCTATGCATCTCAGGACACTAAGGGACAATTTTTAGCACGGCCAATCAACCTAACCCGCACATCTTTGGACTGTGGGAGGAAACCAGGGCACCCGGAGGAAACCCACGCAGACACGAGGAGAATGTGCAAACTCCACACAGACAGTGACCCAAGCAGGGAATCGAACCCAGGTCCCTGGAGCTGTGAAGCAGCAGTGCTAACCACTGTGCTACCGTACCGCCCAAAGGTACTTCATGACAAATAAAGCAATGTGCCATTAAGTTAGGATCAAGCTCCGGAAAGATGTTACTCAGGCATCTCTGCTGCACTAATCTAAAACCCTACCGTTTAACGCTAGCTATGGTATCTGTTCCTCATTAACTTTAGATAGCGGCATTGCCCAGATAAAGCAATCAGCACAATGTTCATTTGCAAATATTAGTGCACAATGAGTCTTTTATACAGCTACCACCACAGTGACTGTTATGTTTGCAAAAGATAGGCATTTTAAAGGTTAATATGATCTTGATGGACTCCAGAGGTGATATTCAATAATAACAAAGTGCATTTTAAGCTCCATAAATGAGTGAATCTCATTATCATATCAATGAAATTAATTAAAATTGCATGCAAGAGTAATCAGAGAGGAGTAGAAATCCCTTTACAGTTTATAATTCAGAAACTGCAGATCAGAGCAAAATTAAATATTTGACAAACATACTCAGTTTGTTGTAATGTGGGCGGTGAAACTAATTCTTTTTTTGAAGTTGAGCAGTTCACACTCTTCCTAACAGTTTTGCTGATTCAGAGTTGCCTTGTGATTCAGTGCGAATCCTTTCTGTTTGTCAGAGATTGTTTTCCACCAGAATAAATAGAAGCAAAGGACATGACATGAGAAGTTATTGGATGCCACTTATACTCTATGGATGCTAATATACCATGAGCAGACGTCTTAGCTAGCCCATGGAAGACGTGCTGATTAGGTGCATTGGGCCATGCTAAATTCTCCCTCAGTGTACCCGAACAGGTGCCAGAGTGTGGCGACTAGGGGAGTTTCACAGTAACTTCATTGCAGTGTTAACGTAAATCTATTTGTGACACCAGTAAATAAAAACTCAATAAAAAACACAAATTGTCCTTGAACTGAGCGTGGTTTGCAAGGTCATTGGAGAGGGCAGTTAAGATTCAACCATACAACTGTGGGTCTAGAGTCACATGTAGGCCAGACCAGGTAAGGATGGCAGATTTCCCCCCATAAAGGACATTGGCAAGCCAGACGGAGGGTTTTTTGATAATAGCTTCATGGTTGCCGTAAAGAAGACGAGCTTCCAATTCCGGATTTATTAATTAAATTTAAATTCCACCAGCTGCCGTGTTGGGATTTGAACCCATGCCCAATTCATTATGCAGGACCTTTAGATTACCGGTCCAGTGATATTGCCAATATGCTATCATCTCCCCATGCGGACAATAGGAAACAAAATGGGTAAGTGGGGGAGGGGCGGGGGATAGAGATTACAGTTTGAAATTGTTAAACTCGGTGTCAAGTGCAGAAGGCTGTAAAGTGCCTCATCACAAGATGAGCTGCTGTTCTTTGAGGCTACATTGAGTTTCCTTGGAACACTGCCATAGGCTGAGGACAGGGATGTCAGCATGAAAGCAAGGTGGAGAATTAAAATAACTTCTACTGCGAGCTCAGAATCATGCTTTCAGACTCAACAAAGTTATTCCACAAAGCTGTCACCCAATCTGCACTTGGTTTCCCCAGTGTAGAGGAGACATCATCATGAGTGCGCATAAATCACTATTTCAGGAACAGTTGGGGCCTTGGACAGAAAACGAGAGAGGAGGAAAAAGAGCAGGCGGGTGGATCCTTTGTGCTAATATGGAAAGGTGCTTTGGGAAGAGGATGTAATCTTGGGAATGACCGGGGAGTGGAGTAGATTAACATGGAGGTAACGGTAACTTCAGAATGCTGAACGGAGTTAGTAAGATTTGTTTCGTGCTGACATCATGCTGGAGGAGCGGATATGGCGGAGGATAATCCGATGAATAATGGAGACTGGTGGGGTGGAAGGTCAAAGGGTTCTGAGAGGTAAGGGAAGTGAGTGAAAGTAGAATTGTGGGAAATGGGTCAGACAGGGATGAGGTAGGTGGGGGGTTGGACTTGAGTGAGGGAAAAGGAAGGCCATATCAAAAGTTGTTCGGTATCCTGCCATTCGCACCTCCTCTTGACTCATATTTTGTATCTTTATTTGTCGCATTCGTGTCTCCTGCATTCTGCCCTATCATCCGTCTCCACTCATTTCACCGATAGAAAAACAACTAACTTTCCAACTTGTCCTCATACTGATGAAAGGTCACAGCCTGAAATATTAACTCTGCTTCTCTCTCCACAGGTGCTGCCTGACCTGCTGGGTGTTTTCAGTTTTAATTTCCCCCTGAATGGCCTGGCTCTAAATTTTAGGCCAAGTCTTCTAGACTCACCAGTTGGAGGAAATAGTTAGTTTTGTGATGATGTTGTGCCTTTAAGAACTGTATTTATATCAGGCCCTATTTTACCATTTTGATTCAAAATGCTGGGTGAACTTGAAACTGAGAGTGTTTCAGATCCGACTTTTAGACCCGTTCTCAGGTGCCCCCATGCGCACTCCGCCTGAAGAAATACCAGCGATTCTGAATCGCGCTGCAGAAGCCTGTGGGCGGGGCTTAATGCAGCCAAAATCCTGCAGCTCCGATTGGTGCCTCCAACTGCGCATGTGCAGAAACAGAATTGATAGAATGCGGCTCCCCTGCCACATCCCTCCTGGGCCAGATAATGCCTTCCCCTGGCCCCCACAGACATTGCCCCATCCCCACAACATTATTGACCCCCTTATCCCCCCACCACCCAGGCTGATCGCAGGCCCCTCCCCCCTTCCCTCCCACCAATCTCAGGCGGAGTGGCAGTGGACCCCCCCTTCCCATTCACTGATCACGGGCAGAGTGGCAGCGGACACCCCCCCCCCTTCCTGCTCACTGATCTCAGGCAGAGCGGCAGCGGAACCTCCCTTTCCCCCCACCAATCCCAAGCAGGGTACTGTCGGACCCACCTCGTCCCCCCACCCCCCACCGATCTCAAGCAGAGAGCCATCAGACACTCGATACTTACCTCCTCACTAACTGGAGCGCCCGAATTGGACTTTTGTGGAGAATGTCTGTTTCACGCTGATTCTGAATTGATGAATGCAGTGGTAAAGGGGGAAGTACCGGTAAGGTTGGGCGTGCAGCCTATTAAGTCAATTTAAATGCCTGCAAATGCATTTAAATGGCCGTCGTGTCCATTTCGGGCGTGGTCCTGGTCACAGCCATTTTCAGGTCTTGGTAAATGGGGAACTGGTGTGGAGGCGGGCGCGGATCAAGCTATTCGCCTCACGCTCGACTTTACCAAGTTTTCACGCCCGAAAACAGGCGCAACTTGATGGTGAAATCATGCCCATCATGTTTCTTGTGAGGGATATGTTTAAAATGCAGCTGCAAACCAGGCAGCTCACGTGTTGAGAATCCAGGCTAATGATTGATTTTAGCTATAGATGTGTTGCTGTTAATCTGAGTTAATGCACTTTTGCTTATTTGGGTTTTCCCCTGGGGTTTCAGAATAGGGTTTTGATTAGGTTCAATGACAGAGGCAGTCATGTACTGCAGGGAAATGGCTAAGCTTACAGGGAAATGCAGGCCTTTATTGGGTTCTGAAAGAAGCACAAAGTCTCTCTCTGTCTCTCTCTCTGGATGCTACTGTTTGGGACCTACTAGGAGAAATAGGTCACTCTCTCTCTCTCTCTCTCTCTCCAGAGGAGTTCTGGAGACTCAAGGACTGGCACCCAAGGACAAGCACTTAAGTCTGTGTGTCGTTAACTGATTTTGAAGAAAAGTTTAAGTCTATAAGAAGAATATTGCTTAAATTGGAACTAATAGAGATAGTTTGGCAGTTAAGAATTGTAGCTTATCATGTTTAAGTATTCCAATTGGTAAAAGTTAAGCTAATTCATTCGTCATAGTTAAACTGCATTGTTAAATAAAGTTCGTTTTAATAAAAGCTTCCTCGTGTGTCAACAGAGTCGCACCGAGAGTGAAACAACTTATCCTCACACTAATACCAAAACAGGAAAACTGTTGGTTTGCACTGCTGTCTCACAGCACCAGAGACCCGGGTTTGATTCCCTGCTTGGGTCACTATCTGCGCAGAGTCTGTACCTTCCCCCCGTGTCTGCGTGTGTTTCCTGCGGGTGCTCCGGTTTCCTCCCACAGTCCAAAATACATGCTGGTCCGGTGCATTGGCCATGCTAAATTCTCCCTTAGTGTACCCGAACAGGCGCTGGAGTGTGGTGACTAGGGGATTTTCACAGTAACTTCATTGCAGTGTTAATGTAAGCCTACTTGTGACACTAATACATAAACTTTAAACTTTAGTCGGGCTTCGTAACATATTTTGGGGTTTCTACTCTGGTACGTTAACACTCTCGAGTTACCTAAAGGTCAAATTGCATTCAGCACAACTGCAATTTGTATCTTTTATGAGGGCTATTTTACAATGGGGTTCTGTCTATAAACATGAAAGGTCACAAGCTGATTTAGAGCGACACAGTGGTTAGCACTGCTGTCTCACAGTGCCTGAGACCCAAGTTCAATTCCAGCCTCGGGTCCCTGTCTGCGTGGAGTTTGCTCTTTCTCCCCGTGTCTGCATGGGTTTCCTCCGAGTGTCGGGGGGTTAGCAGTGTAAATGTGTGGGGTTAGGGGAATAGGCCTGGGTGGGATGTGGTCAGTACAGACTCGATGGGCCGAATGTCCTCCTTCTGTACTGCAGGAATTGTATGGATGACCATGAACCCTGGGCGAATTAATTACCAATGGGCATTTTCATGAATTGTGCTCATTAGCTGGTCTTTGCAGAAGCTCAAACATTAAGCTGGATCTTTTGGGCACAAGAACATTAATAGGAATGTTTTTGAAAGGCTTGAATTTTTATTTGTATGTATATAATTCATTAAATAACTGACAATCAAAATAGAAAATAGTATTGTATATATTTTAAAATCAACTTTCGGTCCTTTGATATCAGGCTGCTCAAACATAGGGCCCGCTCTGATGTAATTTTTTTGTGATAAACCCGTTGTTACTCAAACATTACCAAGTTATCGCTCTTAAATGTGTTAGTGGATATCTTAAAAATGATTTTGATTAAAAAATAGACATTTTAAAATGGTGCTCGATTGTACTGGTTCACGGCATTCAGTGTTATGCAGAAACAAGGAATGAAACCGCTTCAAAGCAGGGACAATGTTTGGATGAATTTTACACCAGTGTGGTGCCCAAAGCAGAAATTCTACTCCCACATTTAATAGCAGAAGCTTTTCCATTTTCAATATCACTCATACTGATGCCATAAAAATGCATTTGAAGAGACTAAAGTTACAGAGAAGGTCTAAATAGGCAGAAATTAAAACTAAAAAAAAATTACAAAACATCAGTAAAATAACTCCTCTGCATCTAAAATTCTGGAGTTAATTTTGCACCCATTTTGCCCTGGAGAAATCATACATTTATGGTTCTTTAACTGGTGGGCAAAGCAGAGACGCAATGCTAGAGAGGTGTAAAGCTGTATGAATTTCAGACATAGCATTATTAATTACATAATGATCTTATCACAGAAGAATCATAGAATCCTTACAGTGCAGAAGAGACCGTTCGGCCCATCGAGCCCGCACCGACTCTCTGACAGCATATCTTACCCAGGCTCCTCCACCTTATTCCTGTAACCCCATACATTTAGCATGGCCAATCCACCCTAACCTACACATCTTCAGACTGTGGGAAGAAACCGGAGCACCCGGAGGAAACCCACGCAGACACGAGAGAGAACGTGCAGACTCCGCACAGTGACCCAAGGCCAGAATTGAACCGAGGCCAGGGGAGTTGTGAGGCAGCAGCACTAATCACTATGCCACCCTGCCGCCCTCACCTCTTGGCATCAGGTTTGCTTGATCTTCTGTGCAGGTACCTGATTCGCCATTTGAATACTAGTCTCTCTGTGTCCAACTGCACAAGAAATTCATCTAATTCATTCAATAACTGACAATCTAAATAGAAAGTAATGCTTGACATGTGACTGACATGTTATTGACATGAGGTTGTACCAAAACATAAGAAGTGGGATATGATTGGCAATCACTAAATCATTAAATACATATCACCGATACTATTTCTTGTGAATGAGAAGTTAATCTTTTGTGTTTATATTCCAAAATGGAACAGGTAAAAGGCTTTACATAAAACAAATAGGATTCTCATTTGTTGGCAATTTTAAGGCATGAAGTAAACGCATCCCCTTTGCTTTCCAGAAATGGTAGCAAAGGAACACTGTTGCATTCTGGCCATGAACTGATTTACCAGTAACATGATTATGGCAGAAGCGTATGGGAAATTGCTGTAATAAAATGTTACATCTTGGCAATGATACTTTTAGCCTTTCATTCACCAATTGTCATTGAAATCCCAATACATGGCAATAAAATTAAGCGGATGTGGTTGAGTTGTTCACTGTTGAGCTATTTTGCAGAAGCATTCTTTCCGAGCCTTGCCCCTTCACCGTTGGGTTCTCCCTTTGAGTGAGTGGCTGCTCCATCGAATATTGAAAGTTAATTTAAAAAAAGGAGTTGAAGCGATCTTGTTAGACATCCCTGGACTAAATGGTTTGTGACAATACTTCTGCTATCAGAGTCGTAACAGACAGCTGGGAGTATTGGTTACATTTTTAATTATACCTGGAGTCAGATTTCATTTTTCATCTGTTATTAATCATATTACTTGCCTGGTCAATGGACCGTGAGGTTATAGGAATTCAAAGGCATTTAATATAATTTTTTTTAAAAACAGAATAATAAAATGGGGCCACTTTAAATAACCAAATGTGTGATATTCATTAAATAGAATTCAGTTGTTAAAAGCAGATGGGTCATTCTGACACTAAACATGTCAGAATAATGTCACTGTTGTAAAGCTTCTTTGAGCCCCAGGACATGAGATTGCTTCTCCGAGCCCTGAATAAAAGCACAAACTGAGCTTCACCAGAAAACATTTGGGCCTAAATCTTCAGTCACGCCCGCCGTGGGAATTGTTGCAGGTGGGACAGACAAGCCAAAGATCCATCTATCTGGGGCAGGCGGGACTGGAAAACCCGCCCGAGGAAGAGAAGTAGGCTATTTAGCCACTCGAGTCATTCATGGCTGACTCCACTCGGCCTGCCTGAGCTCCAAATGCCTCGATACCTTAACCAACAAATGTCAATAAAATCATCATTTAGGGAAAGGAAGTGCAGAATAGATGCAAAGCCAACATTGCTTGCCTATTCCTAACAGCTCTTGAGAAGGTGGTGGTGAGCGGCCTTCTTGAATCCCCGCAGTCCATCTGGTGTAAGTACACCCACTTGTGCTAGTATGAAGGGAGTTTCAGACTTGGACCCAGCTAAAGTTATAGTCACAAGACAGGATCATGTGTGGCTTAGAGGGGAACTTGCAAGTAATGATGCTCCCTTGCATCATGATCCCACAAAGTGCAGTGAGAATTACACAACAAGATAGTCTGTTGAGTGATGTTGGCTGACGATTCAATGTTGGCCTATGGACAACAGGAAATATCTTTGAGTGATGCGGTGGGGCCTTTTACATTCTCCTGGGTAGGAAAAGAAACCTTGGTTTTAATGCTTTATCCCAAAGACCAACCCCTCTGACAGTGCAGCATCCTGCCCCCCCTCCCATTACTGTGCTCAATTATCAGGCCAAGATTTGCTCCTGAACTGTAGCTTGAAGTGAAGAATATCCAAACTGAGCCAGAATCAATGCTCCCTCACCGTGACTGTCTAATTATATTTCCAAAAGGACAGTGAATTTAAGGCAGTTGTAAATATTTACCAAAACACAGTTGGTTTGGTCTATTAGAGTCCCTCACAAGTAATTAATGAACTGTGTGATGATATGGACATTAATTGGCTAATTGCCTTTCTTGTGTTCTTGGCAGCTTCCTCAGTTCACGCTAAACAGAAAGGTGAAAGTCCTGTGGGACTTGCAGCAGTCAACCGAGCAGCATTTACTGCAAGAATTTAATCACTGCTGTCTCTTCTCATAGTCTGTTCTCCTGAACCCTCCCCTTCTCAACTCCCTGGATAGCTTCAACAAATCAGAAATCTAGCAAGGCTGCGGATACACACTGTAAGAAAATTTAGGCCAGCTCTGATTTTTTAAAAAATCAAATTATTTTTTTTTAGTGAACAAACATCTGCAGAGAAACTTTATAAAATAGCATCTCGGCAGAAGGAAAGAAATGGTCATTGCTCTGCAGGGTTTTGGTTTAAGTGACAATGCTCACTGTGCCAGGAGGTGAATTAAACCACTCGCTCCCTATTTTGCCCTTAAACCTTTAGGATTTTTCTCATTTTCTGCTAGTCAAGGTGAAAATTTCCTTTACTAATCAATGAGTTATCTCTACCTAATTTTTAGTTCTGGGTCGGCACACTGCTTAGCACTGCTGCCTCACAGGACCCGGGACCGGGTTCGATTCCCAGCTCACTGTTAGAGTGGAGCCTGCAGGTTCTCCCCATGTCTGCGTGGGTTTCTCCAAGTGCTCCGGTTTCCTCCCACAATCCAAAGATGTGCAGGTTAGGTGGATTGGCCATGCTAAATTGCCCCTTAGTGTCCAAAGATGTGTAGGTTAGGGGGATTAGCTATGGGAAATGTGTGGGGTTACAGGGATAGGGTAGGGGGAGAGGGCCTGGGTAAGATATGCTGTCAGAGAGTTGGTGCAGACTGGATGGGTTGAATGGCCTCTTTTGCACTGTAGGGAGTCTATGGTGGGATTTTCCAGTCGACCTCGCCCCAAGACCAGAAAATTCTGCCCAAGGTCAACAGATCTTTGCATGATCTGCCCCGCCCATCCACTATGATTCCCATGGCGGGCGGGAAGGGAAAATTCTCTCAATGAGTCTATGAGATCCGTATCAAACCGCCTGTCTGTGACAGCATTATAGTGTGCAGAAAATTCTGCAGTAAGTTTTAGTGTTGGGAGAGACTCAGGCTGGGATTTTCCAGCCCTCAGGCTGGGCGTGTTTGGTGGCACCACTGGAATACGTCAACAGAAGCCCCTTGGCCCGCTTCCCGGTGGCGTGAATACAGGATGCAATCATCGTCTCCCTGCCCTCGTCAATGGAGGGCTGAGTTTCCTTCCATCGATGTTGGGAATGTCATTATAATAAATTTGCATCTCATTATAGTGGTCGCACACTCAAATCCCACGTTGGCATTATCTCAGAACGGTGCGATGTACGACTGGTTTCAGAAGACGTGCACCCGGTGAGCTGAATCCGAGCGGAACTCAGCGGTGAGTACGCACAAACTAGCACACCACTCGCAGATCCCAGTTCAAAGAAGTGGCTCCGTGTATTCCTGGGGTGAGGGGAAGTTACAGGTAAGTCTCCACAGCAGCTTCTTCCTTACTGCCTCGAGATGTCGTGGCATAAGGGACCCTAAGGGGAAAGGAAGGTGAGGAACACTGGGGCACGGGGAACTCTGCAGGGGAGAAGGGAGGCGTGGGAATGTTGGAGTATGGGAAACAGTGTGAGGAGGAGATGGGAGGCAAGTGAATCTTGCGGCACAGGGAACAATGGGATGGGGGAGTCAAGGCCACACAGAATGAATGTTGCAGGCAATCTCATGGATGGGGCGGTAGGGAAGAGGGAATGCAAACAGTGGCCAGGAAAATGCAAAAATAAATGTCAAAGATGAGCACTGTGTCACAGTTGAGATCATAGAATCCCTACGGTACAGAAGGAGGCCATTCGGCCCAATGAGTCTGCACAGACCACAATCCCACATAGGCCCTATTTCTGTAACCCCACTTATTTACCCAGCTAATCCCCCTGACACTAGGGTCAGTTTAGCATGGACAATCAACCTAACCCGCACATCTTTGGGTTGTGAAAGGAAACCGGAGGAAACCCACGCAGCCAAGGGGAGAACGTGCAGACTCCACACGGACAGTGACCCGAGGCCGGAATTGAACCTGGGTCCCTGGCGCTGTGAGGCAGCAGTGCTAACCACTGTGCCACCGTGCCACCCGAATGTTGAGCTTGAGCTGAATTGACATGCTTGGAGTCAGGCTAGTCAAGCAATTATGCCCACTAAGGCAGCACCAATGTCTGAGAGTGCCAATAATTGCTGGTCTACATTTAACTCTTCTCCTGCAGACTTCCAAACCCAATGAGTGCTATGGTTCAGCAGGACCATTGGGCAAGCTTGAGGATTCCCTTAGAAAGGGGCATTGATTGAAGGTTGCGACCATAATCCCTTGCCTTATGTTAAAGTTCACATTGAACAGTGTCCATCACAGACCAGCAACGCACAAGGACTTGAAGTGCAGGTTAAGTTGAGAGCCCGGGGTACGGTTGAGTGGTTGAAGATGTCACTACTTGGTCATGTGATGCGCGTGGTGTTGAGGAATCATCATGTGCACTGAACATTGGGCACCATGGAGATAAAAATCAGGCGGGTGCAAAATGGATTGTTCATTCCCAATTACACTCGATCACATAAAGTCAAGAGCTACCTCACTCCTTTATATTTATTCTTTCACAGGATGTGGATTCATTGGTGGGGCCAACATTTGTTGCCCATCCTTAATTGCCATTGAACTGAGTGGCTTGCTGGGCCATTTCAGAGGGCAATTAAGAGTCAACCACATTGCTATGGATACGGAGTCACATGTAGGCCAGACCAGGTAAGGATGGCAGATTTCCTTCCTCTGTCTCTCTATTACTCTGTCTAATGGAAACGAGTGACCTGCATGACCTCCACCACTCTCAACCTTCCCCAGCTGACTTGCATTCTCTGATGCTGACGTTGTTCCAATTTATCCGCTCTACAACGAACAGCTGAGAGAAGTTTGAATTGAACCAAAGCACTAAAAAATGCAACAACCCGATCTCTCCACATGCAAGCACTTAATAAAGCTCAACAAGCTTTCCAGGCCTGAAATCCTGCTCAAATTAATGAATTGACTCCACTATTAACTTTTAATTTTTCACAATTAATCAAAGCCCAGAGCCCCATCTTCCATGTTAATTACAAATTGCTTTGTGTGTATCCTGGGAGGCATTTTACTCAGTGCAATGTTAATTGGGAAACTAATAGAAACTGATGCTAGCACTCTGAGTTCCCATTCTACCTTCACAATATCTCTGATCCTCCCTTTATGTATGCCTCTGTGACCAATTGTCCACATTGAAGGCATTGCAGGAATGGTGCCACATTCAATGTTAAGTGGAGTAGGGAGAGAACTCAAAATCATCCTGATTAGTCCAAATGCAGGAGGACTTGGAACGTGGGCATTTAGTGAGATCACGGCCGGGATGCTCCAATGTCATACGCCCCGCCACTGCTGCCAGTGAGAACAGAGAATTTGGCACTCCATTCACAGCAGCGGGACTGGAGAATCCCAGCCACGGATGATGTTGGAGAATTCCGGTCCACACCTTGCGTGTCGTATGCAGTTTAGGTCACCTTACTTAAGGAGAGATATACAGACAGTCATGGAGTTCTCTACAGTGCAGAAGGAGGTTATTCGGCCCATTGAGTCTGCAGAAACTCAGCATCTTACCCAGGCCTGCCTGCCGATCCCCACTACACATCTAAGGGGCAATTTAGCATGGCCGGTCCACCTAATCCGCACAACTGTGGGAGGAAACCGGAGCACCCGGAGGAAACGCACGCAGGCACTGGAAGAATGTGCAAACTCCACAAAGACAGTGACCCAAGCCAGGAATTGAACCCAGATCCTTGGCGCTGTGAGGCAGCAATGCTAACCACTGTGCCTCCATGCCCTCAAACTTATGCCTAAATTCCTGAAAACCCCATCATTAGGTCAAAACGTCATAGTCAAATCTGATTTTCCCATAGGAACAATGGCCAGGATGTTCACCTGCACCACTTCCCCCCCACCTTGGGATTTTCCAGTCACACCGAACTATTTTACATGGATCACTCACCGCACTGCCAGAGAATCTGCAGGGGGGAGTGGAAGGGATGCCTTCAGTTGGACTGGAAGATCCCTCCAACGGGAAGGGCTGGAAAATCCCATCCAGTGCTATAAATGGGGGGTTGGTTGCACCATGGCGAGATACACTATTTTCATTGAACAACACACTTGTCAACAACAAAATTAACTCGGTTCAGGTGACTGTTCCCTTTCCATCAACTTATGGCCGTGACACCATGAACTGAGGTATCAAATCACTCCTTAGTCGGTCGGTTTTGTAAATTTATTCCAGCGGCGAGTGCACTCAAACTTATCGTAAAACAGGCCTCCAACCCATCAGTTTCCACTGAGTCAGTTAGTTTTAAACTGGGGCTTTTGTCACGTTAAAGTTTGTGAGATCTTGCTTCAGTAAAGTTGTCTTATTCCCCACAATATAATAGTGCCTGCACTTTCAAAGACATTTCTATGACCAAGGTGCATGTTGCCTTCCCTGCGGTTGGAAAAGGTGGAACAGAGGGGGACATAACAGTTGGTAAAGACCAACTGATGTCTGGTGTGGTATTATAAAGTTGAAACCGGCATTGTAAAGTCGAAACAGGGCGTCGGAAGTGTCGTTCATCCTAACTCATACATAGAGGATATTTGAGGATTGCCTAAAATTACATCGGACGCAACTCGGAGAAAGTTCAATAGGATCATTCTGAGAATGAAGGGGTTGTCCTATGAAAACAGGTTGGGCAGTTTGGGCCTCTGCTTATTGGAACTGAGGAGAATGACAGGGGACCTTATAGGAACATAACTTTCTGACAGGGTTTGACAGGATAGATGCCAAGTGGATGTTTCCCCGAGGCAGGAGGAGGAGGGGTGTACCTGGAGGCAGGGGACATGGTTTCAAATGTAGGGATCGACATTTAAAACCAGAGATAAGGGGCAAGTTTTTCTCTTGTGGGGACCGAGGTTAGTGTTTAGCATTCTCTTACGCAGGGAGCAGTGGAGGCTGGGTCAGTGAATATATTTAAGGCTGAGTTAGTCAGTAATTTAATTGACAAGGACGGTCAGACAGGGAAGTGGAGTTAAGACCACAATCAGAACAGCCATGGCCATAGTGAATGGCGGAGGAGGCCATAGCCACCAAATGGCCTACTCCTGCTCCTATTTCTTATATTCTTATGTGGCACAGTGGTTAGCACTGCTGCCTCATAGCGCCAGGGACTCGGGTTCAATTCCGGCTTTGGGTCACTGTCTGTGTGGAGTTTGCACGTTCTCCCCGTGTCTGCATGGGTTTCCTCCGGGTGCTCCGGTTTCCTCCCTCACTCCAAAGATGTGTGGGTTAGGTTGTTTGGCCATGCTAAATTGACCCTAGGGGATTAGCAGGGTAAATATGCGGGGTTACAGGAATAGGACCTGGGTGGGATTGTGGTCGATGGGCTGAATGGCCTCCTTCTGTACTGTAGGGATTCTATGTAAATGAGGATCGAAGGCCCACTGTCATTCGTAGTTAAGATGTTAGAATCAATATAATGGAAAACAACCTCAGGAACACATGATTTATCAATGACCATCACTATCCATCTTAAAATAAACCCAAGGGTATATCCCTGATGAATAATGCAATGGAGTTAGGCTCCTATTTCTCTATAGCTTGGGGTTATACTGACCTAAAGCACAAGACTGCTGTGCTGTGAACTATTGCAATGTTTAAGTTTTAAGTTTAAGTTTATTTATTAGTGTCACAAGTAGGCTTACATTAACGCTGCAATGAAGTTACTCTGAAAATCCCCTAGTCACCACACTCTGGCGCCTGTTTGGGTACACTGAGGGAGAATTTAGCATGGCCAATGCACCTAACCAGCACATCTTTTGGACTGTGGGAGGAAACCGGAGCATCTGGAGGAAACCCACGCAGACACGGGGAGAATGTGCAGACTCCGCGCAGACAGTGAACTATTTCTTCGCTTCATTGATTCATACATCTGTGAAAGAAAACCATAGGCTCTAATTGGTCACTTTTTTTTGTACATATACAAATGTAATTTTAATTACATCACTCTGGCGCACATTACAAGCAATTAGCTTAATTGCAGCAGAAGACTCCATCTATAATACCTCAGACACATGTTGGCCTTTCATATACACACTCGATCATTGATTTCAACGTCTGCATTGTAAATTTAAGGCCACATTAGACAAAGCAACTTTGCAGGAAGAATGGAAACTATAAGTTGAAGGAGAAAGTGGCATGGTGGCCCAGTGGTTGTAACCGCTGCCTCACAGCCAGACCACGGGTTTGATTCCTTGGGTCACTGCCTATGTTATTTTTATGTTATCTTCATGACGGTAATGTCCACGATACATAAAAATCAAACTAAAGGAAAGGGAGGTTACTCTCACATCGAGTGTCATATGTTACCTGGCCTGTTACCTCTGACAGATGGAAAAAAGCAACTCAAAGTTCTTCATGTTAATTTATCATCTAAATTTGCAAAAGCCGTGTGTACAAAAGAGGCTTGTTGCTGAGTTACTTCCATTGTATTGATGAGAGGATTGAGCAGGTTTGATTTAGTCTTCCAGACCTTTTGTCATTGACTTTTCTGGTTCTATCAAAATTTCCCTGATGACTGACCTGGCTAATGGGTAACTGAGCCAGGCAGACACAGGAAGATCCTAAGATCAATCCCTGGTCTGTATTGAGTTATCCATTAACCACCAGGGTAGTAACTGTAGTGCTGCAATGAACCTCTTGCAGAACTCTCTCTCGGGGTTTCCATTCTGCCCTACACGCCGTCTAACCAGATCTTCCGCCATGTTAAAATTGACCGCTCCGGCTCCGTGTTCATCAAGCGATCTTCACTTCACACCCGTGGCCACTTTCTCACAGGGCTCCTTTGCGATACTCCACCAGATGCTTTCTGACAATTGTCTGCTTGTGTGAGTTACAGTGCTGGACATTTTTATTCCCTGCTGTGTTTCAGGGTGAGTGACTTGTGTCATCCACTGTCTGCAGAATCACAGAATGGTTATGGTGCAGCGGGAAGCCTTTCAGCCCATCATATCAGTGCCGGCTCTCCGAATGAGCACTATGACTTTCATAGAATGTCTGCAGTGCAGAAGGAGGCCATTCAGCCCATCGAGTCTGCACCGAACACAGTCCCACCCAGGCCCTATTCCCGTAACCCCACATATTTAACCTGCTAATCCCCCTGAAACTAGGGTCGATTTTGCACGGCCAATCAACCCAACCCAGTCTTTGGACTGTTGGAGGAAACCGGAATGACTTTGTGCCACTCTCCTGCCTTTTCCTCACTGGTGACTCCCCTTAGTCTCCCTTTCACAGCCTGTAAACTGCTGGAAGTGCGGAATATAACCATTGTGCAGTTCTGCATGTCAGCATGGTGTCAATTCCACTCAAAAAAGCAACTGCAAAAGCTTAAACCTCGCTCCCCACTAACAAGACTATTTTAATTCGCAGTTGTATGTAAACACCATCTGCTTACCTTAGTTGGCCCATTCACACCTGCAGCAGCCATCTCAGCTTTCCTCTTAGACTGTCGAGATTTATTGCAGTGTCTGATCCAGATTATTCAGGCTGAACGAAACAGTTCTGATCTTATTAAAGACTGGGCACCAGCATTTCAGCGCCGGCAGAATACGGCTACCTTTTATCACCTTAAAAGACGGCTAATGCAAAGTGTGAGAAGCCTCTCTGATAGCATAGTCTTGCTTCTGGAGTGCAGTGTGCAATTCATTCAAAAGCCGCAATGTGAAAACAAGAGAAATCATCCCAGTGTCACATCATCCTTTCCAGGACCAATTCCCTCAACAGTTAAAGCTCTTGTCCCCAAAGTCCATCCGCAGGTGTTTTCTCAGCCAGTCGGATTGTGGCGCCGGGTTTGACTGGACTCTGCAGACATGCTCTTACTTATATGCCTTGCTCTCTCTGAATTTATGCCGCGCCCGTCACCCTCTGTGACAAGCCAGGTCTAACAAAGGTTGAATGTGAGGGGCTGTCAAGCCTTCCAGGGCCGCTGTGTCGGCTTCTGAGCAGGAGGGACTCACTGGTTCGCTGTGAAGTGCCTTTGCACCTCTTCCGCACAGACAGTCAGTGAGTGTGACTGTCAGATTCCCCTTGTAGGAGAGGCAGCAAGAGAGTATGGGCAAGGAAGATAAATGAGAGCAGTAAGGTGAGGCGCAACTAAATTGCCAGAAAGGCAGTTTGTCTGCCTCGCTTGACATCCTGATAACCATGCTTCAAGCACATCCCCTACTTCAGGTTTCTGTCACATTGAGGTGCTTTTCAATTTTCACGACACAATCAGATCAGGACAGCATGGTGTCCGTAACCAGCAATCATCAAAGCAATATCAATTATCCAGTGACAGTTCTACGACAGCGCGACTAATTAGGTACACACAAATAGCTCAGAACTACATTCATATTCATGTGAATCATACATGATTCTCTCACTGTTTCTCTTCTCACCCTTTTGTGCTCTCATTCAAACATAAGCGCTTTGACAAAGGGTCGTCTGGACTCGAAACGTCAGCTCTTTTCTCTCCTCATAAATGCTGCCAGACCTGCTGAGATTTTCCAGCATTTTCTCTTTTGGACACAAAAGCAAATGCTGGCTTGACTCTATGGATTAACCATTTTTTGTCACATCATTTTTATTATGGGCCAGATATTCGGAGTGATCTTTGGCTTTGTGGTTTCTGAAACGGTGGGTTGTCGGTTTAGGCTTCACACTAGAGATGTGAGCACAGAGCCTAAGCTGCATGAGACTGCAGAACTGAACGAAAGCAGTGCTACAGTGTTGAAGGCACTGTGTATCGGCTGAAATGTAAAAAAGAGCCTCTGTCTATCCTCTCAAATGGACATAAAAGGTCCCATCGCACTATTATGAAGAAGAGCAGGGGAGGTTATTCCCAATAGTCTGGCAAACATTGATCCTACATTCATCATCATAAAATTGATAATCTGGTCCTTATCGTGTTGCCATTTGTGGGAGAATGAAGTACCCAAATTTCCTACTGTTGTTCCTGCAGGAGAGGTGATGGCTTAGTCGTATTATCGCTAGACTATTAATCCAGAAACTCAACTAATGTTCTAGGGACCCGGGTTCGAATCCCACCACGGCAGATGGTGGAATTTGAATTCAATAAAAAATATTTGGAATTGAAACTCTACTCATGACCATGAAACCATTGTTGATTGTTATAAAAACCCATCTGATTCACTAATGTCCTTTAGGGAAGGAAATCTACCAACCTTACCTGGTCTGGCCTACATGTGCTTCCAGAGCCACAACAATGTGGTTGACTCTCAGCTGCCCTTGAAATGGCCTAGCAAGCTACACTCAGTTCAAGGACAACTAGGGATGGGCAATAAATGCCCATGTCCCATGAATGAATAAGAAAGCAACAGCAACCATGTTAGCCACAGCGGCCAGACTATTGGGAATAGCCACATCGGGATCTGGTCATTGACGTCTGGGCATCTACAGATGGTCAGATTGTTTTCATTGGTATAGCTTCGAGGTTGAGTACCTTGCAGGTTCACGTAACAAAGCAGCTGACGCGCTGAGCCCAAAAACTTTTACGGACAGCCTCAGTGAAAGCAAAGCAGCTAGTGACAGTGAAAACTACATGATCATGGTGATTTTAGATGCGACCGTGAATCTCGTATCACGAGAGGAGTTGGAGGCAGAGTTAGCAGCAGACAGCACACTGCAGAAAGTAAGGCAGTCCCTAAAAACTGGGTGGCTTTGTAAAATAGAGGAAGAACTGATGTTGTACCACAGACTATGCAATGGCCTCATATTATTTGATGGTGACATAATTGTCCCCAAAGCTCTACAACAATCCGTATGTCATTTTGCCCATTAAACGCATTCTGTGAAGCAGTCCAGTCTAGCATTAGATGGCTGCTTTGAAGAGTTTTTTTTATTCATTTGTGGGACATGGGCATCGCTGTCTGGCCAGCATTCATTGCCCATCCCTAGTTGCCCGAGGGCAGTTGAGCGTCAGCCACATTGCTTTGTCTCTGGAGTCACATGTAGGTCAGACCAGCTAAGGATGGCAGATTTCCTTCCCTAAAGGACATTAGTGAACCAGATGAGTCTTTCTGACAATTGACAAAGGTTTCATGGTCAGCAGTAGATTCTCAATTCCAGATATTTTTTATTTGAATTCAAATTCCACCATCCGCTGTGGCGGGATTCGAACCCAGGTCCCAGAACAGTAGTTGATTTTCCGGATTAATAGTCTAGCAATAATATCACTTGGCCATCGCCTCCCCTTTGTTGGAAACTGCATGGCGTGTGCACTTAATGAAATATCTGCTAAACTGTCTCCGGCTCCCCTACAATCAATTGCATGGCCAACAAAACCATGGCAACAACATATATTGGAGAATTGCAAGCAGCCACTCGGAATCAACATTATCTGCCTGTTGCTCATGATCCATATCGCAAATGGCCAGAAATCATTTCATCAAATTCCATCACACCACTTCAGTCATTAATACTCCAGACAAATTATTTCATTTGGAATTGAATGATTCAACAGGGTTATCACTGACAGTATGAGGGTTAGTACTTTGGAGAAGAAAATTGTAATAAGTCCTTGGAGGCAGAAGTCCCTTCACCAAAATCCCTTTATTTACAAGTTTGACAAGTGCATACAGAGTGCTTTCAGTTAGCACTTTACACTAGGAGTGCCAGAGGAACTGACAGTCCTGGTTAAATACAAAGCAAGATGCTCCCTGATTGGCCCAACAATTTAGCCCTTATTCAGAGAGTTCCTATTCTAACAGGCCCATCTCAATTACCTGATTAAAGTCGTTACAAAAATATTCAAATTATCTGTTCACATCCTACCTTGCACACATTGATCCACCCCGCACTTTCTGAGCTGAAAGACAGCAGCAAACCCTATGAAAGATCAGAACTTTAGCACACCACTGACTACTCTTAAACTATCGCCAGTTAACGAGCATGCCAGACTTAGAAATCCAGAACTTGAATATTGCTGATAAAGGAGACATGCAGTCAAAGCTTTTGCTCCCTGGTGTATTCACCATGGCAGCAAGCATCTTGACCAATCAGAGCCACTTTTCCAATCGATCAGCACCCCTTTTCTCATGCAATATAATTTGTTGTTCCCTTTGAAATTTGGTATTCTTGCTTTTGTCCTGAAGAATGTAAGACAAAAAGCTTCAACTGTATTTCTCTTTTTTCATCAATTGTTGAGAAAATCAGGGTGAAACCAGATGAAAATGCAAAGCAACACAGTAAAGCAAAATGATACCTGACAAATGAACAGATGCAAGGGAACCATGATTTGAGGTTGAAAATTGGGTTTGAATCAGAAATTGTGCCGGCAAACTTGCATCATCAGGTTCGGAGCAAATCCAGTGTTGCTCACTACCAATGTTCATCCGTTGGGTGACAATGGCAAGTAGAACACGAGGTGCTTGACAGTGAGCAGACAGAGATATAGGGCGAGACTCTCCGGCCTCCCAGCCGCATGTATCCTGCCAATGGGAGGTGGCGCGTTGTTTGCTAGCGGTGGAATTCTCTGGTCCCACTGCTGTAAATGGAAGTTCCAATTGACGTCACCCCATGCCAGCGGGAAACCCACAAGTGGGAGTGCACTACCGGTGGGTCTGGAGAATCCCACCAGCGTGAACTGCCGGCAAATTCCGGCCATAGAGTCATAGAATCACTACGGTGTAGAAGAAGGCCATTCAGCCCATCAAGTTTGCACTGACTCTCCGAAAGAGCATCTTGCCTCGGCTCACCCCCATCCCTGCCCTATCCCAGTGAATTTACCATTGTTATTCCATCAAATATACACATCTTTGGATTGTGAGGGGAAATCAGAGCACCTGGAAGAAGCTCACTGCGCCACTGTGCACTTTGTTATGAAGACAGTAAATATGAAAATGCATTTCCTTTTCCCGTGAGCAATGCTAATTATCCATCTCATCAAGTTGATCACACCAAACCGCAACATCAGATTCGTAGATCTAATCGTAGATCAAAGAGATCTTTTGATTTGATTTGATTTGATTTATTGTTGTCACATGTATCAGTATACAGTGAAAAGTATTGTTTCTTGCTCACTGTACAGACAAGGCATATCGTACATAGAGAAGGAAATGAGAGAGTGCAGAATGTAGGGTCACAGTCATAGCTAGGGTGTAGAGAAAGATCAACTTAATGCAAGGTAGGTCCATTCAAAAGTCTGACAGCAGCAGGGAAGAAGCTGTTCTTGAGTCAGTTGGTTCGTGACCTCAGACTTTTGTATCTTTTTCCCGACGGAAGAAAGTGGAAGAGAGAATGTCTGGGGTGCGTGGTGTCCTTAATTATGCTAGCAGCTTTGCCGAGACAGCGGGAAGTATAGGCAGAGTCAATGGATGGGAGGCTGGTTTGCGTGATGGATTGAGCTACATTCACGACCTTTTGTAGTTCCTTGCAGTCTTGGGCAGAGCAGGAGCCATACCAAGCTGTGGTACAACCATAAAGAATGCTTTCTATGGTGCATCTGTAAAACTTGGTGAGAGTTATAACTGACATGCCAAATTTCCTTTGTATCTCATTTATATTTTGTATCTCATTTGTATCTCAAACGTTCTGTACTTAGAGAAAATAGACAAGTTGAACTTTAAGAAATGGCTTGATGTATATTTTTGCCGTTTAGAATTACTTAATTGAAAATAATACATTTGGTTGAAAGGGAGTAGGAGGTTTAGCATTCAATGGTTTGATTGATCTGTTTATGATAGTGCTAGCCAGTTCTCTGGTCTATATGCACTGGATTGCTTAAGCCTGTGGATGGAGTTAGAGAGCTGAGAAAATTGAGAAGTTTCCAGCAAGTCCTGAGGATCTAAGTAGACATGTCTATGGAAAATCCTGTAAGTTCTGAGATATTTGTAAGTACTGTAAACAAGTCAGTTGTAGATTGGGAACTAGTGTCATCTCTGCATTTCTCCGAGATAATTTAGACAGCTGGGACACACAGCAGTACATGACACATTGGTCTTCTTCAAAATAGTGCTTTAGAATCATTTACATTGTTTTTGAAAGCAAACACAGCTTCATTTTAATGTCTCTCCTGAAAGACAGTGCTCCTTCAGTGTTGTGACCCAGGCAAGAGTGAGTCATGGCTAACACTAGGGTGAAACCTGCAACTTCAGTATTCTGTGGAAGCAGTGTTCCACTAGAATCCATTTCAAAAACGAAGCAAGATACACACCTCAGACTCGAGCAGAATATAAAACAATTGGGCTAACAAACCTAGATGCGACTGTAGATCAGCAGTCAATCTTATCAAAGAGTTCTTCCAGCATTGTTTCTTCCTTTCTTGGGATATAACCATTTCTGAAAAAGCCAGCATTTATTGCCCGTCTTGAGATGCCCTGAGATGGCAGTGACTTGAACCATTGCAGTCCATGTGATGGATGTGCATCCCATGATACCGTTAGATGGGGAGTTCTAGGATTTTGACCCGGTGACGATTAGACAAAGAGCTCTCATACAAGTTTTTGTTTAATAATCTTATAACAACATTGAATTAGTAGATCAACCACTGAGTGGAAGTCCTGGAGTCCATAGGCTGATTCAGTACAAACAGTAAGTACACTAAGAATATAGAATCATAGAATCCTACAGTGCAGAAGGAGGGCATTCGGCCCATCGAGTCTACACCGACCACAATCCCATCCAGGTCCTAACTCCATAACCCCATGCATTTACCCTAGCTAGTCCCCCAGACACTAAGGGGTCAATTTAGCATGGCCAATCCACCTAACCCACACATCTGTTGGACTGTGGGAGGTATTCGGAGCACCCGAAGGAAACCCACACAGATACGGGGAGGATGTGCAGACTCCACACAGACAGTGACCCAAGCCGGGAATCGAACCCGGGTCCCTGGCGCCATGAGGCAGCAGTGCTAACCACTGTGCCACCGTGCCACCCCAAGAAGAAAAAGCCATCCAGAGGACTCAAATCCAGTTCTCCTTCAGGACTTGCACCATTTTTGTGTTTGAAAAAAAACATTTACTGCTGACACCCATGTCATTTTACACTGCTGAATGAAGAATTTATCCAATTTCCACTCGAATGCATTATTGATTCAATATTTCTTGTTTCAGCTGACAGCACCTTCCATAAATCAATATTCCTCAGGCTAAGTTTAATTTCTGGCTTATTCAATTTTGAATCACATCCTCAGATATTCTACAAAATCTTCTGTTGATGCACGTTATAGATTTCTTCATTATTTTAAATAAAACTGGAATCATATTCCCCTTAATCACCTTTTTCACTCCTCTGAGAAGAATAGGTTTAGCTTCCTTGCCGTATTTTCGATCTAAAGGCTGGAGTCATCATTAGCAGCCTTCCTGTCTCTGTGTCCTTTCATATGTGTGATGCCCTGACATGGAAGTCCTTCTCAAGCTGTCGACAACAAAGGCTTACAGTTATGTTTTAAGGATTCACTCGTAACCCAATAGCATATGCGTCCTTGCAACTGCTGACTAATCCCAAGATATTTCATTCAATCCTCAATTCTCCCAATTCCCCTTGACTTTAATGTAGTGTCCAGCACATGATACTCTTCCACAGCTTGTCATCTCTAGTTCACCTTAGTTTTTTCTCATTCATAGAGTCATAGAATCCCCACAGTACTGACGGAGGCCATTCAGCCCATCTAGTCTGTACCGACCACAATCCCACCCAGGTCCTATTCCCATAACCCTCATTTACCCAGCTAATCTCCCTGACACGAGGGTCAATTTAACATGACCGATCAACCTAACCCGCACATCTTTAGACTGTGGGAGGAAACAGGAGCACCCGAAAGAAACCCACGCAGACACGGAGAGAATGTGCAAACTCCCAGGCAGTGACCCGAGGCCGGAATTGAACCCAGATCCCTGGCACTGTGAGGCAGCAGTGTTAATCACTGTGCCACCGTGCCACCCATAAAACCAGTTCGAACTGCGACGTGAATATTTTAAATAACCAGACCAAGTCCCACGTGACACCAACCCAGGATGAGTAGGCAGGCCTGCATGAATAACCTCACCCGATATGGGGATTGAACCCACATTGCTTGCATTGCTCAATATCACAAACCAGCCAACTGAGCGAACTGACCCCCATATTCCTTCATGGGATATGGATCTTGCAGGCAAGGCCAACATTTGTTGTCCATCCCTATTTACTCTAGACAAGGTGGTGGAGCCACTGCCTTGAATTGCTGGAGTCCATCTGGTTTGACTTTTCTGTAGCAGTTTGATGGCATTGAGTGTCAACCACGTTGCAGTGGGTCTGGAGGCACGTGTAGGCCTGACTAGGTAAGGATGGCAGATTTCCTCCTCTAAAGGGCATTAGTGAACCAGATGAACTTTCACGATGATTGATGAGAATTTCATCGTTCAAATTAGCTTCATATTCCAGATTTATTAATTCATTGAATTTATTAATGCAAATTCCACGAGCTACTGTGGAAGGATTTGAATTTCTGCCCTCAGAGCATCAGTCGGAGGCTCCAGTCCTGTGACATTATTACTCTACCATCATTGTCATACAGATATGGCTAACAAGGCCAGAACAATTCCGGCAATGACTTTAATTTTTATTCACTCGTGGGACATGGGCACTGCTGGCTGGGCCAGCATTTATAGCCCAATTGCCCTTGAACTGAGTGACTTGCTGGGCCATTTCAGAGGGCAGTTGAGAGTCAACCACATTGCTGTGGCTCTGGAGTCACATGTAGCCAGACCAAGGAAGGATGGCAGATTTCCTTCCCTAAAGGGCATTAGTGAACCAGATGGGTTTTTACGACATTCGACAATATTTCATGGTCACCAGTAGATTCTTAATTCCAGATATTTGCATTGAATTCAAAGTCCACCATCTGCGGGATGCAAACCCAGGTCCCCAGAACATTAGTTGAGCTTCTGGATTTAATAGTCTAGCGATAATACCACTAGGCCATCGCCTCCCACTGCTCCCATACAATCATTGGCAGAGAGCTTCAAGTCTCTACCTTGGCTAGCCCGCATTTGAAGAAAGATGTACTGGCATTGGAGGTAGTAAAGTGAAAATTCACAAAATTAGTCCTTGGGATGAGGGGGTTGCCTATGATGAGAGGCTGAGTAGCTTAGGCCTATTTTGGCACGTGTTTACAAGAATGAGAGGTGATCTCATTGAAACATACAAAATTGGGAGGGGGTTTGATAGGGCCGATGTTGAGAGATTGTTTCTGCTGGGCAGGGAATCTAAAACACGGGGGCAACATCTTCAGGTCAGAGAGCGATCATTGAGAACTGTGATGAGGAGAAATTCCTTCATTCAAAGGTTGGCGAATCTTTGGAATTCTCTGCCCCAGAGGTTCATGGATGCTCCATTTTTGAATATGTTTAAAGCCGCGAGAGAGCAATTTCCGATCTCTCAGAGAATCATGGGATATGTGGAGTGAGCAGGAAAGGGGAGTCAAAGCCCAAGAGCAGCACTAATCACACTGAATGGCAGAACAGGCTCCATGGACTATATAGAAGCCTGGAATAGTCATGGCCCATCATGTCTGCACCAGCTGAAAAAAAATTAGCTGTCCATTCTCATCCCAACTTCCAGCCTTGCAGGTTACAACACTCCTGGTGCTGATCCAGGCACCTTTTAACTATGTACTCCTGCCCCTTTTTCTTGCGTTCTTTTGTTGGGAGCTGACCTTGCATCAGCCTTCTTCCTTCCAGTTGTCTTCAGGTCTCGGTTGAAGCCTTCAATGGGAATCTTAAATCCTAGTTTTGTGGTCTTTCAGCCCCTCTCAGATCCCTGGGATTCCCCAACCTGACACATACAGGCTCCCACTTGACACCAAAGGTGGAATTTTCCCGTCCTGCCCGCCACGGGAATCATAGCGGGCGGGACACAGACGATGCAAATGTCCGTTGACCTCAGGTGGGATTTTCTGGTCTTGGAGTGAGCGTGGCTGTACAATCCCACCTTAGGAGTTGCTCTGGAAGCGTGCCACAGATGAAGCTGAAAGAATGGGTCAGGGCAAGGTTAATGGGGCACAGTAAGAGGTCTTCTTAAAGGTCTTTGATGGGAGGTGGGCATCACTGGCAAGGCCAACATTTGTTATCCATCCATGCCCTTGAACTGAGTGGCAGTTAAGAGTCAAGAATGGGTCTAGAGTCACATGTAGGCCAGACCGGGTGAGGATGGCAGATTCCCTTCCCTAAAAGATGAGTTTTTACAACAATCAATAGTTTCATGGTCACCATTACTGAGATTGGTTCGCAACTCCAGTTTTTTTTTAAATAATTGAATTTAAATTCCACCAGTTGCTGTGGTGGGATTTGAATGTGTGTCCCTCATGGACAAGCCTGGGCCTCTGGATTACTACTCCGGTGAGATTTTACCCTAAATGTCACTTTGTTTCTATTGGCTCCTTCAGGGTTAAATATCTATTAATTGTGAAGTATAAAAATGCTTAAAACTAAAAAGAAAACCTCAATTTTAATGCTAAAATTCAAAATTTTCTGGGTAAGGATATAATACTCCAATACTTCCTTCCCTTTTGATCCTCCCAATAAAATGAAACCACAGATAATTTTGTGCACTGTGTATTTGCATTTTCCACTTCAAGCATGTTTTTTGTGTGCTCTAATGGAAAGACTGCACCTTAACGTACAAAGTCCATGTCACCACTTACCTTCGTCATAAAAGCAGATAACCAAACAGCTCAGGAGGTGGCCATTCAGGATAAGTTTTGAGTTGTCAGCTTTCTGAGGGCAGTCTGGTGCCAATAGTAAAGGATATGGCAGCATGGTGGCACAGTGGTTAGCACTGCTGCCTCACAATGTCAGGGACCCTGGTTCAATTCCCGGCTTGGGTCCCTGTCTGTGCGGAGTCTGCATGTTCTCCCCGTGTCTGCGTGGGTTTCTTCCAGGTGCTCCTGTTTCCTCCCACAGTCTGAAAGATGGGCTGATTAGGTGCATTGGGCCGTGCTAAATTCTCCCTCAGTGTACCCAAACAGGTGCCGGAGTGTGGCAGCTAGGGGATTTTCACAGTAACTTAATTGCAGTGTTAATGTAAGTCTACTTGTAACACCAATAAATAAACTCACCTGAAGAAGGAGCAGCGCTCCGAAAGCTCGTGATTCCAAATAAACCCGTTGGACTTTAACCTGTTGTTGTGAGACTTCTTACTGTGCTTACCCCAGTCCAACGCCGGCATCTCCACATAGTGACGAATAAATAAACACTGAACTTTTAGAAATTTGTGATCGATGCTCTGTGGCAAGCGGAAATGTTTCCAGCTTTGTTCTGTCATCAGCAATGGTAACTGTCCCCGACGTATACAACCCGGCACCTGTCAGCTTGATCATTGCTAGCTGCAATCTCATTTTAAATATGTTATGGGACAAAGATGGAATCTCGTTTCCCACTTTTGAATAAATGCCGTGAACACAACTAATTGCTATGAGGAGTGGGATTTAATCTGCTGGACTATTCCTCACCAGCCAGCAAGGGACGGCCATCTGTTCCATGGGGGTGGCCTGATGTGTTAAGTGGCCACTTTTGGGCCTCCCTCCAGGATACAGGACACTAGCAGAGGAAGCCCTGCCTATCAAGAGCTGCCGGCCAATCAATGACTGGCAGCTCCTCATTGCTGTCCGCACTACCAGGAATGGTAGCAGCTGCTGATAATGCACCTACCAGAGAGGCCTTTGACCACCAAGGTGCAGACTCGGTGGGCCGAATGGCCTCCTTCTGCACTGTAGGTATTCTATGGTTCGATGGTTCTATGGACCCTAGGCTATGGGTGAGTGAGGGAAGAATTGGGAATGTGGGTGGGGGGTCATGGGCAAGGATATGGAAGGGAATGGCTTTCAGTAGCCCCCCTCTTTCCCAATGCCAGGTTCCTCGATCAGGCACAAGGGGCGGAATCTTCCCGTCTCTCCCGCTGCGGGAATCATCGCAAGCGGGACATGGACCATGCAAGGGTCCATTGATCTCAGTGGGATTTTCTGGTCTTGGGGCGAACGCGGCTGGAAAATCCCACCCAGGATGCCTAATAATGAGGGACACCCCACCCTTACCCAGAGGCTGCTGGCACACCCAACATGCTTTGCTGGAAGGCCTTCAAGAGTTGCGGGAAGGCTGTGCTTTCCCGTTTAATCTCCGATCCACACAAAATTGGAGTGGGATTCGGGATAATGGGTGTCAATTAGTTCATTAAATGAGCCGAATTCACATCCCACCAGCTGTGGCTGGGAATGCCACATCAACGCCCTCTGCCCAACAACTTCATCAGACGACCTTCTGTCTCTGCCAGGAGGCTGATACAGAGCCCCTCCTTGGGCCTGGTCACCATGGTACCTGCCTGCAAATGGGCTGGTTAATGAGGCCATTTGGCTCCTCCGCACTGACCACAATCCCATCCAGGCCCTATTCCCATAATCCCGCATATTTACCCTGCTAATCTCCTGGCACTAGGGTCAATTTAGCATGGCCAATCAACCTAACCCGCACATCTTTGGAGTGTGGGAGGAAACCGGAGCACCCAGAGGAAACCCACGCAGACATGGGGAGAATGTGCAAACTCCTCACAGACAGTGACCCGAGGCCGGAATTGAACCCGGGCTCCTGGCGCTGTGGGGCAGCAGTGCTAACCACTGTGCCACCGTGCCATCCACTTACACTTGATCGTGCTGACTGATTTGGAAGAAGAACATGGCAAAAGTTTTATTCCCAGATTTTAAAAACAACCCACGCGGAACTGCAGACACTTCACTTCAATAACTTCAACAGCATCCCGCATCGGCACAATAATTGTGCGCATTCAGAAAGAGCCAACAGTTATTGATGGATTGCAAAAGCATTCACAATGCTTTGGAAAGTCAGAAGAATCTCCACCAGTTTGCTGTAAAGTCGATTCTGTCCTCTATTTTGCATCGCTGAATGTGTTAGGCTGGATATTTTGTTTTATTTACTCTTTTACGGAACATGGGTGTTGCTGGCCAGGCCAGCATTTCTTTTTGCCCATCCCTAATTGCCATTCGAAGGTGATGGTGAGCATCTATTTGAGCCGCCACAGTCCATGCAGTGTAGGTACGCCCACAACACTGTCAGGGAGGGACTTCAGGATTTTGACCCAGCGACAGTGAAGGAACGATGATATATTCCCAAGTCAGGATGGCGTGCGGCTTGGAAGGGAATTTGCAGGTGATAGTGTTCCTGTGCATCTGCTGACTTCTTCCAGAGCTCTGACAAAGGGTCATCTAGACTTGAGACACTGGCTCTACTCTCTCTCCACAAATGCTGTCAGACCTGCTGAGATTTTCCAGCATTGTTTGGTTTTGTGTTGAATCATCCTTCACTGGTCCTCTCATCGTCTCTCACATCGTCCCTCATATTATACCAAGATTTCAAAATACAGTTGAGGGCAGAGATTCCAAGTTTCCCCTTCTGAGATTTGGAATACCTGAACATTTAACATCAGCTGTGCTCGGATCGTGACCTACGAGTCAATGACATCCCTCACATTGGTGAAAAAATCTTCCAAAAAAGTAGAAGGGATAAAATGAAAATTGCATACAGATCATTGAAAAACAGAATGGGCGGAATTCTTGCTTGTTCCCACCCCATTATCATCAAGGGTAGAGAATTTGGCGCTCAGCCAAAACTTCATTCACTGCAGCAGCATCGGTGAATCCCAGCCACGAGCGAGGTCGGGTGTATTAGCGGATATTATATTATTGACCTTAAGCATTATATTCAGTTCTGGATGCCAATGCCCAAGGGAAGAAGCTAAGTGGTGCCACAATGTTGATGCCTGGTATGTAATAACTCAATTAAAAGTAAAGGACTTCAGCCTTGGAGGAAGATGGATGAGCGAGGGCCTTACAGAAATGTTTAACATATTTACAAATACAAGAGGCTAAAATGAGTACTAATTCAAATTACATCTTGACAACAGAACAAGGGATCAAAGTAGTGAAAAAACAACCTCTACACAGCCGTCATGAAGCAATTCTTCACCTAGGCAATAATTAATACCCTGGGTGGGGCAATGATGAAAAAGACACTGGAATCATTCAAGAGAATGGGCAGCACGGTGGCACAATGGTTAGCACCGCTGCCCCACAGCGCCAGGGACCCAGGTTCAATCCTGCCTCGGGTCTGTGTGGAGTTTGCACTTTCTCCCTGAGTCTGCTTGGGTTTCCTTCGGGTGCAACTGTTTCCTCCCACAGTCTAAAGATGTGCAGATTAGGTTGATTGGCCATGCTAAATTGACCCTAGTGTCAGGGGGATTAGCAGGGTAAATGAGTGGAGTTACGGGAATAGGACTGGGTGGGATTGTGGTCAGTGCAGACACGATGGGTCGAATGGCCTCCTTCTGCACTGGAGGGATTCTATGAGTTCAGATGATTTTGTGGATGGGATGCAGGCTTGGGTGAAAGGATGTGCCGAATGGGTCAAATGACTGCTGTTATCTTTTGAGCTCTCTAACTATATAAATCAAGTTAATTTATTAATGCAATGCAACACCAATGACCCAGAGATTGTTTGACAATCCATCAGGACGTGCAAAGGCAATTTACAGCCATTTACATTTCTAGAATTGTGATAACCTCAAAGCAATGTGCGTGTAGTCTTGGAAGCAACACCAACACATTTAATTAAAATTTGCAGCAAAAATATAGATCGCTTGTATCACAAAATAATTCATAGCTCTAAACATATCGTAGCTCTGTAGCTACTTATCATGGATAAGTCACGTGTTTCTGGATGTGTCTCTTGACATATAGTTCAGGGCTTGTATCTAAGCGATGGGAAAAGTGATTAATATGCTGATGTTAATCTGATGCTACAATTGTACTCATGGTCTGACACTGGTATCTGCACAGTGTGATTCACAATCAGTATTATCCAAGTGACCTAAGGTGTTCTGAATTACACTCGGAATGGTGGAGAGCTGTGGGTCTGCATACTTACACACAAGTGGTAAAGGTTAAAGATTTTCAGAGCACTCTTTCGAAGCACTGAAGAAAATAATTTTTAAAATGTTCAGGAGGTCCAAAAGACTACCTCAGCACTGCCAACATCCGGCATACTGAAGATTTTGCTCACCTGTCCAAATGTCTCCTTCTATGGTTGGTGTCAATTTTCGCCTGATCGCATATCTGTGAAGAGCCCTGCGGTGTTTCCTACATTAAACCTGCTGTATAAATGTAAATTGCTGTGGTATAATTACAAAGTGTAGCTGCACTCCATATGGAGGCTAAGGCTCAGAATTCCGTTATGGCAGAGAGTGTCTCAGACGTGGTGAAAATCCTGGAAATGACCAGAAATTCTAAGTCTTGTCCCTGAGCACAGCATGACTTATTTTCACAAGAGCAGAGATGGATATAGGCCGGGGTTCACTTGTGCGGTTTGCTGAGGCAGCTGGCCATTTAAAGCACCAGCTGCTGCCACTGAAGTAGAATTTTGGAAGGCCAGGTGTGTGGAATCCAGAGGGTGCACTTTCGAACAGTTAATAGGAATTCTGAACTTGGTGGATTTATGGGAAGCCAGGGCACCCCCTTTGGAGAGTCACAGTACATCTTTGCATATGGTTCCAGTACACCATTGCGAAGGGTAGGAGAGGTAAAGCACCCTATGTAATTGTTAAATTAAATGCAATTATGTGTAAAAAGTGCACAAACGCAACTGGAACTGTTGAAGCTGTCAAGAAACAATTGAGGAACTGTCAAGCAGTCAAAGAACTAACAAGCTGTCAAAGAACTGTCAAAGCTGTCAAAGAACTGCAAAACCTGCCAATGAACTGTCATAGCTGTCATGGAACTGTCAACACTGTCAACTAACTAAATAACTTTCAAAACTGTCAAAGAATACAAAGTGAATTGGCATGGAGTGGTTGAGAGGGAAGGATGTGGAAGGGGCAAACTTTGGCTTGAGTTGGCACTAAGTTGGCATAGGAGTTATAACGTACCATGAGATCGTGGTGGACATAGGGTGTATGAGGGTTCATGTGAGGTGGATAAAGGGTTATGAGGTGGCATAGGTTGGCATGGATGTGGCATGGGGAGTATATGGGCGTGTGAGTGGAGGGGAGGGGTGAGAGTTGGAGGACTATTTTTTGTTTTAATCATTTTCAAAGTAACTTAAACAAAGTGCTGGGGTAGAGAGGCAGACCTTCTGCCCTTCTCACCTGCACACCTGGCAGGCTTTGCACTCTTTCTGGGGGTGGTGGGCCTGACTTCCAATTTAGACCCCCCCCCCCTCCCCACCAACCCCCCAAATTAAAATCTCAACCAGGGCAGCCAGTTTTGATGATCAGGTTGGCAGAGGCAGGAATTCCCCGTTTCAGTACACATGGCCTTGGAGTGAAAACCTGGGCCTAAATGTTGCACTTTTGGAGCAACCTTATTTTGTAACAGAGTTGAGGGATAAAAATTATATCCAGCATAGAGTAAATAACAGGAGCATACCTGCAACAGGTATAATTCACTATGGAAGCAATGCACTGGATAAATTTGTTCTATTTCATAGACTCATAGAATCACTACAGTGCTCACCAGTTCTGGGCCGACTATCTGATACAGAGTCTAACCAAGGCCCAGCTCCCCCGCCCATCCCAGCAACCCCAACATATGTACCCCACTTATCCCCCTAACCTACATATCTTGAGACTCCAAGGGGCAGTTTAGCATGGTCAATCCTCCTAACCTGCACATCTTTAAGACTTATATTTATTAGATCATTCTTGTTAAACAAAACTAATTAATATCCTTTGTTTACATAAGGGATCAAAAACAACAACAACTTGCATTTATAAAGCCTTTAACTTCTATAATTTTCCAAATTTCTTCACTGGAGTGCTATAGTACAAAGATTGATACCAAACCATATAAGGGGGTGATGGGGGTGTCATGATATTGTCATCAGACTAGTCATCTCGAGGCCCTGGCTAATGTTCTGGGGGACACAGCAGTTGATGGAATTTGAATTCCATTAATAAATCTGGAATATAAAGCTAGTGATGGTGACCATGAAACTATCACCAATTTGATTCACAAATATCCTTTAGGGAAGGAAATCTGCCATCCTTACCTGATCTGGCCGACATGTGACTCCATATCTATGGTTTATCTTCAATAAAAGTGGAATGGGGTTGCATGCGGACGTTTCTTTGTATGTGCCATTGGCTCCATTTGAACTTAAGCTAATCTAAAACTCTGCTGCCCATAACCTAGAATGATACAATTTCTATGTGCAGAAAGAGGCCATTTGGCCCATCGGGCCTGCACTGACAACAATCCCACCCAGGCCCTATCTCCGTAACCTGACATATTTACCCTGCTAATCCCTCTGACACTAAGGGGCAATTTAACATGGCCAATCAACCTAACCCACACATCTTTGGACTGTGGGAGCACCCGGAGGAAACCCATGCAGACACGGGGAGAAGGGGAGAATGTGCAAACTCCACAGAGATAGTCCCTGAAGGCAGGAATTGAACCCGGGTCTCTGGCGCTGTGAGGCAGCAGTGCTGACCACTGTGCCACCGTGCTGTCCTAATGTGCACCATGATGTGTTCACCCATTACGCCTATTCATTGACCTACATCGATTCTTGGTTAAATAACACCTGATTTTAAAACTCTCATCCTTGTTTCCAAAGCCCTCCATGGCTTCCCCCCTCCCTATTATTGTAACCTGCTTGTGCCTGACAGTTTCCATTTTGGTAGGAATAACAGCAAAATGGAGTATTATTTAAATGGTAAAAAATTGTAGCATGCTGCTGTGCAGAGGGACCTGGGTGTCCTTGTGCGTGAATCACAAAAAGTTGGTTTGCAGGTGCAGCAGGTAATTAAGAAGGCAAATGGAATTTTGTCCTTCATTGCTAGAGGGATAGAGTTTAAAAACAGCGAGGTTATGTTGCAGTGGTATAAGGTGCTGGTGAGGCCACGCCTAGGATACTGTGTACAGTTTTGGTCTCCTTACTTGAGAAAGGATATACTGGCACTAGAGGGGGTACAGAGGAGATTCACCAGATTGATTCTGGAGTTGAGAGGGTTGGCTTATGAGGAGAGACAGAGTAGATTGGGGCTATACTCATTGGAATTCAGAAGACTGAGGGGAGATCTTATAGAAACATATAAGATTATGAAGGGAATAAATAAGATAGAAGCAGGGAAGTTGTTTCCACTGGCAGGTGAAACTAGAACTAGGGGGCATGGCCTCAAAATAAGGGGGAGCAGATTTAGGACTAAGTTGAGGAGAAACTTCTTCACACAAAGGTTTGTGAATCTGTAGAATTCTCTGCCTCGTGAAGCAGTTGAGGCTACCCCATTAAATGTTTTTAAAGCAAGGATAGATAAAGTTTTGAACAGTGAAGGAATTAAGGGTTATGGTGAGCAGGTGGGTGAATGGAGTTGAGTCCATGAAAAGATCAGCCATGATCTTATTGAATGGCGGAGCAGGCTCGAGGGGCCAGATGGCCTACTCCTGCTCCTAGCTCTTATGTTCTTATGCTCTTATAATGTTTTGGATGTGCATGCTGCATGGGTACAGCTATTATGTTATACTTAGATTTCATACTGAATTGGCAAGCAGGTCTCAAGAGGAAATAATGAGCAAGCTGTTACATAGATTACGGTGAACATTGCAAACTGAGGGAATTAAAAGTGAAGGATTTAAACAGACTTTATCTCGATAGAGGAATGCCTTCCAACCTGGAGATTGCTCACTGTCAGGCGATGATCAAAGCTCTTGAAACATGGTCAAGTTCACCAGAGCTTCAAGTTCTTGTCTAGAGCTTCCCACACATGGTTTGGCTGTGTTAATAAATTCCGAAAGTGTCTGAGTTCAAACAGAGGCTTTATAAGGATTCGAGTCATATTCCCATTTAGAATGCAAATTTTACAAATCTTTGGGGTAAGGACTGTTCAGCTGCCAAAACAAAAATCAAAGTGTGGAAGAAGGTCCCTTGGACGAAAGATTTTTCACCGTAATGTATCCTCAACATACTTAGAATGTGTTAGGTTCCTGTTTGATCTGTGACTCACATCATGGGTGGGATTTCATGGTCTCGCTCATCCTGAAACCATAAATTCCCACCCGAAGTCCGTGGTCCGCCCCTCGCCCGCTCCGATTCCCGTGGCAGGCGGGGCGGTAAAAATCCGGCCAATGCTTCCGTTTTGCAGCACCCTCACGTCTTGGCTGCTGGCTGGTAGTGTGATGATGAATGGGAATACTTGAATTGATGTCAAGAAATGGGGGGAGGGGAGGTGTGGGGGGGGAGGGAACACTGCGAAAGGGAGGGGTTTGGAGGATTGTTTTGTGTTATTGGCATTGATGTGGGAGACGCAAAGTGACTTTTATTTTGATTCACAGAATCGGTATTAATTGCCCACCCAAAATTCACCCTTAACCCGAAGGTTTGCTAGCCCATTTCAGAGGGGATTAAGTGTCAGACCGTAAACCTGAGCACTCACTCATTCTGACTGGCCCTGGCAAAGAAATGAGAAATCACCTGTCTCATGCATTCGTAGTGCACAAATTATGATATCCTGCCAATGTCTCTGGATGAGCCCTTGAATGATCGAGAGACAACAAAATGGTGAGGGCAGTTGTGGACTTGACAGTCACCGGTAAAGCATAGCCACCAGATCCATTTGGCAGAAGAAGGCCTTGCTCCAAAAGGCTGCAAGTGCCTTTGGCACCTGGCATGACACACTGAGCCTCCTGCCCTGCGGAATGTATCTACTGCCTATAGACCCTGCGTGCCGGGTCTTGTGAGTTGCACCTCTATTGATTCCCTCTCTTCTGCAGCTTAGTGCCTTTGAGCAGCACCCTGGCATTGATGCATTGCCCGGCGCTGTTCCTGCCACTGCTGGTGGACATCTTGGTCCTTGTCTGAGGTCCAGAGTAACAGAACATTCACAGCTCCATACTGATATGATGGATCAGAATTCTGAAGTGCAGAACCGATCTCTGAACTTCCGAAGAACAAGGTGACACTTCGAAAGTGTGTCAAGTAACCTCTCAGGGCTGGTATTGTGGGCAAACCCTTTAACAAAAGCAGATACAAAACAGTTCTGAGTGCTCAGTGTATACTGGCATATTCCCCTGCCATTGTTCCAGCCTCTTCCATTGCCATTTGTAGCTTGCTTTGCTGCCTAACTGCACCTTGAGGCTCTAGCAACACCACAATGATGAATATCTCCATATATAGCCTAGCTTTTGGATTGATGACTATCATACTATCATGATAAATGTAACCGGCGCTGCTGGTAACATGAGGATGTCAAATTATGTGTTGGAATGGAGGTAAGTCTTGCCTGCCAGCATTGTAATTCCATTCCTCCAAAACTCTACGCAACTGTTTCCAAACACACTCTGTTGTCCAATTTACGTTTGCATTGCAAGTTCAACTTTGATGCACAGATTGGGCCCTGATCTAGGGGGAAGGAGAGGGAGGGTCAAACTTCTGGGAGAAAGTGCAGTTTAAGTATGAATCCCTTCTGAACAGGATAGTACAAGCTCTAACCGCACAAGAACCAAACTAACCGACTGGAAATCAAACTGCAGGAGCCAGCCTGCGATTTTTATCTACAATTTAAAAGCAAACCAAGTGGAAAACAATCCAGGGGCCTTGGTTAATATTCTGGGGACATGGGATTAAGTCCCACTAAGGTAGCTAGTGGAGGTTAAATGCGAGCAATAAAATCTGGCATTGAAAGCCAAACTCAGCGAACTATCACCGATTGTCGTAAAACTCCGTTTGGTTCACGAACGCCCTTTGGGGAAGAAAATCTATGATCCTCAACCAGTCTGGCGTATATATGTTTCCAGCTCAGCAGCAAGGTAGGAGACATTTAACTGCTCTCATGTGGCCAAGTAAACCACTCGGTTAAAGGAATGGACAACAAATACTGGCCTTGGCAGTGACAGCCACATGCCATCAAAGAATTTTTAACAAGTGTCAGATGACAGATGTGGAGGTAGGGGTGATCTGTACATCAGGGTGAGTATGTCATTACTCTTACCTTTCTTGCCCTGCTCAGGTCACTTCCATCACTAAGGCAGGTCCATCAAGAAGGCGCTGGAATGAGGTGACTTCTTGCAAGCTATCCCCAGCATACCCTGTAATTCTATCTTTTACTCTCATTCTATGCTTTCCCTGCCCCCTAGCTGTGATTGTAACATTATATTCTATACCCTCTCCTTTCCTTCTCCCTTATCTCTTTCTTTTATACAGCGTGCAAAAACAATACTTTTCACTTCATCCCAATACATGTGACAATAATAAATCAAATCAAATCAACTTAACCACTACCTAAATTGTGTCCATGAACATGTCTTCTTGATATCCCTGGCTACTTCTTCCCCTCCATCGCAAGTGAAAAATAGACTTGTCCTGGTCCTCACTGTTCCCAAGAGCACATGAACGGCGGTACCACTGAACTGAAGTGTAGACCTTATGGGCTCCGTTCTTCTCTTTGTTTTCCCAACTCCAAATATGCAAATGGCAGGTTTGCAGTGTTCCTTTAGACACTCGAGCCAGCATCACACCCACTGAAGCCAATTGGTTGGGAAACTCAGAAGTCGCATGTAGTGCAGTGGCTGGGTTAAAAGGACACTGTTCAGATGCATTGCGCTCCTTCCAGGATTCCCACAGATTACCAGATACCTCGCTCCCAAGGCATTCCCAAATTAAAAGCCCGCCCTGCGCAAAGTGGTTTTGACTGTATTATAGAATCACAGAAAATAGGAGCAAGAGTAGGCCATTCAGCCCTTGGAGCCTGCTCCCACCATTCAATATGATCATGGCTGATCCTCTAGCTCAACGCCACATCTCCCCACGCCCCTAGAAATCTATTTCTTTCTTAAATATATTCAGTGGCTTGGCCTCCACAGCCTTCTGTGGTAGGGAATTCTGTGGGTTTGCCACCCTCTGAGTGAAGAGGTTTCTCCTCATCCCAGACCTAAATGACCTACCCTGTTTCCTGAGAATGTGATCCCTTGTTCGAAACCCCCCCCCCCCCTCCAGCCAGAGGATACAACATCCCTACATCAAGTCTGTCCAGCTCTGCCAGAACGTCATACGTTTCAATTAGATCCCTCTCTCATTCTTCTAAATTCCAGTTAATACAGGCCCATTCAACCCAATCTCTCCTGATATGACAATTGTATCATCTCAGGTATCAGTCTGGTGAACCTTCGCTGCATTCCCTCTGTGATGAGATTATCCTTTCTATATCCAGTTGTTAACACTGCTGCCTCACAGCACCAGGGGCCCGAGTTCGATTCCCGGCCTCGGGTCCCTGTCTGTGTGGAGTCTATATGTTCTCCCCGTGTCTGTGTGGGTTTTCTCCGGGTGCTCCGGTTTCCTCCCACACTCCAAAGCCTGTTGGTTAGGTGCATTGGCCATGCTAAATTCTCCCTTAGTGTACCCAAACAGGCGCCAGAGTGTGGCGGCTAGAGGATTTTCACAGTAACTTTAGTGCAGTGTTAATGTAAGCCTACTTGTGACACTAATAACTAAACTTAAACTTCTTAGATAAGGAGACTGAAACTGTACACAATACTCCAGGTGTGGTCTCACCAAGACCCTGTACAGCTGCAATAAGACATCCATGCACCAAGTCCTCTTGCAATGAAGGCCAACATACCATTTGCCTTCCGAACTGCTTGCTGTACTTACATGCTTGCTTTCAGTGACTGGTGTACCCGGACATCCAGGTCCCCTTGTACATCAATATTTCCCAATCTGTCACCTGTTTCTGCCATTCCGTTTCTCCATCTGAAGTGGATAACTTAATATTTATCCACATTCTGCTGCATCTGCCATGTATTTGCCCATTCACTCAACTTGTACACATCGCTTCCTAACATCCTCCTCACCACTCTCATTCCCACCATGTTTTGTATCATCAGCAAACTTGAAAATATTACTTTTGGTTCCCTCATCCAGATCATTGATGTATATTATGACAGCTGGGGCTGAAGCACTGATTCCTGCGGAACTCCACTAGTCACTGCCTCCCACTTCGAAAAAGAACTACTTATTCCTACTCTCTGTTTCCTGTCTGCTAACCAATTCTCAATCTATGCCCCACCTCCGCCACCCCTCCCCCCATCACATGCACTTTAAGTTTGCATACTAACCTCTTATGTGGGATTTTATCAAAAGCTCTCTGAAAATCCAAATACACCACATCCACTAGTTCACCCTTATCTATTCCACTAGTTGCGTGTTCAGAAAACTCCAGTATCTTTGTCAAACATGCTTTCCTATTCATAAATCCATGTTGATTTTTGTATAATCCCGTTGATGTTTTCTCAATGTGCTGTCATCGCATCCTTTATATTAGACTCCAGCATTTCCCTATTAATGACGTTAGGCTAACCAACCTGGAATTATCATCTAAAAATTGTCATGTAACCTGAAAAACAGATCCTGATGTGAAGTCTGCTACACTGAGACTGGATGATATGATCCCCTCTGTTGAAGGCCATCCCATACCATTTTGAGTTGATTTGGAAGGATAGTTTGAATTGAGGTATTTCAAGATTATGAGGGTGGAAAGGGAGCAGCTAGTCCCCTTAGTTGAAGGGTCAGTTACGAGGGGACACAGGTTAAAAGTGAGGGGTGGGAAGTCTGGAATGCACTGCTTGGGAGGGTGGTGGAGGCGGGATGCCTCACATCCTTTAAAAAGTACCTGGATGAGCACTTGGCACGCCATAACATTCAAGGCTATGGGCCAAGTGCTGTCAAGTGGGATTAGGTGGGCAGGTCAGGGCATTTCATGCTTTGGTGCTTTGGTGCAAGCTGGTTGGGCCGAAGGGCCTCTTCTGCACTGCAGTATTCTGTGATTCGGTGATTCGGTGATTAGGCTTGGGCGGTTAAATAGTGAACTAATTGCGGCGTTTCCGATGATTAAAGGAATTGATGAGGTAGATATGAAAATCTATTCACTCTGACAGGGATTCAAGAATGAGGGGGAAACTCATCTTAAAATTAGAACTATTAGAACTAGGCAGTTCTTCTGCCTCTGATTTTAACTGTGTTGGCATCACAAACTAACAAAGAACAAAGAACAAAGAAAATTACAGCACAGGCCCTCCAAGCCTGCGCCGACCATGCTGCCCAACTGAACTAAAACCCCCTACCCTTCCAGGGACCATATCCCTCTATTCCCATCCTGTTCATGTATTTGCCCAGACGCCCCTTAAAAATCACTATCGTACCCACTTCCATTACCTCTCCCAGCAGCGAGTTCCAGGCACCCAGCACCCTCTGTGTAAAAAACTTGCCTTGTATATCTCCTTTAAACCTTGTCCCTCACACTTTAAACCTTGTAATTGTCTCTTCCACCCTGGGTAAAAGCTTCTGACAATCCATTCTATCCATGCCCCTCATAATCTTGTAGACTTCTATCAGGTCACCTCTCAACCTCCATCATTCCAGTGAGAACAAACCAAGTTTCTTCAACCTCTCCTCACAGCTAAGGCCCTCCACACCAGGCAACATCCTGGTAAATATTTTCGGTACCCTCTCCAAAGCCTCCACATCCTTCTGGAAGTGAGACGATCAGAATTGAACACTATATTCCAAGAGTACATCTGTATTCCACCAACATTTAGTGCCGGTGAATCAGACATGACCTGCTGATGCCATTGTTGTGATAACGAAAACTTATTAATGCTAATGATTTGAAGGTGGATGTTTTGAGATTTCAAGTGTTCAGGCTGAATCAGCTTCCTGGTCCATTGTGGGTTTGACCTTGGGAAGGAGGATTTGTTGATGCACTGTACTGGAAACAAGTGGTCTTTGGAGTTTGTGTGGATGATGCCCTCGTGTTTTGTCATTGCCGAAAAGCACAAGATATTTCAGGGATGATATCAGAAAGCACCTTTTCGCACAAAAACTAATCTAAATCTGGAAATCTCTCCTCTGGAAATACTAATGAGGCTCGGTCAATTGTAAGTTTCAAATATAAGACTGGTAGATTAGTGCTGGATATTCAGGTTTACGGAACAGAGGCAGGTGGATGGAGTTAAGATACAGATCAGCCATCATCTAATCCTGTTCCTGTACTCTTCCTGTCTATATTATAAGCTTAACTTGATGCAAAGTCACATTTCAATAAGTGGTTGAAATGGTCTGAATTTACTGGGAACTTTGAACAGTAGCCTTTGAATGCATCAAGTAAGCAGTATCACATCACACCTGGATAACATCAAATAAAGGGGAAGCACGGTGTCACAATGGTTAGCACTGTTACCTCACAGCGCTTGGGACCCTGGTTCAATTCCGGCCTTTGGTGACAATCTGTTTGGAGTTTGCACATTTTCCAGATGCTTGTGTGGGCTTGTTCTGGGTGCTCCAGTTTCCTCCCACAGTCCAAAGATTTGCAGGTTAGGTGGATTAGCCATGGTAAATGTGTGGGGTTATGAGGCTAGGGTGTAGGAGAGGGCCTGGGTAAAAAACTCTGCCAGAAGTCGGTGCAGACTCGAAGGACCAAATGGACTCCTTCTGCGCTGTCGAGATTCAATGATTCTATGATTAGTGGCCACTGTGTGTTTTCAGCAATCTGTCATTGGCCGCATATCACAAGGCTGCTTTTGACTGAATACATTATTCTTTGGATACTGTGACATATCAAAGAGCATGATATTTCCACCTTAGCTATGAGGAGAGGTTGGATGAACTTGGTTTGTTCTCACTGGAATGACGGAGATTGAGGGGTGACCTGATAGAGGTTTACAAGATTATGAGTGGCATGGACAGAGTGGATAGTCAGATGCTCTTTCCTCGGGTAGAAAAGTCGAGTACTAGGTTTAAGGTGCGTGGGGAAAAGTTTAGAGGAGATGTGCGAGGCAAGTTTTTACACAAAAGGTGGTGAATGTCTGGAACACGCAGCCTGGGGAGATTGTGGGAGCAGGTACAATAGCAACATTTAAGGGGCGACTAGACGAATACATGAATAGGATGGGAATGTAAGTGCATACGATTTTAGTATAGGCAGGCATCATGATTGGTGTAGGGTTGGAGGGCCGAAGGGCCTGTTCTTGTGCTGTACTTCTCTTTGTTCTTTATTCTTTGTTCTTTGTAAGAAAGGGCATCAGTTCCCATCAGATTTAGCGTGGGGTTAAAACTAATCACTAAAATGTAGAGGGCTTGTAATTATTTCATATACTGAACTTTACCGTTGAATTCAGAAACTTCAAAACTAAGCACTCATTGTATTCTTGGGCTTTTCATTGATAGTCTTTATTAGTAATTAAACCTTTGCATTAGAGCCAGAAAGTGAAAGGACGATTTTAAAAAGATTGTAACAGAAATTATAGTTAATAGCTGGAATCACTAAATGATGACACACAAATTGCATTTCATCCGACACTTGCCTCTCATGAATGACTAATGTGCAATTACATCCTATTGTGGAGCTTATTCATCAAGGTGTACATGTGGGAGACAAGGTCAGGTTTCCCTATATTGTTCTGAATAATTATCTAACTCTAGCCTAGCTGGAAAAGAGGAACGTGGCAGATAGTTCTACATTTGTTAGTTCAGCACTGCAAACTACACCAAGTGAAGCAACTCTCCCTTGCCCACGGCATTCAGTTAATCCATAAACAAGAAAGAAGCTTTTAGAAATGTGACCTCTTTCAGCCACTCCTCCATCAGGCGCATGGTAATAAATTGCAGCATTCTTTGAGCAGTACGCAAAGGACATTCTTATGAGCTGCGGATTCTGGAATGAGTCTGAAACTGTCAAATTGCAGGAGGATTTCCGATGCTCACAATTGTTTAGTCAATTCATGGAGGATTAACAAGAACCACTGTCGTTCATACACCACCTCTAATGTAGAAAATGACCCAAGCACTTCCCAGATTTGTGAGGAAGAAAACACACATTTACAATTTCAGTAGGAATAACAACGAGAGGAATCTTCCTGTCATGTTTAAGATATCAACTCCTAGCCAGGCAAAGACTTTCTCCACACCTACCAATGGAGAACTGGCATTTTTAATGAACCCACCAGCTTATAGCGTACTAAACATTTCTCCAGTACTGCATATGGATTACTCCACATTGGCCCAAATCTTCCTGACATGCGACCTAAGATGCGCCCGCGGAAGTCCTGATGTGCTGACCTCTGCGGGATTTGCCCGGGAAGTTTCAACTTCCATGCTCCCCCAGACCCTTCACAAATATCTCTGAGTCTGAATGAGAGTTGGAGGCTTTGGACACTTCTGCAGGACTTTGTTGGATAGTCTAACTCCTGGACAATTACATCATCAGTCGCATTGACCCCCCCAATCCCCCATCCACCCACCCACCCTGACACCTTCACGACCTCCAACCCAACCTGACTATCGCCCGTCTACCCCTCCGGACTAACCCGATTACCCCTCAAGCAGACCTGACTAGCCTCCTAGATGACTACCACTACCGACTCATCTGAACTATCTCCCAACCCACTACCTACTACCTCACCCATGTCTCACATCACCCACCTCTCAACCGACCCATCCAATAACTCACTCACCTACATTACTCACCTACCACCTCACCTATGCCCCATATCACCCATCTCTCAACCTACTACCTCGCCCACCTAACACTTCACACACACATTCTAAGCGACCCACCTCCCAGCCTACCCCCCATGGTGGCACAATGGTTAGCACTGCTGCCTCACAGAGCCAGAGACCTGGGGTCAATTCTGGCCTTGGGTCACTCTCTGTGTGGAGTTTGCATGTTCTCCCCGTGTCTGCGTGGGTTTCCTCCGGGTGCTCTGGTTTCCTCCCACACTCCAAAGATGTGTGGGTTAGGTTGATTGGCCGTGTTAAATTGCCCCTTAGTATCAGGCAGATTAGCAAAGTAAATATGTAGGATTGCAGGGATAGAGCCTGGGTTGGTGCAGATTCAATGGGCCGAATGGCCTCCTTCTGCACTGTAGAGCTTCTATGATTAATTTCACCCATCTGCCGCATCACCAGCCTGCCACCCTACCCACCTACCATTTCACCCACCCTACCCACTTATCTCACCCACCCAGTCACCCTACCATCCGAGCCATTCATTCATCCACTGACCTATTCATTAACATTTACATTGGACGTTTCAACAAAATGGCTGTCATCCTGTCCAACCATCCTAATTGGCTGGGGAGTCCAGAGGTGTGCTCTTAATTAGTCACCATCCAGGAAGAGGAACTGGAAATCCTACTATTTTTACCATGGGATTCTCATCATCGTCAGAGAATCCAAAGGTAAAGACAGTAGGGGGACAATGCAGAAGAGGCTGCACTAACTCTCTGACAGTTTATTTTATCCAGGCCCTCTCCCCGCCCTACCCCTGTAACCACACACATTTACCATGGCTGATCCATCTAACCTACACATCTTTGGACTGTGGGAGGAAACTAGAGCACCCAGAGTAAACCCACGCAGACATTGGGAGAAGGGGCAAACTCCACACAGACAGTGACGCAAGGCCGGAATTGAACCCGGGTCCCTGGAGCTGTGAGGCAGCAGTGCTTACCATGTTTCTATCAAGGTTCATGAGGGGAAGGGGGGATCGGGATATTGAATTCGATGATCAGCCATGATGAAAATGAACGTATTTTATTTTCCTGAGTGAGGTAGCAGTGGGAATGAAACACACAAGAACACTTCCATCTCCATAACAAGATACCAATCAGTGAGCACACACATGGTACATTCACTGCTGAATCTGAAAAGCCTGAGCTAAAGTTTCATTCCTGAGACTTGAGCACATGAATAGCAGCACCGAGGGAATGCTGCACTGTCAGAGGCATCATCTTTGAATGAAATACTTAACCCCATGTGCCTGTATTTGTGGAAGATCCCATGGCACTCTTTGAGGAAGAGCAATGATATCTTTTCATATTAGAATAGATTCATGGAATCCCTACATTGCAGAAGGAGGCCATTCGACCCATCGAGCCTGCAATGACAACAATCCCACCCAGGTCCTATCCCCGTAACCCCACATATTTACCCTGCTAATACCCCGACACTAAGGGGCAATTTAACATGGCCAATCAACATTACCTGCGCATCTTTGGTCTGTGGAAGGAAACCGGAGCACCCGGAGGAAACCCACGCAGACAAGGGGAGAACGTGCAAACTCCACACAGGCAGTGACCCAAGCCGGGAATCGAACCCAGGTCCCTGGCACTGTGAGGCAGCGGTACTAACCACTGTGCCACCATGCCGCCCATTTAGAACTGAGGTGAGGAGAAATTTCTTCACCCAGAACATGGTGAATGTGTGGAACTCATTATCACAGAATGTAGATGAGGCCAAACCACTGTGTCACCATGCTGCCCACAGCCCAGAAAACTGCTCCTACCTCACCACTCAAATACTCTGGCCAACATTTATTTGGGGCATCTTGCTGCCTGAAAATTGTGTCTGGGACGTTACCTGACAATAATCGAGGATGATCCTGATAGAAGGGTCATCCTGACTCGAAACGTTGGCTCTATTCTCTCTCCGCAGATGCTGTCAGACCTGCTGAGATTTTTCAGCATTTTCTGTTTCTGTTTCAGATTCCAGCACCCACAGTTTACCCCAGGATCCCGTGTTGCCCAAAGTATCCACCTCCCGGTTTCGACTGTCCATGGTTGGTGGGCACGAGCAGGGCACCGGCAGGTGGACAAAGATGAAAATAGCACTGGGGCCTAACTTAGATCACTGGGTTCGCTACTTGCTTTAACTTGTGGCGTATGGGCAGAACTTGAGTTAATGTCTGGCGGCGACTGACATTTGGAACAATAACAAGAGTTAACTGAGAAATGCCGATGAGACTTAAACAGCATTGAGGATTGAATAGAATCAATTCCATTCCTATTCAGAGTTTCCACACTTAGGAGTTCTCTATTTACCTCAGTGCTTAGTGTTCATTGTTATTACGAATTCAGAACCATTGTGACTGAATACAGTACAAATATTTTGCTTCCACAGCTTTGGGGGAGAAAGTAACCTTTAATTTTCTGTTGCTAAAAGCTGTAGCTTTTTTTTTGGCTTCTTTTTTTTTGCCTGGGTGCCTTTATGTCTTGGGATAAATTGCTGGATATGTATTTGAGAAAACAACCCCTTTGCCCTGTAACTTTTTACAAATTTGGACCGGTTAATTAGTTCTGAGTGTAAGATTCCTTTTGCTATCTCACTGGAAGAGATAATGATAATTTCATCCGGCAAGCTGGCAATTTATTCAGCGTTATTTTCACTCTTTCCCTGGAGCAATCCACTTTCACCAGCGATTATCTTATTTTACATGCCACTTTCCAGAGCTATGCACCTGATCCCATCCCCCCGCTGCAAATACTAATTTATTTGGTACATTTTTTGCTGTGTTTTCTGATCTCTACATACCTGCAATGAACATGTGTGTCCTTGCTTCTGTCTGTCTACCATGCTCATTTTCATTTAAAATTATTTTCTATTTTGATCATTTCTTTTTCGAGTTACATTGAGTTACAAAACACTTCTTTCATCCCGTAGTAGCAGATGGTAGATGATACTAAAAAAAACTTACAACAAATAGAAGATTCGCTGCAGTCTCGTTGACCTTAGCATGAGTCCGGGTATGAGGCAGAACATTAGGTTTTCAGCCGCAGCCCTCTCTGAACACTTCCCCCTCGGCATGGTGGCACTGCTGCCTCACAGCACCAGGGACCAGGGTTCAATTCCCGGCTTGGGTCACTGTCTGTGTGGAATCTGTACGTTCTCCCAGTGTCTGCGTAGCTTTCCTCCGGGTGCTCCAGTTTCCTCCCACAGTCTGAAAAACGTGCTAGTTCGGTGCATTGACCATGCTAGATTGTCCCTCAGTGTACCCGAACAGGCACCGGAGTGTGGCGACGAAACGATTTTCGCAGTGATTTCATTGCAGTTTTAATGTAAACCTACTTGTGACACTAGATGTGTGGAATGTAGGACCAGAGGTATAGTCACAGAATAAGCAAGTGTTCATTTAAGGTGGATTTGAGGAAGAGTTTATTCTCTCAAAGCGTGGTGAATTTTTGGAATTCTTTGCCCAAAGAAGCTGTGGAGGCTGAATCCTTGAACATTTTCAAGGCTGAGATTAAGATGTTTCTAATCAGTAGGGGAATTAAGGGTTATGGAGAGAAGGTTGGAAAGAGGACTTGGTGAGTGTTAGGTCAGCCATGATCTTATTAAATGGTGGAGCATGCTCGAAGGGCTGAATGGCCTACTCCTGATCCTATCTCATATGGTCTTATGGTCTTATAAACCTATCAAAGATTTCCAGAAAGTGTCCAAGCTGTCCCTCAGGAACGGCACGGTAGCACAGTGGTTAGCACTGCTGCTTCACAGCTCCAGGCACCTGGGTTCGATTCCCGGCTTGGGTCACTGTCTGTTTGGAGTTTGCACATTCTCCTCGTGTCAGCGTGGGTTTCCTCCGGGTGCTCCGGTTTCCTCCCACAGTCCAAAGATGTGCGGGTTAGGTTGATTGGCCATGCTAAAAATTGCCCTTAGTGTCCTGAGATGCGTAGGTTAGAGGGATTAGTGGGTAAATATGTAGGGATATGGGGCTAGGGCCTGGGTGGGATTGTGGTCGGTGCAGACTCGATGGGCCAAATGGCCTCTTTCTGTACTGTAGGGTTTCTATGATTCTATGATTCTGTCAAGAAGCTGTCCAAAGACAGTAGGTGAGTTGCCATGGGTGGAAAGAAAAAGGGTAGTGGGTGAGGCCATGCATTGGTATGTGTTGAAACTATGTTGGCACAGGGTTATAGGGGCAATGAGAGATGGTAAAGGGGCTCTTAGTTGGCATAGTTTATGTAAGGGCTGGATAGAGGGGCACTAAGTTTGCATGGGGTTTTGGGGGCATGTGGCAGTGGGTAATGAGTTTGGACAGCTGAACAATTGGCGGGGGGGGGGCGGTGGGGGGGGGGGGGGGGTGGTGGGTGTGAGGTCTAGAGGAATGTTTTTGTGTCTCTCAGGAGAGGATCCTGAGAGACAGGATTTATGATCATCTAGAGAAGTTTAGTATGATCAAAAGTAGTCAACACGGCTTTGTCAAGGGCAGGTCGTGCCTTACGAGCCTGGTTGAGTTCTTTGAAAATGTGACCAAACACATTGACGAAGGAAGAGCGGTGGATGTGGTCTATATGGACTTCAGCAAGGCGTTCGATAAGGTCCCCCATGCAAGACTTCTTGAGAAAGTGAGAGGGCATGGGATCCAAGGGGCTGTTGCCTTGTGGATCCAGAACTGGCTTGCCTGCAGAAGGCAGAGAGTGGCTGTGGAGGGGTCTTTCTCTGCATGGAGGTCAGTGACCAGTGGAGTGCCCCAGGGATCTGTTCTGGGACCCTTGCTGTTTGTCATTTTCATAAATGACCTGGATGAGGAAGTGGAGGGATGGTTGGTAAGTTTGCTGACGACACCAAGGTAGGTGGTGTTGTGGATAGTTTGGAGGGATGTCAGAAGTTGCAGCGAGACATAGATAGAATGCAAGACTGGGCGGAGAAGTGGCAGATGGACTTCAACCCGGATAAGTGTGTGGTGATCCATTTTGGCAGATCCAATGGGATGAAGCAGCAGTATAATATGAAGGGTACCATTCTTAGCAGTGTAGAGGATCAGAAGGACCTTGGGGTCCAGGTCCATAGGACTCTTAAATCGGCCTCGCAGGTGGAGGATGCGGTCAAGAAGGCGTACGGCGTACTGGCCTTCATTAATCGAGGGATTGAGTTTAGGAGTCGGGAGATAATGCTGCAGCTTTATAGGACCCTGGTTAGACCCCACTTGGAGTACTGCGCGCAGTTCTGGTCACCTCATTACAGGAAAGATGTTGAAGCCATTGAAAGGGTGCAGAGGAGATTTACAAGGATGTTGCCTGGATTGGGGGGCATGCCTTATGAGGATAGGTTGAGGGAGCTTGGTCTCTTCTCCCTGGAGAGACGAAGGATGAGAGGTGACCTGATAGAGGTTTACAAGATGTTGAGAGGTCTGGATAGGGTAGACTCTCAGAGGCTATTTCCAAGGGCTGAAATGGTTGCTACAAGAGGACACAGGTTTAAGGTGCTGGGGGGTAAGGGGTAAGTTTTTCACTCAGAGGGTGGTGGGTGAGTGGAATCGGCTGACGTCGGTGGTGGTGGAGGCAAACTCGTTGGGGTCTTTTAAGAGACTTCTGGATGAGTACATGGGATTTAATGGGATAGAGGGCTATAGATAGGCCTAGAGGTGGGGATGTGATCGGCGCAACTTGTGGGCCGAAGGGCCTGTTTGTGCTGTGGCTTTCTATGTTCTATGTTCTATGTTCTAAATGTCAGGGCACAGAGTCAAGAGTTACACCCAGCCCACAACTGTACCCAGCGGCGAGCTGATTCATTCCAGGATCCCCCGCTGCGACCTCTGTTTCAGCTCCCCCCTCCCCTCCCCCACCCCCCTCTCCCCCCACCCCTCCCCCACCCCCCTCTCCCCCCACCCCTCCCCCCACCCCACGATCGAAAATCTGACCTGAGGATTCAGATGTTTAAATGTCGAGTTTGCCGCACTGGAAATTCCTTCCACCCAGCGAAACTCACCTGGTGACAAAAACCTAGGCCCAACTTTAGCCTCTTCCCCCTACGTACCAAGCAGTGCTCTCAGCCGCTCTGCACTCAACACCACCCCTTCCCCTCCTAACTTCTTTTTTCTAACCCTCAAGTACTGAGCATCCCCTCTCCCTGTCTTTACCCTCACAGGAGCACTGTTCTTACCTTCTCTGTCTCTGCCCAGCCCGCTCTCTACACCACAAGCACCGATCAAGGCTCCTCTCTGTTCATGCTCCTCCCTGACTAAAACATTGTGGGCGGATTCTTCCCGTCCCGCCTGCCACGGGAATTGTAGTGGGCAGGACACTGACCGTGCAAAGGTCTGTTGACCTCGGGTGGGATTTTCCAGCCTTGGGGTGAGTGCGGCCGGAAAATCCCGTGCTGAGAGTTAGAATTTCCAATCTCAGGAAAGTTCATGTCCACATTATGCACCACCACCTCCCAAGGCAAGTGGTAAGGGATCTATCGGTGCTGATTTTATCCTGTGACTACAAGCACACACACGCACACACAGAGCTTCCAGAATGCAGGCTGTCTATATCAATTGTTTATTTTATATTTTCATACAACACATTTCCCCTTAGGGAAATACTCGGAAAGTGTTGGAAGGATTAACAGGCTGATTACCAAGCCCTTGGAACATGTCATGTTCCACCTTCCACCTTGGCCAACAAGACTTGGAGTGAGTCCTAACTCCGAGGTTCTGGCTCCGAGCCAGGGGTGCTACCTACTGAGCCACAAGACTTGTGAAATGTAAGGTGATTAGCATACATATCTTATTTAGTGACTGCTGCAAAGTAAAAGTTGTTGAAATCAATTATTTAAACAGTCAGAACATGTATAATGGTCTCAGCAAGCTTTCCAGTTCCCACTGGTGCTCATTATTGTTGTTGTGAGCATTGATTCTGTTTGGTGCCTCACTCCCTTCTAGCAGCTCGAGTCCAAACCTGATTTCCAGCTCTAGCCCTAGATTTCCATGGGAAAAGCAAAGTTGCGCTCATTAACATGAAGGAGGTCAGCCCTGTGAGAGGAAACACCTCATTACAATCATAGGATCATACAGTGCAGAAGAGGCCCTTCAGCCCATCTAGTCTGCACCGACATGTGAGAAACAGCTGAACTCCCACCTGATCCCATCTACCAGTGTTGTCCCATAATCTTGGATGTTATGATGTGCCAGGTGCTGATCCATCCTTTTTAAAGGATGTGAGGCCACCCGCCTCTACCACCCTCCAAGGAAGCACATTCTAGAACGTCACCACCCTCTGGGTAAAAAGGATTTTCCTCACATCCCCCTTAAACCTTCTGCCCCTCACCTTGAACCTATGTCCCCCTCGTGACTGACCCGTCAACTAAGGGGAACAGCTGTTCCTCATCCACTCTGTCCATGTCCCTCACAATCAGGTCGTCCTGATTGAGGTGTACAATCTCATTGTCAGCATCTCCCAGATCAGATGACTCCCCTTGCATCTAAATTACACTGTGTGCAAACTACCACTCTGTCCTTTTGAGCTGTAGAAGGTAATGGGACGCAAGGCAGCAATGTGGATCTACACAAGATGGAATAAGGGAAGGGAAAAGTGCTTAATCAAACAGATGTTCAAGAAGAAAGTACAAACACACTGACATTGCCGTACATATCTTGAATCCTGATACTGCCTGACCTACTGAAAGCTTCCAACATTTTTTGTTTTCGTTTTAGATTTCCAACACCTTCATTTTGGCTTTTATGTCAGGATATGATTTAATTTTGTCATGTCCAGGCACCATATTTTTGATCTAAACTTCTCACAGTTATTCCCTGAATGCATCCTCTATCACTTAATTCCCCAAAGGTTGCATTGCTTCGAGCTCGTCAATAGGTTCACTGCTTTTGAAAGCCTGCTTCACAGATTATTATACAAGAAGTTACCAAATATAAAAGCCTGCAGCTATTATTTAAAGCTCGCTGCCAAACCGCTTTCATTTTAAATGGTAAAATCTTCTATCGATACACTGTGAACAATGACTGGGAATGTGCGTACCAGTGATTTTCCACTGCGTCAATTTTTCATACAGCGAATATAAATTAGGAATTCTAAAATAACAGCAAAATACTGCGGATGCTGGAATCGGAAACAGAAACACAAAAAGCTGGAAAACTTCAGCAGGTCTGATCGCCTCTGTGTCAAGAGAAGCAGAGTTAGCGTTTTGAATCTATAAGACCCTTCTTCTGAATTCTGAACTCTGAAGGGCAGCACAGTGGTTAGCACTGCTGCCTCACAGCGCCAGGGATCCGGGTTGGATTCCTGGCTTGGGTCACCATCTGTGTGGAGTCTGCACGTTCTCCCCGTGTCTGTGTGGATTTCTTCCGGGTGCTCCAGTTTCCTCCCACAGTCCAAAAGACGTGTTGGTTTGGTGCATTGGCCACGCTAAATTCTCCCTCAGTGTACCCGAATAGGTGCCAGAGTGTGGCAACTGGAGGATTTTCACAGCAACTCCATTGCAGTGTTAATGTATGCCTACTTGTGCCACTAATAAATAAACTTCAATAAAAACTTGAAGTCTCTGAACTCCATTTTTTCTTTCCACAGATGCTGCCAGATCTGCTGAGTTTTTCCAGCTTTTTTCTGTTTCTGTTAGGAATTCTAATGTTCTTTTTCTTTAATTATTTGTATGCAATGAGTTGGAGTCCTGCCTCAACAATCTTTTTATTAAATGCAGCAGCAGGTCTTTTCGATCAGTACTGCAGCAATATGTACCTACCCCATTATATATTAAGGATAGGCCTGCTAAAGAGGCTTGAGGTTTTATCCTTCAGTTATCCAACCTTAACTCCCCCTTATTTATACCTCTTCAGAAAATATTGTTTGATTAAAACATGTAGGAATATCTTCCATTTTAAACATGCCACTCAAGCCAACTCAAGTTCACCTTGAGTGCAGCACCACACCATCTAACTCACAATGTTATCCTTGACTGGAGTTAAAGTAGGAGAGTTAGGGAGCGATTGGAATGCGTGATCGTCACCAAGCACAAGCGTGATGATCGATCAGAAAGGCCATTTGGTCCATCTTAGAATCCATAGAATATCTACAGTGCAGAAGGAGGCCATTCGGCCCATCAAGCTCATACTGACTCTCCGACAGAGCAGATTACTTAGGCCCACCCCTGCCCCCCCTCCCCCACCATATCCTGACGACTATAAATGAATATGGCCTGAGAAAACTATTCAGCTGAATAGTTTTAGGGTGGCATGGTGGCACAGTGGTTAGCACTGCTGGCTCACAGCGCCAGAGACCTGATTTCAATTCCGGCCTTGGGCAACTGTCTGTGTGGAGCTTGCACGTTCTCCTTGTGTCTGCGTGGGTTTCCTCCGGGTGCTCCGGTTTCCTCCTACACTCCAAAGATGTGTGGGTTAGGTTGATTGGTGATGATAAATTGCCTCTTAGTGTCAGGGGTATTAGTAGGGCAAATACGTGGGGTTATGGGGATAGGGCGGTGGATAGGGCCTAGGTAAAATGCTCCGTTTGAGATCAGGCCTGGGTGGGATTGTTGTCCGTGCAGACCTGATGGGCTGAATGGCCTCCTCCTGCACTGTAGGAATTCTATGATTCTAAGTCCATTCCCTCTGGAAATTAGTTTGCCTCCTGTATTTCATCTAACAAGAATGAAGTGGCTCGCAATAGGCTAAAACTCTGCCAAACTCATCTGGGGAATTCCAAGTTAACTGTCCAGCCAACATTATTCAGACTAATCACTGGCATTGCAAACATGATATTGGTAATTCGCAGCAGAGTAGAAAGGCATTTCATTATTTACTTTGATACTCACCTTTACAACCTTGAATCATTTTCTTAAGAAAATTAATGACCATATCACGCTCGCTTGATTAATAGCTACTTCTTGTCTTCATTTAATAACCTGTCTTGGTTCAGCCTTGTTACCCATGTTCCTACGACTTTTATTTCCAAAGTTAGATTAAATTAAATTAACCTGATCGCTTTTACATTATCCATATGTCAGCATGACAAATCCCCGGAATATATGACACTCATAATCTGCCTTTCTAGGATTTTAATAAATCCAGATGTTTAGAATTTGAAATCCAGGGATCATCCTCATCACCTCTTTCTGCAAAGCCTCATGACATTTTAAATATATGAGATACAAGTGTAGTTTTACCAATGAGTTACACAGTTTAAAATACCCTTTTCTGAATTACAGTTGATTGTCCTTGAGAGGAAGTCCATCAATTGACTTGCTGGCACCACTTCCATATCGACTGACTGTTTCCAATAAATTGTCAGTAACGCTTTCATGAATGGACTTAACCAATTAAAATTGATCCAGCAGAGTGGTACGAGAGGTGACTTTAGTTAAAACTTGGTACTGTTCTCCCAGTGTCCTTGGCACTCCTTCAGAGTTGTGCTGAATGAACAATGCACAGCCCATTCAGTCGAGACTAATCCTCAGTTTTTTTTTGAAAGAGGGCTTGAAACCTTTCATCTGTGGAAGAAATGGCAGCTGGGACACGGAAGAGATGAATGACTCACAGGGCTTTATCACAAACCTCTAATTCAATTAATCATTTAGACCGGTACCTGCCTCTGAGCCCAATGATTATATCTTGGACGCATAGTTGAAGATAAACCTTTGCACAATGCTGCCCTTTCTATGTTAGTTAACCTTTCACCTGTTGATATACTTGGATCAAATCCTTCTTAACATGCAGCCAGTGAGATTTAGTCCTTTCATTCCTAAGCTTTCTACTACCATTTGGGAATATGGGGTCCATGAGTAACACTTCTGATTACACCCTACTTTCTTCCTGTTTCATTCCAATACAATGAGGTTTATTTTAACTTTGATACCAGTTTGCAGTGACTTGATTTGGTCGATTTATTATTATCACATGTATTGGGATACAGTGAAAAGTATTGTTTCTTGTGTGCTAAACAGACAAAAACATACCGTTCATAGAGTACATAGGGGAGGAGGAAAGGGGAGGGTGCAGAATATAGTTGATTTAAAATATTGATTTGAAAATTGATTAATTATTGTCACATGCATTTGGATACAGTGAGAAGTATCGTTTCTAGCGCGCTATACAGGCAAAACATACTGTTCGTAGAGTATATGGGGAGGCAATGGCCTAGTGATATTATTGCGAGACTATTAATCCAGAATCTCAGCTAATGTTCTGGGGACCCAGGTTCAAATCCCGCCAGCTGGTGGAATTTGAATTCAATAAGAAATATCTGGAATTAAGAATCTATTGATGACCATGAAACCATTACCGATTGTCAGGAAAACCCATCTGGTTCACTAACACCCTTTAGGGAAGGAGATCTGGTGTCCTTACCTGGTCTGGCCTACTTGTGACTCTCGAGCCACAGCAATGTGGTTGACTCTCAACTGCCCTCTGAAATGACCTAACAAGCCACTCAATTCAAGGACAACTAGGGAAGGACAATAAATGCTGGCCAGCCAGTGATGTCCATGTCCCATGAATGAACAGATAAAAACATAGGTGAGAAGGAAAGGAGAGGGTACAGAATATAGTGTTACAGTCATGGCTAGAGAGTAGAGAAAGATCATCTTATATATGGTAGGTCCATTCAAAGGTCTGATGGCAGCATGGAAGAAGCAGTTCTTGAGTTGGTTGGTACATAATCTCAGACTCATGTGATCTCAGTGGGACAAGGTCAGCCACATTCCAGGAACTTGGGTGTTTTAGTACAGTGATCATCATTGCCTTTTTAACCAAACCACTGCAGTGCCCGGTCAAGTTATAGTGAATGGGTGATGATCAGTCTGCTCCAGCTCCACTATCTTAAGGGACCCTGTAAGGGTCAGAATTGAAGTGATGTGGTTGTGCTCTGACAGATTCAGAATCTACACAGTTGGAGCCTCAATGAAGCAAGGCAGTACCACGCTTTTCCAGTAAGTCTTTGGACATCATGCTGCAAGCTTCCTTGAGCTTTGACCCCCCCCAGCCTGTGAATCCATCCCTGATCTCTTCCCCGCTGATTCACTGGTTTCACAACCTGGCTGATGCTGCATGCCTATCTGCCTAAGTGCAAGAAAGCCTCTCAGTCTAATTAGCTGTTGGGCAAGAAATGGTGTCCAAAAATGATAATTTGGTCCTTTTGTTAAATTTATCAGGATGTGAAGGAAACCCATTCCCTCATCACAAAATTGCACGCCCTTGTCAAAGAACAAAGAAAAGTACAGCACAGGCCCTCCAAGCCTGTGCCGATCATGATACCCTAACTAAACTAAAAAGAAAACCTTCTGCCTAACTCGGTCCATATCCCTCTATTCCCTCCCTATTCATGTACCCATCCAGATGACTCGTAAATGCTGTTATTGGGCCTGCTTCCACCACCTCCTCTGGCGGCGGGTTCCAGGCACCCACCACTCTCTGCGTGAAAAACCTCCCCCGCACATCTCCCTTAAACTACCGCCCTCTCACCTTGAACCTGTGCCCCCTTGTAATTGACACAAATGTCGCTCCACACTCTCTCACCTCCAGATTAAAATTGAGGCCTGAGAAGAAATGAGGAATAGTGAAAGCTGAAAGAAAAGAAGCATAAAGTCCAAAAAAACACATAGCAGGTTTTCCAGGATCAGAAAGAAGAAATGGCTGAAGTTTTGATTCATCAACAATTCTAAGGGAGGATCTGCAACTATTAATATGTCTTTTATCCTCAGGCTCTGACCACCCAGTTGCATATTTTCAGCATGTTCTGTTTTCAATTGCTTATCTGTCTCCATAATCCCAGCCGCATAGAAAATGAAAGTAATCTGTAATTCTGTTAATATATTTTCCTTCCAAGAGTTAATCAGCATAGTTTCTATTATCTTTGCTGCAAGCCATATATTCATTACTCTGGGATAAAACAGATCTTCCAACATCTAGTTTCATGTGAGCCTCATTGATTTTAAATCTCTCTGAGTTATAAATAACGTGTTTACATCTCAATTATTCATGCCCAGCTTCCTTATAAAGATCCAGATAATGATCTTTCTCATTTTTCTTCTCCCCAATTGTTCCCGTATCTAAAGCTCCGAGGCCCTTAGAGCCCCTAAGACATCATTGTCTCCTTTCTTTGAATTTGCACCAATCCATCAACATCCTTTTGAAGGCAGGCCAACTTTTCAAAATGTTTTCTGACTAATTTGTTATTTGTGCACAATGGAAATAGTTTATTTTAACTAATCTCACTATTGGATTACCACAGCGACTTATGGTCCTTGTCACCTGGAATTCAGCACTTCAGTTACCTGGAGCTAAGCATTAACCTGGAGGTGACACAGAGAGAGAGAGAGAGAGTAATCAGTGACAAGAACCTGCCTGACTTCTTCCCATTAATTTCAATGGAACTACACTCAGGTACCTGTGTGTGTCTGACATCTCCTTCATGATTTTGTCCCTGTACTGTACCTAGATAATAAAGACCAATTTTAACCCTACACTTCATGTTTTCTGTTCTACCTATTAGTGCACAGACCAGAAGTCATCACTCGTTCCTTGTATTTTGCTACAGGAGACATCGAGCCCAACTTCCAACTTGCAGCACACACTTATTTTAAACAGGTCACAGATAGGTCATAGGGCAGCACGGTGGCACAGTGGTTAGCGCTGCTGCCTCACAGCGCCAGGGACGCAGGTTCGATTCCCGGCTCGGATCACTGTCTGTGTGGAGTCTGCACATTCTCCCCGTGTCTGCGTGGGTTTCCTCCAGGTGCTCCGCTTTCCTCCCACAACCTGAAAGACGTGCTGGTTAGGTGCATTGGCCATGCTAAATTCTCCCTCAGTATACTCGAACAGGCGCCGGAGTGTGGAGACGAGGGAAGTTTCACAGCAACTTCATTGCAGTGTTAATGTAAGCCTACTTGTGACAAAAAAATCCTCACGTCACTTTTACTGCTTTTGCCCATTATTTTGAATCTGTGCCTCTAGTTTTTGATGTCCTCAAAAGGGAACAGTCTCTCACTATTTACCCTGTCCATAACCCTCAGGATCTTAAATACCTCTCTCATGTCTCCTCTCAGCTTTATTTTCTTCAAGGACAACCGTCCCAATTTCTCCATTGCCAATCTTCATTGCTACAGTTGTTTATCTCTGGAATTATTCTTGTGAATCTCCTCTGTACTCTCTCCAATGCCTTCACATCCTCCCTCAAGTATGGCACCCAGAACTGGATGCCGTACACCAGATGAGACCTAACTAGTGTATTTTACAAGTTCAATATGACCTCTTTACTCTTGTACTCAATGTCCCAAATAATAAAACCGAAGAGTCTAAATGCTTTATTAACTGCTCTCTCAAAATACTCTGCCATCTTCAATGACGTATGTACATACATACTGAGGTCCCTGCACCTCATCTAGAGTTTCTCCCTTTATTTTATACTGTAATGGTTACAAAGTACAAAGAGTAAGATCCACAATGTGAACTTACCATCCAACATAAATATGTAAAAGTAAACAAAATCAATATATTCAGGATATTGTATAAAAGCAGAGGAAAACATTCAAAATGATGTAAACCACCCGCACTGTGCGATTTGTGTGGGAATCCTTTTTTGCCAGACTAATTTGTCATTTGTGATTTATGTTCAGTAAAATATCAGATCTAAATAATAAGATAACATGATTAAAAGGATCTGCAGAGGGAAGAGATAAGAAGATCTGAACATACAAAAAGAATTTTAAAAATATTATTGACATTTCCTTTGTATCAAGACTCCTAATGTCTTTCCGTTCCTTGGACCTTTCTCAGACAACCACTCAATTGCTGTCACGACTCCAGAAGTTGGGTTTCATGAGGGGAGTGACTACTTACACACTAAATATTGTTAATTTATGGAATAAACCCCTGGGACAGTGAACTAGGACATGCTTTTACGCACGCAGCATTTATATGTCTAGTCCAGTTCAGTTTCTGGTCAATGGTAACCCTAGGATGTTGATAAAGAGGGACTTAGGGATGCTAGTGTGATCGCATGTCGAAAGGATATGATTAGATTCTCTCTTGTTGGTGGTGGTCATTGTCTGGCACTTGTGCGGCACAGTTGTTACTTGCCACTTATCAGTCCAATTGAATGTTGTCCAGATCTTGCTGTGTCTAGACATAGACTGCTTCTGTATTTGAGGAGTCGCGAATGGTGCTGAACATTGTGCAGTTATCGCCAAACATCCCCACTTCTGATCTTATGACAGAGATGAGGTCATTGATGAAGCAACTGAAGATATTTTCGCTGAGGACATTATCTTGAGGGACTCATGCACTAATATCCTGGGCCTTAAATGATTGCCTCCTGGACTTGCAGGCTGTCCTGTCTGGAGACAATACACATCTCTTTAACCTGTGCTTAATGCTCCCTCCACCCACATTGTCTGTATCTTTAAGACCTGGCTGGCTGTAGGGATTCGCATTCTAATCAGTATTCTGTAACTTGATTTCTGTGTCTCTGTGCCCTGTTTGAGAGCACATTTCCACTCCATCTGACGAAGGAACAGCGCTCTGAAAGCTAATGGTGTTTGCTACCAAATAAACCTGTTGGACTTTAACCTGGTGTTGTTAAAACTCTTACTGGCCTTAAATGATTGCCCTCCAACAACCACAACCATCTTCCTTTGTGCTAAGCATGACTCCAACCAGCACAGAATTTTCCCTGTGATTTCCATTGACTCCAGTTTTGCTGGAGCTCCTTGATGCCACACTCGGTCAAATGCTGCCTTGATGTCAAGAACAGTCATTGTCACCATAGCTCTTGGTTTCAGCTCATTTGTACCTGTTTAAACCAAGGTTGTTAAGAGGTTAGGAGCTGAATGGCCCTGACCTTAAACCAAGCTGAGCGTCCATGAGCAGGGTTATTGCTGGATAAGTGTCACTTAATAGCACTGTCAAACACTCTTTCCATCACTTTGCTGATGATTGAAAGTAGACTAATTGGATGGTAATCGACCAGGTTGTAATTTGTATTGCTTTTTGTGGACATGACTTACCTGGGCAGTTTTCCACATTGTCAGGTAGATGCCAGCTGTAGTGCAGCAGCTTGGCCAGGAGCACAGTTGTGGAGCACAGGTCTTCAGTACTATTGCTGGAATATTGTCAGGAGTCCATAGCCTTTACAGTATCCAGTGCCTTCAGCTACTTCTTTATCTCCAATGGAGTGATTCAAATTGGCTGAAGACTGGCATTTGTGATGCTGGTGACCTCCGGAGGAGGCAGAGATGAATCATTCACTCAGCATGTCTGACTGAAGTTGGCCGAGAAGACTAAAGTCTCACGTCTGTAATATGAGTGACCCGTCTGAAATAAATGTTGTCAGCCTCGACCCAGTTCTTTGTTGGACAGAACAGAATTCAAAACCGAATTAATGATCTCACCCAGAGAGGCCATAAAATGACAAGTTATAAGAATTGGAACTGCCTCTTGTGTGGGAACAGGAGCTTTTTTTAGGTTTGAATTAAATGTTTTTGGGCCCAGGAGACCTTTACTATTCATCGAACCCATTCTGCAACTTGGCGAAGGAGTGCTCATTGGCAAAGAAAATTAAAAATAGATTTCCCTTCTCTATCTTAAAATCTTGTGTGTTCAGGACTATATTAGTGGTAGTTATTGTTGGTGCAGACTCGATGGCCCAAAGGGCCTTTTCTGCTCCATACGATTCTATGACTCTATAGCCGGTATTTTACGACCTCGCTCGGGTGAGGCTCGCAAAATCCTGCCTGAGGCCAATGGAGAATTCCGTTCTGTGAGCCACGCCCGCCCTGGAATCAGGGCGGGCGTGCCGGTAAAATTCCAGCATATGACTCTATGGCCAGAATTTTACTGTCCCGCCTGGCACGGGAATCGGAGCAGGCAAGGGGTGGACCATAGAAAGGTCTGTTGACCTCAGGTGGGATTTTACGATTTCGGGACAAGCTAGGCCATAAAATCCCATCCTTTATTTCATTAAAGCAGTTGATTGATCATGTTGAAATTATCCAAGCATTGTAATGGATAGATTGGGAACTAGAACCCTTGGCGAAAATGTAGCAGCAAATTGCTACTAACTTGTTTCGATTTCTGGTACATGGCTACATCACTCCATGGTCAACCTCGGAGTATATGGTCATCTCAGTGGGCTTGAAGCTGAAGTCTGTATGGCCAATGGCAGTGTCCCTCAGGGGTGCTCATGATGCTATCATGATGGTATCATGGGCAGATGTAGAGTGCATGTGGAACACATTGCCCTCTCTAAGGATGGCAGCGGGCCTGATTTTAATTCACTCACGACCATCTCTTAGATGGAGTTAAAATCGGGCCCAAGCATGTCTTGCCACCTTCTCAACAAATGGCGAATTATTAGGAATGGATGATAAAATTGCTGGCCTTGTCAGTGACGCCCACCTTCTGTGCAAGAATTAAAAGAAATCTGAAAAAATGGCAGCCGGACTAACCTCTCCAGCTCGCTGATGAGATGCTCCAGTGAAGAGCTGGGCCTCTCATGAAGCTGTCAAACACAAGCATTTTCCTTCCATCTCCAGTTATTTTTTATGCTTTCATGTGATGAGAGCATTGCTGTTAAAGCCAACATTTGTTGGCTCATTCCTAATTGTCCTTTGAGAAAGTGGTGTTAGGAAGCGAGTTCCAGGACTTTGACCCAGCAGTGATTTAGTTCCGAGTCAGGATGGTGTGTGGCTTGGAACTTGCAGGTAGCTGTGTTCCCATCTGTCTGCTGCCTTTGTCCTTTTAGGTGCTTGAGTTTGCATGTTTGGAAGGTGCTGTCAAAGGAGCTTTGGTTACTTGCTGCAATACATCTTATATATGGCAAACACTGTAGCCGCTTCACATCGCTGATGGAGGGAGAGGTTGGTTAAAGTGCTGGATCAGATGTCAGCTAAGTGGGCTGCTTTGTCCTGGATTGTGTCGATCTTCTTGCATGTTCTTTTAACCACACTCATCCAGAGCAGTGTAGGATATTCCATCATGTTCATGCTCTTGACTTGTGCCTTGTAGATGGTGGATAGGATTTGGGAATCAGGAGATGAATTACTTTCCTCAGATTTCCCAACTGCTGACATTCTCTTGTAGCCACAGTAATTAAATGGCTAGTCCTGTAATGTTTCTGGTCAATGGTATCAGCAAGATGTTGATAGTGGGGGATTGAGCGATGGTAATGTAATTGAATGTCAAAGGGATTCTCTCTTGTTGGAGATGGTTATTACCTCATACTTGGGTGAATGAGTGTTACACTAACCAGCCCAAGCCTGAATCTTATCCAAGTTTTATTGCATATGGGCACAGACTGCTTCAATATCTGAAGAAGCCTCTGACAAAAATCTTTGTAGATATAACCAGTTAGGTAAGAGATCACTTAAGAAAGGCGCGTACCTGAGTTAGAAGTAGTATATCCGCATTTGTTCATAACATTATAAACAGTTTGGTGCACCATGTGACATTTGATGACACATATTTCTATGTTGCATTCTCATCGAAAATAGTTGAAGGGAGGTTAAAAGATTGGGACGTGGCTGCAAATGCATGGCAGGGATTGTTCGGCTGAAGTTCAAAAGAACATAAGAACTAAGAGCAGGAGTAGACCATTCAGCTCCTTGAGCCTGCTCCACCATTCAATACGATCATGGCTAATCTTGTCTCAACTTCAATTTCACTTTCCAGCCTGTTCTCCATAACCCTTCAACCCGCTACTAATTAAACATCTGCCTATCTCCTCCTTAAATTTACTCAATGTCCCAGCATCCACTGCACTCTGGGGTAGTGAATTCCACAGATTCATCACCCTTTGAGAGAAGTAGTTTCTCTTCATCTTTGCTTTAAACCTGCTATCCCTTATCCTAAAACTATGACCTCTTGTTCTAGATTACCCCACAAAAGGAAACATCTGCTCTAGGTCTACTCTATCAATACCTTCTATCATCTTATATACCGCAACTAGATCTCCTCTCACTCTTCTCAACTCTGGAGACTATTGGCCCAAACTGCTCTATCTCTCTTCAGAAGATAAACCCCTCATCTCTGGAACCAATCTAGTGAACCTCCTGTCTGGTTATCCATTGTGAATTTGATAAAGCTGCTTTCTTTAGCAATCATGCCATCATACTGACTCTGAATGAAAAGTTAAACTGCAAACTGACTGATGATGCTGATATAGAACATAGAAAATAGAAAAGCTACAGCACAAACAGGCCCTTTGGCCCACAAGTTGCGCCGAACATGTCCCTACCTACTAGGCTTACCTATAACCCTCTATCTTACTAACTTCCATTAACTTATCCAAAGTCTCTTAAAAGACCCTATTGAATCCGCCTCCACCACCACTACTGGCAGCCGATTCCACGCACCCACCACCCTCTGAGTGAAAAACTTACCCTTAACATCTCCTCTGTACCTACTCTCCAGCACCCTAAACCTGTGACCTCTTGTGGCAACGATTTCAGCCCTGGGTAAAAGCCTCTGAGAATCCACTCTATCAATACCTCTCAACATCTTATACACCTCTATCAAGTCACCTCTCATCCTTCGCTTCTCCAAGGAGAAAAGACCTAGCTCTCTCAACCTATCCTCATAAGGCATGCCACCTAATCCAGGCAACATCCTTGTAAATCTCCTCTGCACCCTTTCTATGGCTTCCACATCTTTTCTGTAATGAGGCGACCAGAACAGGGCACAGTACTCCAGGTGGGGTCTGACCAGGGTCCTATACAGCTGCAGCATTATCTCCCGATTTCTAAGCTCAATTCCTCTATTGATGAAGGCCAGTATTCCATACACCTTCTTAACCACAGCCTCTACCTGCGACGCTGCTTTGAGCTTCATATGAACCCGGACCCCAAGATCCTTCTGATCTTCCACACTGCCAAGCGTCTTACCCTTAATATTATATTCTTTCATCCGATTCGACCTGCCAAAATGAACCATCACACACTTATCAGGGTTGAAGTCCATCTGCCACTTCTCCGCACAGTCTTGCATCTTATCTATGTCTCGTTGCAACTGCTGACATCCCTCTACACTATCCACAACACCACCAACCTTTGTGTCATCAGCAAACTTGCCAACCCATCCTTCCACTTCCTCATCCAGGTCATTTATAAAAATCACAAGGAGCAAGGGTCCCAGAACAGATCCCTGGGGCAATCCACTGGTGACCGACCTCCATGCTGAAAAATACCCATCTACAACCACTCTTTGCCTTCTGTGGGCAAGCCAGTTCTGAATCCACAAGGCAATGTCCCCTTGTATCCCATGCCCCTTCACTTTCTCAATAAGCCTTGCATGGGGCACCTTATCAAACGTCTTGCTGAAATCCATATAAACTACATCTACCGCTCTTCCCTCATCTATGTGTCTAATTACATCTTCAAAAAATTCAATTAGGCTTGTAAGGCATGATCTGCCTTGGACAAAGCCATGCTGGCTATTTCTGATCATACTATTCCTCTCCAGATGTTCATAAATCCTGCCTCTCAGGATCTTCTCCATCAACTTAGCAACCACTCAGGCTAGACTCACTGGTCTATGATTTCCCGGGCTATCTCTTCTCCCTTTCTTGAATAACGGAACCACATCCGCAATCCTCCAATCCTCCGGAACGTCTCCCGTCTCCATTGATGATGCAAAGATCATCGCCAGAGGCTCAGCAATCTCTTCCCTCGTCTCCCACAGTAACCTGGGGTACATCCCATCCGGTCCCGGCGATTTATCTAACTTGATGCTTTTCAAAAGCATCCCTTATTGGAGCCTGGCAGGAGCCAGAGGTAAAGAGGTTGAAGACTGCAGTAACTTAGACTGCACCAGGTAATGCAGTGCCAGCTATAGCAATGGGTCACAGGTTGTGCAGTGAGTGATACTGGAGAAATGCAGCTTCCTTGCATGCTGTCCATTTGCGGTGCAGGTATATATATCACTGGGCCCACACAGCAAGATTCTCTATGAACTGTACTCCTCTTCTTTGCTCTCCACAGCTTAAGGCGGTCCTTCCAATTGCTGCTGCTGCTCCACTTGCTTTAGACGGAATGGAATTGTCCAATAGAATTCCAAATTTCAGAAAGAGCAATGTACTTAAGTATCCTGAAGGTTAGACCTCCTACACACAAAAAACATCAATTCTGCATCTAAATGTCTGGGAAATACAAGCAAGATGTCTGCTAAACATCAATGTTGATGTAAGATGGAGCTGCTGAATGTTTTTCTGTGGGTGGATTCAAGAATCGGCAGCGAAAACACTGAGTCACACAAAAGAGGGTCCTGTTCTTACGTGTCATAGGATCCAATATTCAATATATTTAATAGGTCTCTAAATTAGTTCCATTGGGAGCACAGAGCCACTTAAATCAAAATTCACAGCAGTGGGGCTTCAGTGGACCATCCACAATTTATTTCTCTGAGTTTTACCCATTACCATTCTGTACACAGTGAGGAACACAGTAGCAGAGGCACCAAAATGGAACTCATACAATCATAGAATCCTACAGTGCAGAAAGAGGCCATTCAGCCGATCGAATCTGCACCGACTACAAGTCCACCCAGGCCCCATCCCCATAACCCCATGCATTTACCCCAGCTAGTCCCCCTGACACTAAGGGGCAATTTAGCATGGCCAATTCACCTAACCTGCGCATCTTTGGACTGTGGGAGGAAACCGGAGCACTTGGAGGAAACCCACGCAGACACAGGGAGAATGTGCAAACTGTGGCTTCTTCCAGCTGGTTTGGTCACCTTCAGAGGATTAGAGGATCAGAGGATTAGATAGGGTGGATAGTGAGAGCCATTTTCCTCAGATGGTAATGGCTAGCACGAGGGGACATAGCTTTAAATTGAGGGGTGAAAGATATAGGACAGATGTTAGAGGTAGGTTCTTTACTCAGAGAGTAGTAAGGGCGTGGAATGCCCTGCCTGCAGCAGTAGTGGACTCGTCAACATTAAGAGCATTCAAATAGTTATTGGATAAACATATGGATGATATTGGAATAGTGTAGATTAGAGGGGCTTTAGATTGGTTCCACTGGTCGGCGCAACATCGAGAGCCGAAGGACCTGTACTGTGCTGTAATCTTCTATGTTCTATGTTCAGCTTTCCATTTGGTGATGTAGAGGAGAATACCTGGTTTTCATATAACATATGAAGTAGAAGTAGGCCATTCAGCCCCTTGAGCCTGCTCCACCATTCACTCAGGACAAGGCTAATCTGTTTGTAATGAGTTTCACATTCCCATCTACCCCCAATAACCTTCGGTTCCCTTGCCCAACAAGAATCAATCTATCCCCGCCTTAAAAACGTTCAGTGACCCCGCTTCCACCGCCTTCTGCAGAGAATTCCAAAGTCGCGCAACCTTCTGAGAGAAAAAAAACTTCTCCTTATCTCTGTCCTATAAGGGTGACCCCAAATCTTAAAACAGTGCCCCCTAGTTCTGGACCCACCCACAAGAGGAGCATCCTGTCCACATCCACCTTGTCAACACCGTTCAGGATCTTTTGTACTCAATCAGATCACCCCTCACTCTTCAAAACTCTACCGGAAACAGACGTAGCCTTTTCAACCTAGCCTAGAATCCCTACAGTACAGAAGGAGGCCATTTGGCCCATTGAGTCTGTATCGACCACAATCCCACCCAAGCCCTATCCCTGTAACCCCACACATTTACCATGCTAATTCCCCGAACGCTAGGGGCAATTTAGCATGGCCAATCAACCTAATCCACACAACTTTGGACTGTGGGAGGAAACCGGAGCACCTGGAGGAAACCCACGCAGATACGGGGAGAATGTGCAAACTCCACACAGACAGTGACCCAAGCCAGGAATCGAACCCAGGTCCCTGAAGCTGTGAGGCAGCAGTGCTAACCACTGTGCCACTGTGCCGAGTTTTTTCTTTCACTCAGAAGCTTTGTGCGACTTTGGAAATCTCTGCCTCATAAGACAACCAAGTTAACACTAAGATCCAAGGTGCAGCAAATTTTGAAGAACAGATGGTGACAAGGAAATATGGATTCATGAAATAGTGGACGTAAGGTTGATGCACTTAAAACAATAAAATGAGAGGTAATAGATTTGAATGAAAGAATAACAGATGGAGATACAGTCTTACTGAGAAAGTACAGGAAAGCAAGTACAAGATTTAGCCAACCAAATTATCTAGTCATGCTCCTATGTTCTTGAGCCAAGCTACTACTCCAGTACGTGCAGTGGCAACTAATTAATCAATTGGAAAATACCCCATGCTATAGCTTATTAACTACAATAACAATTTTTCTTCCTTTGTATTTCACTTCTACAGAAGGCTGTTCTTGCTTGGATATAAAACATTACTGGACCGACGTTTTAACATTCTTCCAAGGAAAACAGAAAGCACATCTTGTAATTTCCTTTGCTGAAAAATACATTAATTCTCTTGGTGTCTGGAAAATGACTGGAGGCTCGGGTTAAATCTCTCCTGTACAGTAAATGTAAAGAGAAAGTAAGTGGGATTTGAAAAAAAGAAACAGTTTGAAGAATAATGAGCAGGAAAAGACCCTCCATTGGCTCCTTCACCCCCAAATTGGATCTTAGATTCTACCAGGTCCCCATAGGGAACACCTTAACCTCCTTCTTCCGTGCAAAGCAAACATGTAACTGAGATTTTGTGGTGTTGGAAGGGACTTTGCAGCTGTGATTGCCGAGTGGTTAATGTCTTGGACTTGAAACCCAAAGGGCTTTTTCTGCATAGTTTCGTACCCTGCTCGCTGCGATTGTGATTGAAGCTGTTTATTCTTTAGGGCTGAATGGCCTTTTCCTCCTTCTATTTTCTATGTTTCTATAGCTCTTGGGGCTAAAGGGATCAAGGGAATGCGGGGGGGGGGGGGGGGGGGGGGGGGTGTATTTAATTTGATGATCAGCCATGATCAAAATGAACATCGGAGCAGGATCGAAGGGCCGAATGGCCTACTCTCCTGCTTCTATTTTCCATGTTTCAAGATCAGCCATGATCTGATTGAATGGTGGAGCAGGCTCAAGGGACTGAATGGCCTACTTCTGCTTCTATTTCATATGTTTATATGAAAAACTACCAGGGCGGCACAGTGGTACAGTGGTTAGCACTGCAGCCTCACAGTGCCAGGGGCTCAGGTTCGATTGCCGGCCTGGGTCACTGTCTGTGTGGAGTTTGCAAGTTGTCCCTGTGTCTGCGTGGGTTTTCTCCGGGCCCTCCGGTTTCTTCCCACAGTCCAAGGATGTACGGGTTAGGTGGATTGGCCATGATAAATTGTCCATTAGTGTCAGGGGGATTGGAAGAGTAAATATATGGGGTTACAGGGAGAGAACCTGGGTGGGATTGTTGTCGGTGCAGGCTTGATGGGCCGAATGGCCTCCTTCTGCAGTGTAAGGATTCTATGATTCTATGCTCATTGGTACAACATAGGGATGCTCTTTCTATCTGTCACCAATCACACCTGAAACCCAGATGGGCCATTTTTCAGACCTTGTGCCTTAGAAAGGGGGGCCGGCCAGAGGGAATGCTGAAAATTCAAGTGTGTTCTGGTGTAAGATCTTCCTCGATTTCATTTCAAGAGGTTAGATGATTGCACCCAGATCCCTGATACACAGCACCGAGTGAAGCTCACTGTTGAGGTCCTAAAGTCAGGAAATGACACCATTAGGTTTCACAACACCAGGTTAAATTCCAACTTGTTTATTTGGAAACACGAGCTTTCGGAGTGCTGCTCCTTCCTCAGGTGAGTGAAGGATCTCACTTTCCTCACCTGATGAAGGGGCAGTGCTCCGAAAGTTCGTGATTCCAAATAAACCTGTTGGACTTTAACCTGGTGTTGTGAGACTTCTTACTGTGCCCACCTTAGTCCAACGCCAGCATCTCCACATCATTCTTCAGCCAGAGAGTGGTGAATCTGTGGAACTTTTTGCTGCAGGTAGGTACAATGGCCACATGGGAAATATACTTTTCTGTCCCAGTTCTTTTCAAATACAAAAGGATCCGAGGTTATGGGGGAAAGGCAGAAGACTGGGGATGAGAAAAATATCAGCCATGATTGAATGACGGAGCAGTCTTGATGGGCCAAGAGGCCTAATTCTGCTCCTATGTCTTATGGCCTTATGCCCATTAGGTTTGATCACTGTGGCCAACATGGCTAAATGTAGCATTCCAAATCTAATAGTCGTTTTCATCCTTCCATGTCCAGTTTTTAGTAGCAGGATATTAAGATTGGGAGGATGAAAGTGAAATAAAAGGAGGAATATTTAAGCTCAGTCCTCATGCATCTTTAATCTTATTAAATGTTAACAGTTAGCAAGGATGTGCTACTCGGATTAATATCAGTAACTTTTATCATTTTCATATATTTTGCTTCTAATTTGGATAACTGGATATTTGGGGATGAACTTTAGTGCTTACCTTGTACTAAATATTTTTATGGGTTTATGCTACAGGTCACTCCAGTAAGGAGGGTAACAGAGTCATTTGAGAGCTCAGGGAATGGTGCTCCTGACTTTAGCAAGTCACCCCAAGCCCAGATAAGGATCCCACACTCAGCGTGATCAGCCATGGCCAATGTCATGTTTTCACATTGTCATGTTTTCATAATGATATAGAAATACCAATCACTCATAAGGGATTGTGTAAACTCGTTGTGGGTTCATTTATTAAGACTCGGCACATGAGAACAGATATATATGGACAGAAAGCTTGAAGTCATCATCAGCAGAGCTATCTCTACTTAAAAGCAAATGCAAATTTAGAACTGGATAGCTTGACACACTTCCTTTTAAAGTTTATTTATTAGCATCACAAGTAGGCTTACATTAACACCGCAACAAAATTACTGCGAAAATCCCCTAGTTACCACACTCCGGCGCCTGTTTGGGTACACTGAGGGAGAATTTAGCATGGCCAATGCACCTAATCAGCATGTCTTTCAGACTGTGGGAGGAAATCGGAGCACCCGCAGGAAACCCACACAGACACGGGGAGAACATACAAACTCCACACAGACAATGACCCAAGCTGGGAATCGAACCGGGGTCCCTGGTGTTGTGAGGCAGCAGTGCTAACCACTGTGCTGCCATATGTTCTGGTGATATCACGCTGAATTCCCTTAAAGGCATATTACGAAAGGCAGCACCAGCAAACGGTGGTGATGGTGGAAGACTTACACTCTGGAGGTATTGGTGGATGATCCTTTGGGATGAGGGCTTGTGTTTATTTAAGTACATACGAGGAGGACAAAACCATCTCATGTAACCTTCCCCTAGTCGTATTGCTCAATGCTCACTGAAGTTGAAAATGGAAGACTCTTCCGGACAACTGAAGAGGAATGTGCAAACCCATGAGATGTGGAGAAATGAGCAGAGAACTAATGCTTCAATGAGAAAACATGAGGTGGAATTTACTGCTCCCAATGAAGTCAATGGACTTTTGAATGGCTTACCTCATTTTCCAGTCAATTTTTAGCCACCCCCTCTGTGGCGGGGCTGTAAAATCCAGCCCATGTCTCCTATGATTTGGAGTGCATCTTCAACATATGGTTACAGAATAAAAAGACCCTAGTGACATTTCATACCACTCCTTTTTTAATAAAACTAATGACAAACGTCACTCTCTGTTCGAGGCAGAGACTCATTTTCAAAGCAACTGTTCCGAACCAGTCTTTCCTCTATTTGAAGCTGTACTTGATCATTCCCCAGTCTGGACTCTCTGTAGCTCTTTGGACAGAATGTGAAAGATGGCTTGCAGATGACACTTTCTCCTGGTGCAGTGAGGCAATTTACCCTTCATCTTGACAGTCAAAGTTAAGTAAGCTCTTCCCCTTGGTATAAGAACTGGTCTTACTGACGTGTCTGTTTAGCTCAGCCCTTAGCCAGGCAAACACTATCAGAAAGAAGAAGAAGATGATTATGGCTGTTGGAGGCTCAATCTCAGTTCCAGAACGTCACTGCAGGAGTTCCTCAGGCGAGTGTCCTAGGTCCAATCATCCTTAAATGCTTCACCAATTACCTTCCCACCATCATTAGGTCAGAGGTTAAGATGTTTGTTGATGATGGCACAGTGCTCAGTACCATTTGCAACTCCTCAGATATCAAAGCAGTCCAGCTCTGCAAGCAGCAAGACCTGGACAACATTTGGGCTTGGGGTGGTAAATGGCAAGTAACATTTGTGCGTCACACAAGCGCCAAATACTGATCACCTCCAACAAGAGATGGTCTAAGTATCTCCTTCTGACATTCAATAGATTGATTTTTGATTTGATATATTATTATTGTCACATGTATTAGTATACAGTGTAAAGTATTGTTTCTTGCGTGCTATACAGACAAAGCATACCATTCATAGAGAAGGAAATGAGAGAGTGCAGAATGTAGTGTTGCAGTCATAGCTAGGGTATAGAGAAAGATCAACTTAGTGCGAAGTAGGTCCATTCAAAAGTCTGATGGCAGCAGGGAAGAAGCTGTTCTTGAGTCGGTTGGTACGTGACCTCAGACTTTTGTATCTTTTTCCCGATGGAAGAAGGTGGAAGAGAGAATGTCCAGGGTGTGCGGGGTCCTTAATTATGCTGGCTGCTTTTCCGAGGTAGCGGGAAGTGTAGACAAAGTCAATGGATGGGAGGCTGTTTTGCGTGATGGATTGGGCTACATTCACCACCTTTTGTAATTTCTTGCGGTCTTGGGCAGAGCAGGAGCCATACCAAGCTGTGATACAACCAGAAATAATGCTTTCTATGGTGCATCTGTAAAAGTTGGTGAGAGTTGTGCTATCATTGAATTCTCCACCATCAATTTTCTGTAGGAGTTACCATTGACCAGAAACATAACTGGAGCAGCCACAGAAATACTGTGGCTACAAGAACAGGGAATTCTGCGATGAGTAACTTGCCTCCTTATTCCTGTCTGCCATCAACAAGTCAGGAGTGTGATGGAATAATCTCCACCCTGCTTAAGCACAACCCCAACATTGAAGAGCTTAACAGCATCCAAGACAAAGCATCCCACTTGATTGGCACCCAATCCATCGCTTTAAACACTGACTCCCTCTACAATCAACACACTGTGACCGCAGTGTGTACCATCCACATGATGCATGACAGAAACTTGCCAAGGCTTCTTCAACAACACCTTCCAAACTCAGCCTTGTATCATCTAGAAATACAGGAGCCATGGGCACACGGAAACACTCCGACCTGCACGTTTTCCTCCCAGTCACATAGCAGGAACAATATTGCTATTCCATCATCATCGCTGATTCACAATGGAATTCACTCTCCGACAGCACATTGGGTGGAACTTCACTCCATAGCTTGTGATGGTTGGAATCATAGAATCCTACAGTGCAGAAGGAGGCCATTCAGCCCATTGAGTCTACATCAACCACAATTCCACCCAGGCCCTATCCCCATAACTCCATGCATTTACTCTCCTAGACCCCTTCACACTAAGGGGCAATTTAGCATAGCTAATCCACCTAACCCGCACATCTGTGGATTATGGGAGGAAACCGGAGTACCCGGAGGAGACACGGGGAGAATGTGCAAACTCCACGCGGACAGTGACCCAAGCCGGGAATCGAACCTGAGTTCCTGGCGCTGTGAGGCAGCAGTACTAACCACTGTGCCACCATGCCATCGTTCAAAAGGACAGCTCACCACCACCTTCTCAAAGGACAGTTAGGGACTGGCATTAAACCGTTGGCCTAGCCAAGATCTCATGAAGTAATTTTGAAAATTACATAACAAATCTCATTGTCTCAAAACTAAAATAATATACAAAAGTTGACAGTCTCTCGGCTGTACCATTTCACCTTGGGAAGCTGATTAATGCAGCTTTAAGTGTTGACTGGAGAAAAATGCTGCCCTCCAGAATTTAACCTTTTTCAAAACTAAATCTACCCTAAAGGCAATATCAGCAATTAAATTATAAATTAAAAGAGCATTTCTTCCAGGCCATAGAGGTAAACGTTTCAACTACACAGTATCTTAAAGTACCCTTTACTCCATTCAAACACAGTGCTTCAAACCCAGCATTGTAAATAACGCTCTGGTGTACCATTTCCACATCTCATACTGGGCATCCACACAAAGCACTGACGCAAGCTGCCACGGAGTGCTAAATTACCGGTAGTTTTGTGTGCCAGTTACATGCCCACAGGAACAGGATCCTTACAACCAGCAGTACAGGGAGAGTTTTACCTCAAGCTGTGCTAAGTTCAAAATCAGATCGGTGTGAACGACGGAACTACACCCAAAAGTTGAATCCACTTTTCCCCTTTCAGGGGCTGATGGACCTGCTGTGGATTCCCAGCAGATCCTGCTGTTATTAATTTTATTGTCCTCTCAATGCGCTATCCTTTCATCATTCAATGAATGGTAGCCCGTTATGATGCTATTGAAAGGTGATTCTGTAACAATGTTAATCAGACAATTGAGGTTGGCCTGCTTGAAAATGAACTCCCTGATTAAGGGCCAACAAAAAGATATCCCTGATTAAGGGCCAAATTGATGGCCTGATCAGGACCAACAGAGCCCCGTGCTCTGTACTAAAGTAGGAGTGTCAGTTCCTCTGGCACTCCAGGTGTAGCGTGCATACTGAGAACACTCTGTACAGTGTTGTTGGATCTTGTAAATAAAGGAATTTTGGTGAAGGGACTTCCGCCTCCGAGGCCTTATTACAGATTCTCTACAAAAGTAAGAGGCATTTACTGACCGTTTTACACAAGTGCTTCACCTCAATGTTCTATCTGACGAGAACATCAGATTGAAGGGGAGGTGGTGGTGTAATGGTACTGTCACTTGACTAGTAACCCAGAGACCCAGGGTAATGTTCTGGAGACCCGGGTTCGAATCCCCGCCATGGCAAATGGTGGAATTTGAATTCAATAAAAAAAAATCTAGAATTAAGAATCTACTGATGACCATGAAACCATTGTCTAATGTCCTTTAGGGAAGGAAATTTGCCATCCTCACCTGCTCTGGCCTACACATGACTCCAGGTCCACAGCAGTGTGGTTGACTCTTAAATGCCCTCAGAGATGGGCAATAAATGCTGACCCAGCCAGCGATAGCCACAGCCCATGAACAAATGAAAAACAAGTGAACACGGTTGCACAGTGGTTAGCACTGCTGCCTCACATCGCCAGGGACCTGGGTTCAATTCCTGGCTTGGGTCACTGTCTGTGTGGAGTTTGCACATTCTCCCCTTGTCTGCGTGGGTTTCCTCCGGGTGTTCCGATTTCCTCCCACGGTCCAAAGATGTGCGGGTTAGGTGGATTGACCATGCTAACTTGCCCCTTAGCATCAGGGGGACTAGCTAGGGTAAATGCATGGAGTGATGCGGAAAGGGCCTGGGTGGGATTGTGATCGGTGCAGACTCGATGGGTCAAATGGCCTCCTCCTGCACTGTATGACTCTATGATTCTATGAAATGCAACTTTGGTGTCTTCTTGCTTATTGTATCTTTTTTGACAGAGAGAGAGAGAGACAGCTAGAGAAAAAATAATAATTTATCCACCAGATTCTGTAATGTTCTAAAACATTTCCTTGGCTTCTTGTCTCCTGCCTCTGCCCTGAAGGTGACGATCACAGCGAGGGACTTTCTGGCCACTGTCCTGGAGAAAAAGACTTGGACATCAGCTGTGTTTAATATGTCTTTTGAGCAGGAGCTTGACTGAACAGGATTAGTTCTCCCTGACAACACCCAAATTGGGTGGTGTGTCCATAGAGAGAGGAACACCTATATAAAATGTGGTTGTTTGGCCCAGATGACCAACAGCGGCCAACTTGTTCGCAACGTCTTGTCATTCAAGGAGAAAACTTGCTCGCTGTGGGTTGGTGGGAGTGGGGGAGTGTGGCTTTTAAAAATCTGGAGACACCAGAATGTCAGTCAGACAGCGTCAGGCTGTGAGGAGAAATATTTTGGTCATCAGATCCTGTAATATCCTTTTTTTAGTAAGAAAGCACTCCTGCAGTGTTAACTGGCCACCGGCCTGTTACAGTTTGCTGCAGTGCGTGTGCAGAAACTGTTTTCCTGGTGTATGAGTCTGTCTACTGCGAAATAAAGCAGTCTCTGAATCAAAGTGAACATGGGGATTGATTCTAACCTTACCCCACACGACCTCCCTCCCCTAACTCCACCTCCATCTGGCAAACATTTGGTCACATCTTCGCTCCCATCGCCAATATTAATCTGCATGGTTCTGCAGGTGGGTGCCCACCTGTTCGATTGTAGCGGTGAGTAAAATTGGTTTGCATATAAATCCAGCCCAGCTGCTTACTTATTTCATAGAATCATAGAATCCTACAGCGCAGAAGGAGACCATTCGGCCCATCGAGCCTGCACCGACAACAATCCCACACCCTATTCCCGTAATCCCATGTATTTATCCTACTAATCCCCCTGACATTAAGGATCAATTTAACATGGCCAAACCACCTAACCCGCACATGTTTGGACTGTGGGAAGAAACCGGAGCATCCGGAGGAAACCCACGCAGACATGCTGTAAACCTCTATGACCTTATCATGGGTAAGATGGGTATAGAGGGATATAGGGCAAACATGGGCAATTGGGACCAGCTTAGTGGTAAAAGAAAAGGGCGACGTGGACAAGTGGGCCAAAGGGCCTGTTTGCATGCTATAAATCTCGATGACTCTATGGGTGGGATTTTACAACCTCACTTGGGCGAGGCTCGTAATATCCCGCCCGAGGCCAGTGAAGAATTCTGTCCTGTGAGCCCCGATTTCGGGGTGAGCGTGTCGGTAAAATTCCAGCCTATGAGTCCATGGGGGGAATGTGCAAACGCCACTCAGACAGGCATCCGAGGCTGGAATCGAACCCGGGTCCCTGGCGCCGGGAGGCAGCAGTGCTAACCACTGTGCCACTGTGCCGCTCCAAATTTTTGGTGTCCTTCCCCATCTCCCACTGATACCACACAGCACTGTGGGTGCAACCGCACCTCAGCAACTGCAGCGATTCAAGAAGGCAGTTCTCCATCACCTTCTCAAGGGCAACTAGGAGTGGGCAATAAAGGCTGGCCAGCCAGCGACGCCCACATCCTGTAAGTGAGATTCCGTTGAAAAAAGATTTTGAATTAAAAACACACTGACCTACTTATTTTCAAGAGAGATATACGAGCAACTCAATAATTAGGTTAACACCAGTACTGAAAGAGCAAACTTAAAGAAATTTGACATGACTTCATGAGCCAGTGCACTACAGGAGGGAATGAAACTCCCAAGGGGGTTACTCTTTATGTTGTCTTAAGCTTTAGCAGTCATCTCTTCCAGTTCGTTGCAAGAGGGGATTGTAACTTGGATGGGTATTCCTGTAACGATTTTACAATAATGACAGACCTAGCTCCCTTGTTTTTTTTACAGCTTAGTTTTAAACTACTCATCCCTTCCATAAACCTATCCAAGTTTTTTTATTTTTAAGGATCTTTCTGGAGATTATGAGTGGGGAATCAATCTCTGCCATCTGAGTGGAACAGGCTGGTAGCGAATTGTCACCTGACTTTTTGCTCTGCCAGTTTGCATTTCCCATCGCTGTGGACTGCCAAGATTTTCTACTTGCAAACCAAGTGAAAGCAACCGTAGGAAATGAGGAGGTGATGGCCTAGTGGTATTATCACTAGACTATTAATCCAGAAACTCAGCTAAGGTTCTGGGGACCGGGGTTCGAATCCCACGACGGCAGATGGTAGAATTTGAATTCAATAAAAAAATCTGGAATTAAGAATCTACTGATGACCATGAAACCATTCTCAATTAGTGGAAAAACCCATCTGGTTCACTAATGTCCTTCAGGGAAGGAAGTCTGCCGTCCTTACCTGCTGCGGCCTACAATTGACTCCAGAGCCACAGTAATGTGGTTGACTCTCACCTGCTCCTGGGTAACTAGGGATGGGCAATAAATGCTGGCCAGCCAGCGACACCCATGGCCCATGAATTTGGAGCTATCACTCTCTGAAATTCAGTGGAAATAGGATCAGACAGACAATTGTAGAGAACGCTGGCTTAGTCTCAACTAGTGTACTGCATCTAGTTCTGGGCACCAGACTTTAAAGAAAGATGTGAAGGCATTGGAGAGAAGCCGGAATTTTCCTCCCCTCTCTGCAGTGTGTTCCGCGGTGGCGGGAGACGGCGCACCGCTCGTTGGCAACAGGAGCTTACGCTCCCACCGTTGTCAACAGGGTTTCCCAGTGAATGGACTCCTTGCCACCAAGAAACCCATGGCTGGGGTGCACTGTCAGTGGGACCCTCAGAGCCTGCCAGCAAGATTTTGGCGAGAGTTCAGAAAAGATTCTCAAGACTGGTTTCGGGGATCAGGAACTTCAGTTACGTACATAGATAAAAGAAGTTGGGAATGTTTTCTTCGGAGACGGGAAGGTTGAGAGGAAATTTGATAGAGGTATTCACACCATGAGGATGTATATATTGTGTCCTATATATATCACAGCTATGCAGTGATGATGGTCAGGATTTCCAGCCATGCTTGCCCCAAAACCATCCCAAATCCCATCCTGGGTCAATGGATCATTGCATGGTCTGCTCCACCAGTCCCCGCCCCCCCCATCCTGGGTCAATGGATCATTGCATGGTCTGCTCCACCAGCCCCCCCCCCCCCACCCCCCCCCCTGCCCCCCCCCCCCTCCCCCGCCCACTGCCCGCTATTATTCCCGTGGTGGGCATGACAGGATAACTCCACCACCCCCCCCCCCGCTCCCCACCCCCCGCCCCGCCGCCCACCATCATATCTGTGTGCAGCAGGTTTCATTCACAGTGTTTTAAAATGTTTATTCCATGCTTCAGCTCAGGCCCCAGCTTTCATCATTGATTTACTTTCCTCTGAGTCCACAACTAAATTTAACCAATCATAAGAATACAGGAAATAAGAGCAGGAGTAGGCCATTCAGCCCGTCGAGCCTACTCCACCATTCAATAGGCTGATCTTCATAGAATAGAATAGAATCATAGTGCAGAAGGAGGATATTTGGCCCATCAAGCCTGCACTGACAATAATCCTACCCAGGCCCCGTAACCCTACTTATTTACCCTGCCAATCCCCTGACACTAAGGGACAATTTAGCATAGCCAGTCCACCTAGCCTGCACTTCTTTAGACTGTGGGAGGAAACTGGAGCACCTGGAGGAAACTCATGCAGACACGGGGAGAATGTGCAAACTCCACAGTGTCCCAAGTCCGGAATTGAACCCAAGTCCCTGGTATTGTGAGGCTTTTACCTCATTGCAATTTTCCTGCTTTATCCCAATATCCCTTCATGTCTTTACTCTACAGAAATCTATCGATCTCTGAATTGAACACATTCAATGACTCAGCCTTCATAGCCCCCTGTGGTAGAGAATTCCAAAGGTTTGCCAGTCTCTGAGTGAAAAAATTCTTCTTCATCTCAATCCTAAAAGCCTACCTTTTATTCTGAGACCGTTTCCCCAGGCTCTAGAACCCCCAGCTAGTGGAAACATCCTTCCTGCATCTACCCTGTTACGCGCTGTAAGAAGTTTCTGGCTGTAATTTTTTATCCATTCACACCCTGCCGCTACTGTAAGCAAGGACAAGGTTTTTGGCCCTCAGCCAAATCTCTGTTCACTGCAGCGGGACCAGAGAATCCCGCCAACGTGAATGACTGGAAAATTCCCACCAATCGGTTTCAATGTGACCACCTCTCATTCTTCTAAACCCTAGAGAATAAACATCCAACCTCCTCAATCTCTCACAGGACAATTTGCCAATCGAGCACAGTGAGCATCAGTAGCAAACAGACTCCCATGATCAAATACAAGATTATTGAATACTAAAGTCGGAATTTTCCCATCCCGTCTGCCATGGGAACCGTAGGGGCTGGGACAGGACCATGCAAATGTCCTTTGACTTCAGGTGGGATTTTCCAGCCTTGGGGCGAAGGTGGCCGGAAAATCCTACCCTAAATCTTTACCCCCTTGTAAAACTAAAGACCCTATTTTAAATTAAATAATCCTTAGTAGCAAACTTGAGTCATTTCTGAGAGAAAATGGACAAGTTGAACTCTAAGTGCAGAAATAGCCTTTGAGATATGAACGTCACTGATGACTCTGCTAAGGTCGAGGAATTTGTGGCTGTGGTTCTACATAGTCAATGTTGTTGTGTGAATCTGCGAGATACTTGACCGTAAAGTTGTGCTGATGTAGACAATCTGACGATCTGTAGATGCATAGCGGTCGATGACTAGATCCTGACAATGAACAATGTAGTCAAAACAATGTATTTGGTACTTGGTGACCAGAGCAGAGAGTGAATTTTCTATCATAGAGTTGTTCACAAGTGGGCGGCATGGTGGCACACTGGTTAGCACTGCTGCCTCACAGCTCCAGGGACCTGGGATCAATTCCCGCTTGGGTCACTGTATGTGTGGAGTTTGCACATTCTCCCCGTGTCTGCGTGGGTTTCCTCCAGGTGTTCCGGTTTCCTCCCACAATCCAAAGGTGTGCAAGTTAGGTTGATTGGCCATGCTATATTGCCCATAGTGTCCTAGGATGTGTAGGTTAGAGGGATTAGTGGGGTAAATGTGTGGGGATAGGGCCTGGGGTGGGATTGTTGTTGGTGCAGTCTCGATGGGCCAAATGGCCTCCTTTAGCACCGTAGGGATTCTATGATTCTATGAAGTGCAGATGCAGGCTTGTGCTGCCCCTCTCCAGCAGAGAATTTGCACTCAGTTTCGGACAATGCATGCGATGCATCAGTAATTGGCTGTTCATCTCCTTCAACGCACAGTAAGAAGTCTCACAACACCAGGTTAAAGTCCAACAGGTTTATTTGGAATCACGAGCTTTTGGAGCGCTGCTCCTTCATCAGGACTCACCCGGTGAAGGAGCAGCTGATGATGGACTCAGGATTCCAAATAAACCTGTTGAACTTTAACCTGGTGTTGTGAGACTTCTTACCGTGTCCACGCCAGTCCGAGGCCGGCATCTCCACACCATGGTCCTTCAACGCACTGTGAGATTTCGGCTCCAGTCACATTTTGTGATGCATCTATTGTGACGTACATTTCCACATGTGGGTTGAAATGCACGATGACTGGCAGAGATGCTATCTTCTCCTTTAACATAATCCAACTCTGTCTGCGTGATAGTCCATCCCCACTGTGCATCTTTGCACAGTAGCTTCCAGAGAGGCTCTGCAATTTCTGTATCCATAGGAACAAATCTGTGATGAGTTGTTGGAGTGAGGAATAATGCCAACTCAACTCTTTCACATTGGATGGAATGGGAAGCGTTTGGATGGCTTTGACGTGGCTGTGTGTAGGCCAGCTGCTGTCATTCTGTATCCCAGAGAGACAATCTCGGGCACTGCGAAGGTGCCTTTTATCTTTGTCGAGTGTTGTTATGTTGTGCGAGATGAGTGAGCGCCACTGATCGTGTTCTTCACTCAATGAGGGAATTCTGAACAGTATGAGTTGATGAAGACTCCTTGACCATGCTTCACAATGAAAAGAATCATACTTCATAGAATCCCTACAGTGCAGAAGGAGGTCATTTGGCCCATCGAGTCTGTACCGATCACAATCCCACCCAGGCCCTATTCCCGTAACCCCACACATTTACCCTGCTAATCCCCCTGACACTACGGTCAATTTTACATGGCCAATCAACCTAACCTGCACATCTTTGGACTGTGAGAGGAAACCGGAGCACCCAGAGGAAACCTACGCAGACACGAGGGGAATGTGCAAACTCCACACAGACAGTGACCTGAGGGTGGAATTGAACCTGGGTCTCTGGCGCTGTGAGGCAGCAGTACTAACCATTGTGCCACCATGTCACCCTTTAGCCACATATGAGTGGATTGAACATCAATACCTATTAATTCAACAGCAAGGCCCAGTGAACATCCTATAATGCGGCTCTTGACCTGCTGGTTGTGTTTCTTAGGTTCCCCTTCTCTTGGCATTGTCACAGTGAAGTAGAATTGTACAATGTTATTCCAGAAGCTGAATAGGACACATTCTTTCCCATTACATAATAAATCCAAAGGAAGTAAAGCCATACTGTATTAAAGCACTTTCACCTTTTCTCACCCACAACTATAAAGTCTGTTAAAACAAAATTATTTAACAGCATTATTTTCTCAAATTATTTGTTCCCAGTCAAGAATTAATGGTCATATGAACGGGGGGAGATTGATCTATGCCACTGTATGAAATCAGCTCGAAGCAAATCAGTAGCCAAGTTTTCATTGCACCCAGAATCACAGAAATGTTGCAGCACAGTAGGAGGCCATCCAGCCCATCATGTCTGCATCATGGGTGGCACGGTGCCTCACAGCGCCAAGGACCCGGGTTCAATTCCCGGCTTCGGGTCACTGTCTGCGTGTGGAGTTTGTACGTTCTCCCCATGTCTGATTGGATTTCGTCTGGGTGCTCCGGTTTCCTCCAAAAGTCCAAAGATGTGTGGGTTAGGTGGATTGGCCATGCTAAATTGCCCCTTCGTGTCAGGTGGGATTAGGAGGGTAAATAAATGGTGTTACAGGGATAGGAACTGGGTGGGATTGCTAACAGTGCAGGCTTGATGGGCCAACTGGCCTCCTTCTGCACTGTAGATTCTATGATTCTATGACCAGCTCTCTAAAGGGAGTAATGCATCTCTTGCCAACTCCTCCACCTTTTCCCGGTAGCTCTGAACATATCCTCCTATTCAGCAATCAATCCAATTCCCACCTGAATGCAAGGTTGGCAGACCCTGGTGGGGCCCGTAATGCAGGACTTACCCTCGGTGTGATGGGACGGCCTGTAGTACCAACGGCAGCCATCGCTCCCGGTGGCACCACTGGGACATCAAAACCGCCAGCTATCTGATTGGCTAGTAGCTCTCTTAGATGGGGTTTCCTACTGCCAGAGAGGCTGAAGTCTGACCTTAATGCCATTAACATTGCTCTCAGCATTAAATTGCTGTGGGGCACCTGTCAAAGCAGGATCCCATTATATGCAGCCCGGTATCAACTCAACATTTCACTGATTTTTTAAGTGGCACTCTGAGAAGCAACAAAGAAAACAAATTAATTAAGCAAATATAGGACTTCCCTGAAGGTGCGTTGGAGTAAAATGTAACAGGAATGTGAATTAAAAGCCGCCATGATTAATAACTGAACTTTCTCTAGGCTAAATTTCAACGGTTGGTCACAATTTCGACTGTAAATTGTAGTGTACTGAATTCCACAGTCAAAAGAAATGGTGCTCGCTATTTTAATTAAAAAGCTCTGCCACAATGTTTTAGCAGGCTCTAAAGAACAAGGCCAGTTTGAGTTTGGTGCCTTCTACATGGCAGAGAGCATGGAGACTAACCAACCAATCAACTTGAAGAATTCTGATAGACAATAAAGCAGGAAGCAAAAATCAGGTGCTATAAATTACATTTAAATCATTATGCAGCAAGTGAAATGAAATTGGGGCATACTCGATTTGATCTGATTTGATTTATTTGATTTAATATTGTCACGTGTATTAATATACAGTAAAAAGCATCTTTTCTTGCGCGCTATACAGACAAAGCATACCGTTCATAGAGAAGGAAAGGAGAGTGTGCAGAATGTAGTGTTACAGTCATAGCTAGGGTGTAGAGAAAGATCAATTAAATGTGAGGTAGGTCCATTCAAAAGTCCTGACAGCAGCAGGAAAGTTGGTTCTTGAGTCGGTTGATACATGACCACATACACATGGGATTGGAGTGGCATGGTGGCTCAGTGGTTAACACTGCTGCCTCACAGTGCCAGGGACCCAGGTTCAGTTCTCGGCTTGGGTTACTGTCTGTGTGGAGTCTGCATGTTTTCCCTGTGTCTGCGTGGGTTTTCTCTGGGTGCTCCAGTTCCCTCCCACAGTCCAAAGATGTGCAGATTAGGTTAATTGGCCATGCTAAATTCTCCCTCAGTGTACCCGAGCAAGCGCTGGAGTGTGGCGACTAGGGGATTTTCACAGTAACTTCATCGCAGTGTGAATGTAAGCTTACTTGTGACTAATAAATAAACTTTTAAGGGGGAAACCTACGTAAGAAAGCACTAATTTTGAAAGTAATATTCATATGTTTAAACATCTATAACATTTAATTTTTTTGAGGGAATGAGACTCCACACTTTTAATGTTAATGCTTCAGAGCCAGAGAGATCATTCCAGAGTAATTATAACTAAGTATGCTGTTAAAGTCCCAATTGTTTGTGATAAAATGTGGCTTTTTTTTTGTAATCTGTCTTTAGGGTGAAGTATTGGGTTAATTAGTTCAAGTTCACATCAAAGCAATAATTCTGGCGTGCTTCCATTAGAGAAGACTGCAACAGAGCATCCTGAGGAAGAGAAGGTCATCACTGGCAGCAATGTCTGGGTTGCATCATCTAGCTGCAGGATGTGTGATTGTTAGAAGTTGCTGTCCATTCTGCCCAGTGATACTGACTGCCTTGGTGTTAATACTACCGCAGATTCCTGCATTAGCGTCGACAGACGAGCTCAACTCTTGACTTCTTCATCTGCGTGCTCAAGGAGTGAGGGAAGCTCCAGTCAAGCTATAATGCAGCAGTGCATGAAAGGGATTGCAGTTGGAAACTGTGAGGATTCATACCCAGTCGCTGCAGAAAGCCACTTGAGAAAGCGGACACGGTGAAAGGTTGACCGGCTGAGAGCTTTACTTTTGAACTGTGTTCAACAAATCACTCGCAGCTTGTCTTGCCTCACAAATTCAGAAACGCTGGCGAGAGATGGAATAGTACATTAGGGTTACTGTTAATGGGAATAGGTTTTGTTGGTTAGCTTCCGATGCAGTGCACTTTGTGAGAAACTGAAAAAAAACACTTTATCATCAATACTCCGAGAAACCCAACTTGGCACAGAATGGATGTAAGGAATAATAATAGAAGGCTTGAAATGCTCTCCTTCTCCCTGAACAGTGTGGGGTGCCACTCATCCTCGATTTTGTATAGTAATTGCCCAATGTACCTTATCCACTGCAGCTGATAGGTAAATTCTGACAGGTGACTGACAATGTCAAATAATCTGAGCTCAGACATTTAAGGCTTCGCAGCTCCTAAAATAAGAAGTGTGAGCACCTATTACTGATAGTCCTTACTCCTTAGAAAGTTACATCCCTCAGCCTTCTATCTCTTAGCAATCATACTTTCCTTCTCAGAACCTCAGAATTCCTCAAAAACCAAGTTTGATCTGATTTCTTCCTTCGGGAAAAAGATACAAAAGTCAGCGGTCGCGTATCAACCGTCTCAAGAACAGGTTCTTCCCTGCTGCTGTCAGACTTTTGAATGGACATAAGAACATAAGAATATAAGAACATAAGAAATAGGAGCAGGAGTAGGCCATCTAGCCCATCGAGCCTGCCCCGCCATTCAATAAGATCATGGCTGATCTGAAGTGGATCAGTTCCACTTACCCGCCTGATCCCTATAACCCCTAATTCCCTTACCGATCAGGAATCCATCTATCCGTGATTTAAACATATTCAACGAGGTAGCCTCCACCACTTCAGTGGGCAGAAAATTCCAGAGATTCACCACCCTCTGAGAGAAGAAGTTCCTCCTCAACTCTGTCCTAAACTGACCCCCCTTTATTTTGAGGCTGTGCCCTCTCGTTCTAGTTTCCTTTCTAAGTGGAAAGAATCTCTCCATCTCTACCCTATCCAGACCCTTCATTATCTTATAGGTCTCTATAAGATCCCCCCTCAGTCTTCTAAATTCCAACGAATACAAACCCAATCTGCTCAGTCTCTCCTCATAATCAACACCCCTCATCTCTGGTATCAACCTGGTGAAACTTCTCTGCACTCCCTCCAAGGCCAATATATCCTTCCGCAAATAAGGGGACAAATACTGCACACAGTATTCCAGCTCTCTCGTTTCCTTCTCTATGAATGGTATGTTTTGTCTCTATAGCGCGCAAGAAGCAATACTTTTCACTGTATGTTAATACATGTTACAATAATAAATCAAATCAAATCAAATTATCCCGTCTGCATTTACCTGGTCTGATCTCCTCCCACTCCTTTTCGTGAACCCAGTTTTTTGCTGAAGTTTCAGTTGTGGAGAAAACGTTATTTAATTCTGCTTTCTAATAGTTAGCAATCAGCCTTAAAGGTTGGTTCAGTTAAAGATGGAAATAGGTTAAAAAGAAAACTCTGCATATTTTGAAAATGAGAAGTACCAATGCTCAGTGGTGTTAAAATAAAATGAAAATGCTCTTCACCGTGAGATTAGTTGGCACTATACTTGAGGAAGGAGGAAGCTATTTTGAATGCATAAAATCTGACTTAATGTAGTCCCATTAATCTCCACCTAACTAAATTGTCAAAAGTCTTGCAAATGCTTTATCCATTTATAAATGTCGAAAGTTTTAAATTTAAGGAAATCTAACTGAAAAGGATAAAAACTGAGTACTTGTCAAAACTAAAATGTTACTTGTAATAAAATCATTCATTCCTTCTTAATGGTCTAATGAACAAATTCAACCCCCAGTGTAATTCTTAGCTGAAGAGTGCAGGGTGGCACGGTGGCA